>NC_091767.1:59473914-59785164 GCF_029378745.1 Bos indicus
ACCTTCCAAATGTATCACCGATCACCTTCCAAATGTATCACTATTTCTCTTTCCCCTCCTCACTGCCAGGCTGTGGCTGTTTCACTGTTAAGAGCTATCCCAAGATAAGTTAGGACACCACAAACTCAGGAATAAGTTGGAGACTGTGTCTAGAGTTTCCTGAATTAGTTAGAGTCCCAGTGGGATGGAGATGCGCTGGTCATCTCCTCTTGATTTGTATTCAGTGCTGTTTCCAGTCCCAGAAATGTGTCTCCTCTTGTCAGTGTGGGAAGAGTCCCCAGTCTGAATGCTAAGAGATGGAACAGGAATGACCTATCCCACTTCTCCTTTGCGTGGTTTGTTGTTCTCTTCTTTGGCAAATACAAGACCTGATGTGACCTGATGTGTCCCCAACTCAGAGTTTTCTCCTCACCCTGAGATGGTGCTCTTTTTGCTACAGTCTGAGGGCTCAGGAACTGATCTTTTCTCTTCTCCATTATTTGTTTACCACCCTTAGAAAGAGAGATTTGTGAAACTTCTGGACCAGCTGCACAACTCACTGAGGATTGACCTCTCTACCTACAGGGTGAGTGAAGACATGGCTGTGGGGTGGGATGAAGGATAATATCAAGGTCAGTCTAGAGAGACTATGGGCCAATCACAACTATAAAAATTGAAGGCAAGGAAAATTAGTCCTTTTCATCACATCTGAGTATGGCCAACATCACTGACACCTGTGGGTCTTCCAACTCCAGGGCCCATGCAGTGTTTAAACAGTAGCAGGTGTGGTTGCTGTTTATAGATAGTTGGCTTTCTAACCCCACACATGTCACTCTACCGAACTCTCTGATGATATTCCCATCAGGGAGTCTCCTAAGGATAATCTCTTCCAGAAATGCCCTTTAAAACATAGATAGTTACATTTTCTTGTTGTGTCTTGCCATATTCTCCTCATTTTCTAGGCAAGGTGTGCGGATCTGGCTAAGGGAAGAGAGAGTAGCTTGGCTTGGGCAAGTAATGTGTAGCAGATATGTCCATTTCTAGAATGGAGAGAGGACAGAGATATAGCAGGAAGGTGAGTGTCTAGATCAGGACAGGGAAATGGGCAGTTTTTTTGTTCTTCCTAAGTTAGGCCGCCTTAGAATGACTTCATTACTTGCTTTAAAGTGTTGTGAATTTCCAGAACAGGCAATATACCCACATTAAAAAGTAAGTATAAAACAACCTCAAAGTCAAGAAGTGCAATTTTAATTATCTGCACCTTCAGTGCCCTCCATTTGCACGAATAATGGAGAGTTGACTGTATATCTTGTGTTTGGCATATAAGTAGCCTTTTGAAGGTTTAAAAAAAGCAACCCTTAAAATGGAGAGTGGTGCAGCATCTTCCTTAAGCTCTCTTTGGCAGCTTCTCCCTAAAACTCATGCCAAAAGGAAAGAAAGATCCTAAGGTGGAAAGATCCTAAGGAACTCACTCCAAAAGCAGTTCTGCTCAGAGCTTTGCCATCTGCTGGCTCCAGAATGGTAGAGTAACCAAGACCCACTGTACAGAAAGTATACGTCCTGGATCCCAGTCTTTTCTATGGTGTGGCTCCACTTATATTCCATGATATACAGTTAGATTGTAACTTCTGAAGAATTCATTGTTTGGGTGTAAGACTCTTCACCCAAGAAAAAAGTGTGTGTGCGTGTGTGTGAATGTCTGTATGTTTATTTGTGCAAATACTCACACGTTGCATGGGAAGTAGGGTTGGGGGTAGGACATGTTGCTTTCTGGGCCTGGGGTTATTAACACCTGCTTTTGGCAAGGGCCTGAGTCCATGGAAAAGAGAGATATGTAGTCTTACAGCATTTTTGTTCTGCTTCACTAGGAAAGATCCCTATGGGTGGTCCTTAGGTGATCCCTTGCTTTTGGCAGGGAAGGCTTTCATATTCTTCTGTTCCTCTCTTACATTTTCTTGATTTGCAACAGAATAATTTCCCTGCTGGGAGCCCTGAGCGACTTCAGGACTTAAAGTCCACAGTGGATTTGCTGACCAGCATTACTTTCTTCCGAATGAAGGTAAGAGATGAATTTGGGCTGGGTGGTGCTAGGCTGGGGACCTGGCCCCAGGACATGGAAGCCAAGAATCATTGAGTATATAGTCTAAGGCTATAGGATCCATCACCTCTAAACCTATATTTCCATATATCTGTTCCTGAGTTACTTCCAAGAAGATCATGGATCAAGAAGGATGGACTAGGTAGTTCTCTCCATCAGCTGTGCTGACAATTTCATCTCAGGGCAAGGTCCAGGGACCTTGAGAAGGATGAAGGAATCTGGGATAATTTGGGGGCACTTCTAGGAAGAGATCTCACTCAGGTCAGCAGGACCCTGGACCCATATTTTTTTAAATTAATTGGCAGGTGCAAGAACTTCAGAGCCCTCCAAGAGCCAGCCAGGTAGTAAAAGATTGTGTGAAGGCCTGTTTGAACTCAACATATGAGTATATCTTCAACAACTGCCATGACTTGTACAGCCGCCAGTACCAGCTGGTAAGAGGATCGGGCTCAGGTGGGGCCAGCTGTCAGTGGTTCTTGAAGCCTCAGCTTTCTTTCGTATGATTGTGGTGGAAGGGAGCTCAGGAAAAGTCCTTGATGTTCTCAGGAGTGAGTGGGTTGTGGAGTGGGGACCATCTAGATCATGTGAGACATTTGTAGATGGATAGGAACCATTGGACAAGATGTTACATAACTGAGTTGAACAGAAACAGCAACAATAAATTTTACTTTGGTATTGAAGAAAGGGACCTAAATTTGAACTCAGTTCAGGGAGTGAGTAGGTGAATTCTTAGTCCTTCCTAGAGTCTGCTTTCCCCCTGAGGTTAATTTTATTCTGACTCATGTAAACACCTCTGTGTTCCAGGCTCCCTTCCCCTGAGATCTGAGCTACTGGAGCCTTTGTTAAGCTTGCCGCACTCAAGGCTTCGTCATCCATCAACACATTCTCTCTGTTAGGGAAAGATACCGTTTTTAGCTTTTATCTTTCAGTTATACAGGAGTCTGTCTAAATACCTGGTCTCTATTCTCTATCTCTTCCCTAGTGGCTCAGTTGGTAAAGAGTCTACCTGAAATGAGGGAGACCCACATTCAATCCCTGACTTGGGAAGATTCCCTGGAGAAGGAAATGACAACCCACTCTGCTATTCTTGGACAGAAGAGCCTTTTGGCTTCAGTCTGTGGGGTCACAAAGAGGAATCGGACCTAGTTTTAGATAAATCTAGACTTTGAAAGAGGCCTTATAAACCATTCAAGGACTTTCTTTAGCCTTTTTATTTTGCTGTTTTTTGTGTTTTTTTTTTAACTTTCTCTCATTCTTATTTTCTCATTATTTGTACTGAAGTAAACCCTCAGTGAAAGTGAAAATCACTCAGTCGTATCCAACTCTTTGTGACCCCATATATAGAGTCCATGGAATTCTCCAGGCCAGAAGGTAGCCTTTTTCTTCTCCAGGGGATCTTCCCAACCCAGAGATCGAGCCCAGGTCTCTCATGTTGCAGGCAGATTCTTTACCAGCTGAGCCACAAGGGAAGCCCAAGAACTCTGGAGTGGGTAGGCAATCCCTTCTCCAGCAGATCTTCCTGACCCAGGAGTCAAACTGGGGTCTCCTGTATTGTAGGTGGATTTTCTACCAACTGAGCTCTCAGGGATGCCCCAAGTAAACCCTTGGTGTCTTTCATTTCCCTCTACTGACCTTCAGTCCTTGATTCATTCATCTATCTGTTCTTTGAACAAGGTCAAGCCCTAGGGATATAATCTGCATCTCACTTGCATTTATCTCTTCTCTTTTTGATAAAAGCCATTCTAACAAATAGGAGGTGATATCTCATTGATTTGCATTTCCCTAATGATTCAGTTCAGTTCAATTCAGTTGCTCAGTCCTGTCCGACTCTTTGCAACACCATGGACTGCGGCACGCCAGGCTTCCCTGTCCATCACCAACTCCCAGAGCTTCCTCAAACTTGTGTCCATTGAGTGGGTGATGCCATCCAACCATCTCATCCTCTGTCATCCTTTCCTCCTCCCTCCCTCAATCATTCCCAGCTTCAGGGTCTTTACCAATGAGTCAGTTCTTCACATCAGGTAGCCAAAGTATTGGAGTTTCAGCTTCAGAATCAGTCCTTCTAATGAACATTCAGGACTGATTTCCTTTAGGATGCACTGGTTGGATGTCCTTGTAGTCCAAGCGACTCTCAAGAGTTTTCTCCAACAACACAGTTCAAAAGCATCAATCCTTCAGTGCTCAGCTTTCTTTATAGTCCAACTCTCACAACCATATATGACTACTGGAAAAACCATAGCTTTGACTAGACAGACCTTTGTTGGCAAAGTAATGTCTCTGCTTTTTAATATGCTGCCTAGGTTGGTCATAACTTTTCTTAAAAGGAGCAAGCGTCTTTTAATTTCATGGCTGCAGTCACAATCTGCAGTGATTTTGGAGCCCAAAAAAATAAAATCTGTCACCATTTCCATTGTTTCCCCATCTATTTGCCATGAAGTGATGGGACCAGATGCCATGATCTTAGTTTTCTGAATGTTGAGTTTTAAGCCAACTTTTTCACTCTCCCCTTTCACTTTCATCAAGAGGCTCTTTAGTTCTTCTTCACTTTCTGCCATAAGAGTGGTGTCATCTGCATATCTGAGGTTATTGATATTTCTCCCAGCAATCTTGATTCCAGCTTGTGCTTCTTCCAGCCCAGCATTTCTCATGATGTACTCTGGATATAAGTTAAATAAGCAGGGTGACAATATACAATTACAGCCTTGACGTACTCCTTTCCCGATTTGGACCCAGTGTGTTGTTCCATGTTCAGTTCTAACTGTTGCTTCTTGACCTGCATACAGATTTCTCAGGAGGCAGGTCAGGTAGTCTGGTATTCCCATCTCTTGAAGAATTTTCCTCAGTTTGTTGTGATCTACACAGTCAAAAGCTTTGGCATAGTCAATAAAACAGAAGTAGATGTTTTTCTGGAACTCTCTTGCTTTTTCGATGATCCAGTGGATTATAGCAATTTGATCTCTGGTTCCTCTGCCTTTTCTAAATCCAGCAGGAACATCTGGAAGTACTCAGTTCACGTATTGTTGAACCTGGAGTGGAGAATTTTAAGCATTACTTTGTTAGCATGTGAGATGAGTGCCATTGTGCAGAGGTTTGAGCACTCTTTGGCATTGTCTTTCTTGGAGATTGGAATAAAAACTGACTTTTTCCAATCCTGTGGCCACTGCTGAGTTTTCTAAATTTACTGGCATATTGAGTGCAGCACTTTCACAGCATCATCTTTTAAGATGTGAAATAGTTCAACTGGAATGCTGTCACCTCCACTAGCTTTGTTCATAATGATTCTTCCTAAGGCCCACTTGACTTCACATTCCAGGATGTCTGGCTCTAGGTGAGTGATCACACCATTGTGATTATCTGGGTCATGAAGATCTTTTTTGTATAGTTTTTCTGTGAAGAGGAACTAAAAAGCCTCTTGATGAAAGTGAAAGTGGAGAGTGAAAAAGTTGGCTTAAAGCTCAACATTCAGAAAACAAAGATCATGGCACCTGGTCCCATCACTTCATGGCACATAGATGGGGAAACAGTGGAAACAGTGTCAGACCTTATTTTTGGGGGCTCCAAAATCACTGCAGATGGTGACTGCAGCCATGAAATTAAAAGACGCTTACTCCTTGGAAGGAAAGTTATGACCAACCTAGACAGCATATTCAAAAGCAGAGACATTATTTTGCCAACAAAGGTCCATCTAGCCAAGGCTGTAATTTTTCCAGTGGTCATATATGGATGTGAGAGTTGGACTGTGAAGAGAGCTGAATGCCAAAGAACTGATGCTTTTGAACTGTGGTGTTGGAGAAGACTCTTGAGAGTCCCTTGGACTGCAAGGAGATCCAACCAGTCCATTCTAAAGGAGATCAGCCCTGCGATTTCTTTGGAAGGAATGATGCTAAAGCTGAAACTCCAGTACTTTGGCCACTTCATGCGAAGAGTTGACTCATTGGAAAAGACTCGGATGCTGGGAGGGATTGGGGGCAGGAGGAAAAGGGGATGACAGAGAATGAGATGGCTGGATGGCATCACTGACTCGATGGACATGAGTCTGAGTGAAATCTGAGAGTTG
The DNA here is from genome assembly GCF_029378745.1 of Bos indicus. Taxonomy (NCBI): domain Eukaryota; kingdom Metazoa; phylum Chordata; class Mammalia; order Artiodactyla; family Bovidae; genus Bos; species Bos indicus. The sequence goes on from NC_091767.1 coordinate 59,480,049, forward strand.
GTGATGGACAGTGAGGCCTGGTGTGCTGCGATTCATGGGGTCACAAAGAGTCGGACATGACTGAACGACTGAACTGAACTGAACTCTGTATTCTTGCCACCTCTTCTTAATATCTTCTGCTTCTGTTAGGTCCATACCATTTCTGTCCTTTATCGAGCCCATCTTTGCATGAAATGTTCCCTTGGTATCTTGAATTTTCTTGAAGAGATCTCTAATCTTTCTCATTCTATTGTTTTTCTCTATTTGTTTGCGTTTATCACTGAGGAAGGCTTTCTTATCTCTCCTTGCTATTCTTTGGAACTCTGCATTCAATGGGTATATCTTTCCTTTTCTCCTTTGCCTTTTGCTTCTCTTCTTTTCACAGCTTTTTGTAAGGCCTCTTCAGACAACCATTTTGCCTTTTTTGCATTTCTTTTTCCTGGGGATGGTCTTGATCACTGCCTCCTATACAATGTCATGAACCTCCATCCATAGTTCTTCAAGCAGTCTATCAGATCTAATCCCTTGAATCTATTTATCACTTCCACTGTATAATCATAAGTTATTTGATTTAGGTCATACCTGAATGGTCTAGTGGTTTTCCCTACTTTCTTCAATTTCAGTCTGAATTTGGCAATGAGGAGTTCATCATTTGAGCCACAGGCTGTTCCCGGTCTTGTTTTTGCTGACTGTATAGAGCTTCTCCATCTTTGGCTGCAAAGAATATAATCAGTCTGATTTCCGTATTGACCATCTGATGATATCCATGTGTAGAGTCTTCTCTTGTGTTGTTAGAAGAGGGTGTTTGCTATGACCAGTGCGTTCTCTTGGCAAAACTCTATTAGCCTTTGCCCTGCTTCATTCTGTACTCCAAGGCCAAATTTGCCTGTTATTCCAGGTATTTCTTGACTTCCTACTTTTGCATTCCAGTCCCCTATAATGAAAAGGACATCTTTTTTGGGTGTTAGTTCTAGAAGGTCTTGTAGGTATTCACAGAACCGTTCAACTATAGCTTCTTCAGCATTACTGGTTGGGGCATCGACTTGGATTACTGTGATACTGAATGGTTTGCCTTGGAAACGAACAGAGGTCATTCTGTCATTTTTGAGATTGCATCCAAGTACTGCATTTCAGACTCTTGTTGACTATGATGGCTACTCCATTTCTTCTAAGGGATTCTTGCCCACAGAAGTAGATATAATGGTCATGAGTTAAATTCACCCATTCCAGTCCATTTTAGTTCACTGATTCCTAAATTGTTGATGTTCACTCTTGCCGTCTTCTGTTTGACCACTTCCAATTTGCCTTCATTCATGGACCTAACATTCCACGTTCCTATGCAATATTGCTCTTTACAGAATCGGACTTTACTTCCATTACCAGTCACATCCACATCCCTAATGATTGGTGATATTGAAAACCTCTCCTTGTACTTGTTGGGCATTGGTGTATTTCCTTTGGAGAGATGTCTGTTTAAGTCTTCTTCCCATTTTTTTGTCAGATTGGGGTTTTTTTGTTTGTTTTGTTTTTTGCTATTGAGTTGTTTGAGTTCCTTATCTATTTTGGGAATTAACCCCTTATCAGATAGGTGGTTTACAAATACTTTCCACCCTCTGTAGGTTGTCTTTTTATTTTGTTGATTGTTTCTTCTGCTGTGTAGAAACCTTTTAGTTTGATATAGTCTTACTTTTTGATTTTTGATTTTGTTTTCATATCCAAAGTGACCATCAGGGAGCTTTTCCCATGTTTTTTTCCCTAGGAGTTTTATGGTTTCAGGTCTTACATTTAAGTCCTTAATCCATTTTGAGTTAGAGTACTGGAGTGGGTTGCCATTTCCTTCTCCAGGGGATCTTCCTGACCCAGGGATCAAACCCGGGTCTCCTGCATTGTAGACAGATGCTTTACCCTCTGAGCTACATGCCCTCTGCATAAGATATGGGTCCAATTTCATTCTTTTGCTTGTGGATATCCAGTTTTCCCAACATCATTTATTGAAGAGACTATCCTTTCCACATTGAATATTCTTGGCTTCCCAAGGCTTTTTCTTATCCAGCTGGGCAAATAACTTCCAAATGCAGTTCTTCCCCCTAATGACTTTCAGGGGGCTAAGGGAAGTTTTGCTTCCCTGAGGGCTGGGCCAGCCTGCATGCTGGATCTGTTCTGTAGCTCCTGTAGAACTTGAAGGAACTTCTCAGAGCTGAGATGTACTTGTGTGTGGTGGGGCAGTGGGTGATGTTAGAGGAGGGCCACCACTAGAATAAAAGAACTGCCAATGGGGATCACATGGAACTAGACCCATTTAGACTGAAGGGGCTGTTTACTTCAACCAGGAATTCACTATGCTCTTAGCTACTGGGAGAAGAAGGAAGGGGGACAGGCATCTTTATGTCTCCTGGACTGATCAAGCTTATTAGAGCAATGCTCTGGAGCTTGGGAGAGAAGTTCTCAGAGACAGATTCTTTCTGTCCAAGGACCTCCCAGTGGTCACCGCTCTGTAGAATGGGTGGTGGTGTCTTGTGGAAGACAGGGTATAAGAAAGGAAGGGTGCCTGATTCTAAAGGAAGGGGCATGGTGTGGGGAAGGGGGAGAGGAAGACTCTCCATATTCTCCTCTGACTCTCACTATCTATCACCATCTTCTCGGGAATAAGAATCAGGAGCTGCCTCCAGAAGAACAGGGGCCCAGCATTAGGAACCTGGATTTCTGGCCCAAACTCATCACACTCATTGTGTCAATCATAGAGGAAGATAAGAATTCCTACACCCTCGTTCTGAACCAGTAAGTATCACCTCACTTGGCCTTTCTGTTTGGTGGTTGGTTTGTCCACCTGTCTAACAGCCTCTTTCTTTCCTGTCTCTGTGTGTTCACAGTGCCACCTCTTCCTCCTGTTCGTCCATCTGTCCCTCTGTCCCTTGTATCTGTCTGGGTGACTGTTTCTGGAGACAGTTGTGGAAACATAATGAGGGGCCCCGCCCCGACTGAACCAGCCTCCCTGGAGAGAGAGACCTCTGGGAGTGGCTGCCCTAGGAGTCCCTGGGGATCCAGAGACCAGGCGTGTATGTGTCCGTCCACTGTGAATAAAGAGGGCCTTCTGATGCCCAACTTCTTGCTTCTTCTGCCCTAGCTTATTTAGCCTGGGCTTGTCTTTCAGCCTCAACCCTTCTCCTCCTGGCCAGAGTTCCCTGCCTTCTAGGCATCATCTCCCCTAGGGCCACCTTGCCTGAGGGGATCTTCTGCTCCAATGTGTCCCTCTGCCTACCACTGGCCCTGGGTCCTTATTCTACAGTTGGAGCCTAGCCCTATTTCCTAGGCTTCTCCTCTCTTCAATCTGACCTCCAAGAACTAGTCCTATTGGCCTTAGAATTAATCAAATGCCTCTGCCTTGTTCTCTGACTATGTCTTCTTCCATCATCCAGGTTTCCCCAGGAGTTGAATGTGGGAAAAGTCAGCGCAGAAGTGATGTGGCAACTCTTTGCCCAAGACATGAAATATGCACTGGAGGGTAAGGCATGGCAGTGGGCTGCAAACCCCTAGCCAAAGCACCTGTTTTCCATCCCTTTCTTCTCCCAGACAACTACACTTTCCAAGTGAATAGTGCGGTGAGAAACTAGAAGGATTCTAGGCATAGTGGGTGATAGGCCTCAGGAGACCTTGGGTAGGCAAAGCTTCAGCCAAAGGAGTAATGGAAGTTGCTGTGTGGATGTAGGTTCCTCCTTCCAGCTCCAGAGCAAGCGCCTATTTCACACTTTTCCAGCCCAGAGATCAACTCTTCCCATGCTGGGTGTTCTCGAGTGGCCCACTCCCTAGAGAATGGTCTTACGACACTTGCCTTTACAGTTTTACAGCATCATGGAGCTTTAAATACATAGATAAGATTATTTTCTCACACCATAGACTGCTTGGCCTGACTTTCTTTGAAAGTTGTTCTAGACTGGCATGACAAACCCAGAAAGATACTTCTTTCCTCACTTCTTCCATGGAACCAGTTATTACTCATCTTGTTCATTCTGCTTATTCTGTTCATCTCCCACTTTGGCCCACAAAGATATCACTCCCTATCAGACCTTCCTGTGTCAGACCTTCCTGTTTCTACCCATCTGTGCTCACTTATAAATAAGTGCATTTCCTGTTGCTGTATGTTATGTCAGTCGTCTCCTCAGTCTGTGAAAGTGGACCTAGATAGAGGGGGAGCAGTCTGGAGCAAGGACAAACCAGAGTCTGCATGTGTTATTTGGGTAGGGTGGTAGGACATGGGTAACCCTCTCAGACTTTTAAACTTTTGAGGTTTAGGAGCAGTAAGTTTTGAGGTTGAAAGAAACCCTGCAGATCTGTGCTTAGTTTGAGACAGTCACGTACTGTCCATGCACGTTCTGTAATTCTTCCCCAGAACAGGCTGCCTCCTGTCCACACTAGGTCATGCCTGGGGCTGTAGGCCATGCCTTAGCTGGTCCGGCCTCTGACTTGGTCACCTGTCCCTTTCCCCCAGGTATCACATGGTGAGTGCGACGAGGAGTATTGCCCCAGTTCTTAAAGAACTCCAGCTCTAGTGAATTTAGGGGGCAGGGGCAGGGGCGGGAAGACAAGTACGTGTGAAAAGTATATTGATTCCACAAGAGGAATAGTGTAAGGCTGGGCAGAGGTTTTTCAAACAGAGGAAACAGGTAAAAAGGGGAAACAGCAAGAGGAGGGTGGAGGTGGGGGCAGGAGAGGGGCGTGCAGGGCTGGGCCCCAGGACTTCTACCTGCCACCTGCCAAGTCAGCTCTGCTTTTATCAATTTTATATGAGGCTTTAAATGAAATTTCTTTCAAAAGGGGAATTCTGCTGATGTTTAAAACATAAAAGAGTTGAAAACTGATTTAAAGAAAGAACTCATGTTGACCTGGTTTCAAATCTCAGTTTTACCACTTACTCCTCAGTGTGTTCTTAGACTGAGCTACTTAGACTGAGCTACTTAATTCTTGTGAGCTCCCATTTTTATTAATCTATAAAATGGGAGTGATGATAGCATCTATTTCGTTGAGCTAACGAAGTGGCTGAGATGTATGTGACATACTTAGAATACTGCCTGACATTTATTAAAGGCTCATGAGCAGAGATGCAGTGTTAACACAATAGTATTTTTATAAGATTTTACCTCAGTGGGAAATGGGGGCAGGCAGAACAGGGAGAGACTGGAAGCTGGGTACAGATGGTCTGATAGTTTATGGCAGGGGGATGGGCTGGAATTATAGCAGAGAACTTAGAGGAAGAATGGGCTTGGCTAGATATTGGAAGGAAGCTGTGACAGGACTTGGTGATTGTCAGGATGGCGAAGGGCAAGAGAAGGGGAGGGGTTTGGAGACCTGGCTGATAAAAGGATAGTGTTGACCGCTGCTGTTATAATGCTACCATTCACTCAGCCTTTCTAAAGTCAACTTTGTTGAGGTATAATATGCATAAAATAAGATAACACTCTAAGAGTACAATTTGATGAGTTTTGACCAATAAGTACACCTGTGTAACTACTGTCCCAGTTATGATACAGAACAGAAAGTTTCTTCAGTAAATCCCCACCCTGTTCACCAAGCATATTGAGTACATTCTTTGTGCCACATACTATGCTAGTTGTTGGAACCCCAGTGAGATAAATGAGGCATAGTCCTAGCTGGTGAGAAGCTCAGATCAGTCTAGATAGCAAACCTATAATTTGGCAGTTACAATTCAAACTTAAGTGCTACCAAGGGAATAAGCATTGGGTGCTGAGAATCGCATAACCCAGACCTGGAAAGAGCACCTGGGAGGGCTTTCTGTAGGAGGTGATATACTGACTGACACCTGAAGGATGATAGAACTTATCTGTGGGGAGGGAAGGCATTCGTGACAGGGAAGGGAGCGACAGACATTTTAGGCAGAGGTTACAGTATGTTCAGAGACTTGGGTTCTAGAGAGAGCTGGCATGCTTCAGGAACTGGATACGGTAATTCAGTGTGATTAACACTTTAGAGTGTAGGGGAAGAGATGAGTGAGAGGTGAAGACAGAGAAGCAGGATAGAGCTAGATCATACAGGAGGTTTTAAGCCATATTTAGGATTTTGGACTCTATCCTGAGGCCGTTGAGAACCATTGAACAGCAACCCAGGTTAAACAAGGGATTAACATGACCACATTTTTAATATAGAAAAACCACTTACTCTGGCTACCATATAGAGAATAGGTTGGAGGAAGACCAGATTGGAGACTATTATAGTAATCCAAGTTGGAGATGGTGGTAATGAGACCTAGACAGGTACAAGTGTGACTATAAAGAAATGGATAAATTCCAGAGAAGTTTTAGAGATGAAATTAACAGGGATTAGTGGGTTAAATGGATATGAATAGATAGGAAGAAGGAAGACTTGAAGATGATGCTCAGTATTGAACAAGAGGGTAAGATTAGTGTGTATTCTATGTTCAACTTCAGCTGAAGATGTTAAGATAGCAAAAGATGGTGACTGGAGTTAAACCCAGGCAAAGTGAGATGTTCCATCAAAGACTTGTACAGACATTACCAGAACCAGAGAGAGATCTGGGGGAGATGTCAGCAGTCTGGTAGTTGAAATCATGAGGTTGAAAGAACTCTCCAAGGAGAAAGATGAATGGAGGGAGGAACATGGAAGTCAGGGGCAGGAGAAGGTTTAGATACTCAATTGCCCCTTTTTAACAGATCAACCATCCTCTAACACCCCTGCCCCCCAACAACAGCCTCAAGTAACTACTGGAGCATGACTCCATGAGACTTGTTAGAATAAAGTGTGGCCAGTATTTCATCCGGAGAAGGCAGTGGCAACCCACTCCAGTACTCTCGCCTGGAAAATCCCATGGGTGGAGGAGCCTGGTAGGCTGCAGTCTGTGGGGTTGCACAGAGTCGGACACAACTGAAGCGACTTAGCAGCAGCAGCAGCAGCAGTGTTTCATCATTCATCCTGTTAGGTTTTGTACCATAGAAGTTAATTAGAAATTAGGGATTGAGGCCGGACTACAGATTATGGATTGACAGAGAAAGTGAGAATTCTCTGCAAACGCAGTAGCTTGAAGGTCCCTAGAAGAAGAGAATCAGGGAGCTCTGAAGGGATGGAGCAGCACTGCCCCTTCTCCCAGTGGGTTGTTGACCAGAAAGGAGAGAGGGCCCTCCTGGTGGTTCCTTCTTATGTTTCTAGGTTCTTGGCCTGGTTTAAGGACAGCAGGGTGGTGGAAGACAAGGGGGAGGCCCTGGGAGGGTGTCTTTGGTGTCCGTGACTTTTTCCCTTTCTGTACTGCTCATTGGCGTCTCTGCTCTGTCACAAGCCTCCACTGTCATTCGTATACGAAAAGTCCTCTTTCTGAGTGGTAAGCACTTTCGGTTGTTGTCCCTTTACCTCTAGTCTTACTCCTTTTTCCTCTTCTCTGGCTCACTGCTTCATAGAAGAGTCTGCAAATGCAACCTTGGGTTGAGGCGGTGCTGCCTGCAATACCGGGAGATGACATTCCTGGGACAAAGGAGCCTTTTGAGGCTGAATCCCAGCCTCCCGTTTCCTCCTTGGGTGTCTGCTGTACTGATTGACAAGGGCAGACTGGCTGTTCTATCTTGACATGGAGGAGCATCACCTGTGGCAACTCGGAGTTGAGCAGTAGTGTTCCCAAGGACAACGACCTTCCCTTCCCTGTCACTCAGTACTCTCCCCATTTTGCTTGCTTTCACCATTATGTTACATGTAAGCACACAGTTGGCTTTTATTATGCAAACAAAATTAATGCTTCATCTCTAAAGGGGGTAGATGAAGGAAACCTGTGGGTGTGGCCAGTGCTCTAGACTCTCTGGGCAAGCTGTTGGTGATCTTTATCCTAGATTTTCCAGAAGCCTCTGCTGACTTGGCTGTATAACCTTTCACATAAGCATCCCATTTCCTGTAGCCGGATGGCTCTTTCATCTGGTTGTGTTTCCATGGTTTCCACACTGACTTATTTCATACTTCTCCGAGAGTTCATTTTCCAGTGTTTCAGCTCTGCTCTGGCGCTGTTCAGTTTACCTCAGGATTCTGTTACACTGTGGCTGCTCAACTGCTCTTTCTGTTAGCTTGGGCCCACTTTGATTTTCCCTGTCTCTGTGTGGCTGTCAGTAACCCATGTATGTCATGTATGACTGCTCATCTCTGCATTTAAGTCCATCTGAGGAAATGGCTCAGCTACTAGGATTAGTAAAGCCCTGGAAGATAAAGCGTAAAGTAAAGCATCATCCCTCTCGTGTCCTGGGCCGTTTCCCCACTAGTCAGCCTTAGCGCCCATATCCTTTTCTCCTCTTCTTCACCAGTAGCCCGTATCTCACTTGCACTTCCAAAAGTCAGCACAGGAAGACTGTGGGCCTTATCTGGGTGTCTGACTTAGCCTCTAAAGGAAGATTTGGGTCAGGCTTTTAGCAGAATACTCACTGCTAGGGAGAGATGACTGTGGGGAGGTGCTGGGAAATCACTCCTCTTCTAAGACACCTGATAGCACCATCCAACTGGATCCGCCTGAGCTCAGGAAGCTCAGACCCCGCCTCTCTCCCCGCAACCAGAGCATGAGAAAGACAGACTGTGTAAGAGTGCTGACTACATGAACCTGCACTTCAAGGTGAAGTGGCTCCACAATGAATACGTGCAGGATCTGCCTGCCCTCCAGGGCCAGGTGCCCGAATACCCAGCGTGAGTCATCATGTGGGGGGCTGCAGAGGGAAGGGGGGCTCAGGGGCTGGGCACTGCCAGTATCCTTGCTGTCAGGCACGTGGCAGCTGCCAACCACTAGCTCCAACCCCTCCATCTTCCTGCCTGGCTGCAGGTGGTTTGAGCAGTTTGTCCTGCAGTGGCTGGACGAGAATGAGGATGTGTCCTTGGAATTCCTGCGTGGGGCCTTGGAACGAGATAAGAAGGATGGGGTAAGTCAGGGGCTTGAACTTCACAGGTGTCTAGCCAGGTCTCCCAGCAATTAGCTGTCAGCAGGAGTTCCTGGGCGCTAGCCGGGATGGCCATCCCTGCCTGATAGAGTCCATATGGAGGGCTGTCCAGAGCCATGGAGCCACCCCTGCTGTGCAGAGAGCCCCTCAGAGCCTTACAGACTTGGGATGAGGTAGCAGCTGCAGATGATGACCCTGTGTGTGGCCTTCCTTAGTTCCAGCAGACATCAGAGCACGCGCTCTTCTCTTGCTCTGTGGTGGACGTCTTCACACAGCTCAATCAGAGCTTTGAGATCATCCGGAAATTGGAATGCCCAGACCCCAACATCCTTGCCCACTACATGAGGAGATTTTCTAAGGTACCATGACCCTCCTACCCTTTTCCCCTTACTCCATTACACTCATGGCCTATCTACAGACCTGAGATCAACCCCTCTTTGTGATGGCTTTTGGGTATAGCCTGGCGTCACCCCATGCTCCTTTACTTGAATCTGGGGCAGACAGGTGGGTTTGTTTCAGTGGGGTAGAGAGGGAGATTGGTCCCCTACTTTGAGATTCCTCTTTATGTACATGTTGTTACTGTTCTGGGAGAAGTGTGACCCCAGGTACTATCCTCATGGGGAAAGCTAAGGGTCCCTTCTCCTTCCTCTTCCTCTTTCTTCTCAGACCATCGGGAAGGTGCTCATGGAATATGCAGACATCTTATCAAAGAACTTCCCAGCTTACTGCACAAAGGAGAAAATGGTGAGGGCCAGGCTCTTTGCTTTTGAAACTATCCTCAGAGCTGAGGATGGGGTGATGCTCCTGACTTGTGATTCCCAGCAGGGCTGTGCTTGAGATTATGCCACAAAATAACAAGAACCTGATAAGGAGTTACTTTGAGCCTCCATTTGGTAATTTATCCTCTACTGAGCTAGACCTTTGCTTAGGCTTTCTTTTTTTAAAAAATACATTCAGGGAGTTATAAAGGGTAATCCCATGAATACCTGGGGCCCCCTATTCAGAGTTAAAGCAGAAACATTTGCTTCTAGTCTTCATTTAATGAGAGCCATCAGCATTGCTTCCAGATCTCAGTGCTTAGGGAGAGACAGGTGTAACACATGCTGTAAATTCCCTGTGGTTTTTAGAGTCATGTGAGAGGCAGGGGCCCTAGACTGAGTTCTGTGCTGAATGGAGCCAAGACTTAACACTTCATCCTTCCCCACAGCCTTGCATCCTGATGAACAACATGCAGCAGCTGAGGGTGCAGCTGGAGAAGATGTTTGAGGCCATGGGAGGCAAGGAGGTAGGTCTGAGGTTCAGGGTTGCTGCATTCTCTCTTTGTTCCCAAGCTCCTCAGCCGTAGAACTCTGCCCTGTCCTGACTGGGTCTAGACCTGAAGTTTAGCTTGGGGTTTAGAACTGGTTTTAGCTGAGAGATTTGAGTAGGCACTGGGGTAGAGGCCCTAGGAGGGAGGGGTTGGGGCACAGGAGGGGAGAAAAGCCTAAGAGAACCAGCTTAGCCAAGCCTGCCTCCTATGGATACAGCTGGACCCTGAAACTGCAGACAGTCTGAAGGAGCTTCAGGTGAAACTGAATACAGTTTTGGATGAGCTCAGCATGGTGTTTGGAAACAGGTCAGTGGCCCCAGAATGCACGGCCCTCAGAGCCAGTTGTGGTGCCTGGCCAGTCCCGGAGCCCCTGCCCCACTGGCCTCCGCCCAGCGCACCTTTGTGCATCTTCCCCGCTTCCTGCTGGCCTGCCCTGTCAGCTGCACCACGTGTGTGCTCGGGTGGGACCGAGCAGCTGGAGCCGCTTAGGGCCCGTGTGTGTGGGGGTTGAGGAGGGCCACACTGGGGGCACATGTGTAGTTTCCAGGTGCGGATTGATGAGTGCGTGCGACAAATGGCCGACATCCTGAGCCAGGTGCGGGGCCCAGGGAACGCATCCCCCAACGCACGGGCCTCGGTGACTCAGGATGCAGACAGTGTGCTCCGGCCTCTCATGGACTTCCTGGACGGCAAGTGAGTACAGCACCCAGTACTGTCCTGTAGGGACGAAGCAGGTAGAGGCAATCAGAAGAGCTGCTCAGGGAGGGGGCCTCTCAGCACTCACCCCATCCTGACCTGTGGCCTGGCCCTGCAGCCTCACACTTTTTGCCACTGTGTGTGAGAAGACGGTCCTGAAGCGGGTACTGAAGGAACTCTGGCGGGTGGTAATGAACACAATGGAAAGGATGATTGTTCTGCCTCCACTTACTGACCAGACGGTAAGGACAGCTCCTTTCCAGTTCCTCCTGCTGTATCTCCCTTACCCAGCTCCCTGCTTCCTGATGGAGTTTGCAATTCTCTGGTTGAATGATTCTCTCCCTGCCCAGGGCACCCAGCTGATCTTCACTGCTGCCAAGGAGCTGAGCCAACTTTCCAAACTCAAGGTACTCTGGATACATGGGGTCCTTCTGCAGCCAGATGGGAAGGGCAGGGGTTGCCTGGGAGGGGGGAAATCTGAGCTCTGAAGACTGAAGAGGAGGAGAAGGAGAGAGGCATGCAGCTGTGGGCTGACAAGTGGGGGACCTTCATGACAGCCACAAGCTGTCCTGATGTTGTTGCTTTCTCTGGGGCTCCAGGACCACATGGTGCGAGAGGAAACACGGAATCTGACTCCAAAGCAGTGTGCCGTCCTTGACCTCGCCCTGGACACCATCAAGGTGGAAGACCCCCTCCTTCAGACTGCCTTCCTACCCTACCCTCTTGGTCCTGGCATTCCACTCGGCCAGATTAGGGGTCCCTCGGGCCCCCTCACATCCAGGAGAGAGTGGGTTTTGTATCTGTATCTTTCTCTGTTGCATCCACATTCCTCTTGGGAGCAACCAAAATGGTACCTCCTGTGTGGCCTCACGTGAATCACCAAAGAGCTAGAACATTTATTCTTGGCTTCTGAGGACACTTTAGTTCACTTAGTAACCTCATTGTCATTCTGGAATATTTCCCAATGGGAATTAATCTTCCAGATCCAATATCCCAGATCGGGCTAAGCTCTTCATTTATGTTTAAAATCATTTGGGTTTCAAAGGGTATTTTTTTCCCCTACAATGCATTCATTTATTCAACCAGACAACATGTGTCCAGGCACTAATACACTAGGAAGGATGCAGAGAGAATCAGATATGGTTCCTGCATCAGGATACTTATAATCTGGTATAATTTGGTAATAACCAGAGTATCATCCGGTATAAGGTGGTAATAAGGCAGGTACACATGGGCTGTGATTCAGGGCACTGGGGAGAGAGGTAGGTCATAGGTATAAAGTGCTCTAAGGGTTCCCAAGGGTAAAGCACCACTTCTGACTAAAAAGCTTCTATCCTGTATCTGTGCCTGTCCATATAGATTCATCCATCAGACATCACGTCCAGAAGTGTGGCCATCCCTTACCACTCCTGCCAGATACTCACATAAGTCTCTGCACCTGAGAGACTGTGACCCTGGCTCTGTGTGGCATTCCTGATCTTGTTTATTGAACGACTCCCTGTCCTCTTCTGGCATCTTTGCTGGCCTCTGCTTGGATGTCCTTTCTCAGGATTTGTTGGGGAGCTGCCTCTCTGAAGGGAGATGATGCAGTAGCAGTTATTCTTGTCTTTCAGCAATACTTTCACGCCGGAGGCAACGGGCTGAAGAAAACCTTCCTGGAGAAGAGCCCAGATCTGCAGTCCCTGCGCTATGCCCTATCTCTGTACACACAGACCACAGACACCCTCATCAAGACCTTTGTGCGCTCACAGACTGCCCAGGGTAAGGCCCAAGGGTTTCAGGTCCCCACTCTCCTCCCTGCTATGTCTCTGCCCCTAGGGAGTCAGTCTCCTGTAGCCCTCAGGGAGGCTCCAGGGACTTCTTCAGAAAGCCCTTCACATATAGACATCAGGATTTTCTTGATGGACCCCAATACTTACCCCTACCTACCCCAGACTCATACCAGATAGGAATCCCAGAGATCTGGGAGATGTGCCTGAGCTTTCATTTCCCAACATCATCTGGCCAGTGCATGTGTCTTGAGCTCAAGGAGTATACCCTGTTTGATAGGAAAAATGTGTGAGGAAGCCTTGAGAATGAGTGGTTAAGATACTCGTGAAGTCTTACAGCTTTGGGAGCCAAAGATTTCCCAGATTCTCCAGTGTGGATGAGAAGAAGACTAAGAGGGGTGATCTGTGGGAGCAATTGAAAGCAGGGTATGGATCACGGGGCTGTACAGACCTGAGGCTCCAGCTTCGTGGGTGATGCTGGTGCACGGGGCACCCAGGTAGCTGGTTCTCGCCCAATGATTTCCAGTTCTCAGAACCCCTCCCAGTCTCCAGGCAGGCCCATTCATAGCCAAACACATCTGTACAAACACGGCTCAGACTGCAATTCAGACCCTGACCCTGAGGAGGAAGTCCTCTTGGGAAGGACCTTCAAGATGCAATCATTAATTGCTCCTTCCAGGGAAACCTAGGCCTGCTGCCCAGAGGAGTGAACTTGGCAGGGGCCTGGGGGTGGGAAGGCTTAAGCCTTACTGAGCTGTGAACTGACCCAGATTGGAAGAAGGAGGGGATCTAAGCAGTTAGGATGGGGTTGATGGAAGATTAAGAAATGCAGGGGGACCTGCAATACTGTTTCATTTTCCACATGTGTTCTTATTTCAAGCCCAGAGTGAGAAGAAAGAGCAAAAGGAGTTATGAGCCTTGCTCAACAAGATAGGGGGACCTTTCACAGAGATGAGTATGTGTAAAGGCCCATAACATCAGAGAGGCTAGGAGTTAATCTAAAAGGCTTTTCAGAGACACTGAGCTTTGAGCTAGATATAAAGATGAGGTGAGGCTGGACTGGGCACATAGGAAGTAAGACCAGGCAGGGGTGGTGACCATGGGGAGTCTGCAGTTGTGTGTATGTGTTCTACCCACTGCTTTGTCATTTGGAGCCTAGGAAATTAGAGCCTACAGCTTTCTTTATTGTGTCATGCTGGTCTCAGAAACTTGCTGTATGTTCTACTGCCTCTGTCTGTGATTTGGTTGATGTGCAAACTGTTAAGTATAATTTGGAGCATTCACTGGCCCCAGTTCTTAGACTTCTCTCTGCACCCTGCTCCATCTCTGTGCTCCCTCAGACTATGTGTTAGAGCTGCTCTGAATGCCTGTGAACTTCTTAGACTCTAACTGATTCTTCTTTCTCTGTCCTACTGCTGCTACCTCTTGACTTGCCTGTCCTCACTCAGTGCATGATGGGAAAGGTATTAGGTTTACTGCTAATGAGGACATTCAGCCGGAAAAGGGTACGTTATACACCATGCAGATGTGAATCTAATACGGGCTAATACTGTCCCCTGTGAACTAGAATGAGCTGCTTAAGGTGGGGCTGAGGGAACCAGATGTCAAAGGTCAGAGGTTCTATCCCAAGTCTCAGAGTTGGGCAGTGTATTTGTATAGTCCAAGATGGGGTTAACAATAGTTGTCTTCAGAATTCCCCCACCACTCCATCTGAGGACAAAAAAAATTTTATCTGGAGTGCAGGGTACTGGGGTTTTCCCAAAATAGAGTGAGGCCTCTACTGAGGGGAGCCTGCAGACTGGCCAGGGGGCATTGGGGAGCTGTGTGTGGAGAGGTCCAGGTTTGAGTAGGAAGAAGTCACTGTGTGCAGGGCAGCCCATAGGTGGGAAGGAGCTGCTTTGGGCTGGATGGGACCCACATTGTTCTGCTGAGAAACCATGGGGTGGACACAATTCTCAGACAAAAATATAGGATGGCGGCACTGTCCTTTCCCATCATCTTTCAATGAAAAATTCTTCAGCCCAGGAGATAAGAGAAGTTTGGAGAACCTGAGAGATTTCAGTTGTAGTTTTGGAAGAAGTTTCACCTAAAATGTTGTCACCCTGACTTGTATTTTTATACACAGCCTCATTCTTCATCCCCTTTCTTTTCCTTTCCCCGTGGCTCACATCCCCATAGCTTCTGTGGGTGACTGCTTCTTGCTTTAGGGTGTAGGATAGTAGCCTCCCAGCTCTTGGTTTTACCTGGAGTAACTGGGCCTAAGGTCTTCAAGTTCTCCGGTAGGGAACCATCTGTCCCTCTGCCCACCAGGGTCCGGTGTGGATGATCCTGTGGGAGAAGTCTCTATTCAGGTGGACTTGTTTACACATCCTGGAACTGGGGAGCACAAGGTCACAGTGAAAGGTGAGTGGCATGGATGCACAGGCTTGAGACCTTTTCTTGCCCAGTGGCCCCATCAGTCAAAGGCAGGGACTGCTTATCCCAGTCCTTCAGCTTAGCCCTCCTCCAAGGGGAATCCCACCTGGGGGCTTAAGAACTGGGAATGCGTGATGGGTTACCTCACAGGTTTCCATATTTGTGTAGTGGTGGCTGCCAATGACCTCAAGTGGCAGACAGCAGGTATGTTCCGGCCCTTTGTCGAAGTCACCATGGTTGGCCCTCACCAAAGTGATAAAAAGAGGAAGTTCACAACCAAGTCAAAAAGTAACAACTGGGCTCCCAAGTACAACGAGACGTTTCACTTGTAAGTTATGGTTGGGGGATCTAAAGGACTTTGGGATGGGGGTGATCTGTAGAATAAGAATTAAAGAGAGGAGAGAAGGGATGGGCTGGATGGTGGCTGGGGTGAATTCATTTGAGGACGCCCTCATCTCTGGTCTCCTATCTTCCATTTACCCTGTGCTCACAGCCTCCTGGGAAATGAAGAGGGGCCAGAAGCCTATGAGTTGCAGATATGCGTGAAGGATTACTGCTTTGCCCGGGAGGACCGTGTGCTGGGGCTGGCTGTAATGCCTCTGAGGGATGTGGCAGCCAAGGGCAGCTGTGCTTGCTGGTGCCCCTTGGGCCGTAAGATCCACATGGATGAGACAGGCGTGACCATTCTCCGGATTCTGTCTCAGAGGAGCAATGACGAAGTGGCCCGGGAGTTTGTGAAGCTCAAATCAGAGTCTCGTTCTATGGAGGAGGGGAGCTGAGCACCCAGACTCCTGTGCCAACCAGAGGGCACCAGTTCCACCAGTCAGGGATAATAAGAGTTACTACATAGTCATCTTAGATCCTCACAGTCAAGAGGCTGATTCATTCAGTTAGGAAAGTTTAAGGGAAAATCTAGGGTGGTGTGAGTGTGGCTTTTCACAGAAAGGGTCTGAATCCCTGACCAGCAGGTCTGTGGTGCTAGGAGCTGGGCTGTGGGGCTTACCACACAGGGAGATTTTTCATGGAGGGGCAGACATTTCTGAGAGTGTCAGCCATTCTTGGTAGAGATCCTTCCACTCCTACACCCCTTTTTTCCCCCCCTCCATACCACACCTAATCCAGTTAGATCCATATATACCAATCATTAGAGGAACATGTTTAGAGGGCCTGGAGCTTGTGCCTAATGAGGTAAGTAATCCGTTGAGTCTACAGGTATTGCTGAGCCCTGTAGTCTGAACTGGAGTATGGCCAGGGCAGGAACACACAGAATAGAATGCAGACCATCTGTTGAGCAGAACCCAGCAGTGTAGAGTAGCTCAAGTGAGTACAGGGCATTGAGACTGAACAAGATATCTTTCAGCAATGAGCTATGCTAATCCCTTCCCCCAGATTAGCTCTCATGAGTAGAACCAGGTTCACATGGTGCTTCAGAGGCCTGAGCAGAATTTCTTTGGAACCCAAGCACCAGGGGCCACCTGCCCAGGAGTCTCCCTACCTCACTCCTTTAGGAAGGGGAGTGATGCTTTAGGACATGAAAGGCTCTTAAGTATACATATCTGAGAGCTAGTTGAAGAATCCAGGAGAGAGGGCTTCTTCATAGATAAGCCCTGAACAAAGCCAAAAATTGTGGAAATCAGTCTAGAAGGAGTCCTGTTCACCTATGGCCACTGCCTTTTGGTGGTCCTTCCCCTTGCAGACAGAATCTAGCCTTTGTCCTCACTCCCTTTCATTTAGGTCAGCTGCTGTCCCCCTCATAAACCGTTCAACTCTACAGAAGGAACTTAGACTGTGATCCCTCTGTACAGGCTAGATTGGGGGTGGATGGGGAGCAGAGGGGGAGGGGGGCTCAACACTCCCAGGGAGTCATGTGGACTTCCCAGGCCCTTGCCCAGAGATGTGACATGATCCTTCAGTATCCTCATAGCAGCCTCTTGGACTTCTTGAGGACTCTGCATTAGCCATTACATGAAACAAGAAACGAAGCATCTTTGCTGTTTTAAATTGTATGTGCCATTGTTATAAGAAATTATTGACTAGTCTGTAATAAATTATCTTGTAGCAGCCTTTGGGATCTGGTAATTCCAGTAAAGTGTGGAAAGCTGTAGAAATGACTTTCTAATATGACAGATTTAGACCAGCGGCTCTTTCCTCCTCTCTGCAGTCACAAGCGGAGGAGCCTAACACAGCTAGGGGAAAGGGCAGATTTCTGAGAAAGGGTGCGTGGTGGGCGGGGGCTTGGGGAGGAGGGGTGTGGCGGGAGGCGGGGCTCTCTCTGGGCTGGTTAGTGGGGCTCCCGGGCACCTGCGCAGAAAGGTGCGTTAAGATGGCGGCAGTTCCCTGGAGTCGACGGCTGCGGAGCGATGGTGAGAAAGAGGCGCCCGAAGGTGGCGCCCGAGGAGAGGTTATAACCTTCTCCCTCCCAAGACTGAAGAGATTGTACCCCTCTTATCGCACTCTGTGTATTTCCCAGTAGCTGTCTGTCTTTATGCTTTCTTGTAAACTGTTCTCCCAATCCTCCGCATCCCCATACTGGAGTATATGCGTTTCCTAGAGGCTTCAGAGACTTATCTGCCCAGATACCTAGCAGAGGGGATCTTCCCCCACAAATTCCTTCCCGAGGGTATCTGTCTAGTTAATAAAGCAGATATCCCCTAGACCCCCAGTCAAGGTACATTCCTACTAACTCAGGAAGTTTTCTGTCCACTTTTCCAACACTGTCCACAGAGTCTCTCAGAAGGAAACCGTGAATCCTATACCATATTTGACTTGAAAGTGGCACGTTTGCTATCATTCTTCTCTCATATGGAGCAGGAAACCTACCCCATAAGGAAAAGTCAGACTCTGGCTGATAGCCTACAAAAGACTTGCATATTTGAATTAGTAACTAACTTTTAAAAAACATTTAACATTTAAAAAATGCATATTTCCTGCTTTGGGGGAAAAACTGGAAAAACTTAATGTACCCAAAAAATGACAGGTGGTTGGAGCTCAGAGCAACTAGCAAATTAGTTTTCTACAGTTTATATAGACTCCAAGGACTTCTCTGGTGATGCAGTGGTTAAGACTTTGCTTCCAATGTAGGGGGAATGGGCCCAGGAACTAAGATCCTGCATGCCACAAGTAATGGCCCCCCAAAAACACTGAGGAGACTCCCATTATTCCTTATTTTGTCATACTGGATTTTACATTATTTACCTGGTGCCTGGGAGGTATTTGAGTTTGTAATCCCTGATGTAAGACTTTGGGTAATTTTCTGTACCAATACTCTGAGCTCTTAATGGAAACTAAAATCCAAAGAGTCTGGATATATGTTTAGGTTATCTTTGGTTTCTGTGATACCCTGATTAGTATCAGAGGTCATACGAGTAGTTAAAACCCAGGGTGAAATCTGTATTAAAGTGTTCTTCATAAGAGAATTCAGTCAGAAGAACTGAAGATGGCTTCTTGGTGCATTTAATCTTGAAGAAATCATGTGACATCTCTCTGGTGGGGCCAGGCTGAGAAACAAGATGCTGTTTCTCTGAACACCTGGTTTTAAAAGGGCCTGACTTTGGTCTGTACTGAAAGTGATGTCTTAAAAGTGCTGTCTCCTTCCCTCCAGACCACACAGATGGTAACTGTCCTCTCGGGGGGCGGGGGGAAATAACAAGCCTTGTTGTATCAAGAGTTGGAGGTATTCTGCAGACTGTATCTAATCAGAAGTGGAATAGAAGTACCTTTAAGTGGATTTTTTTTTTAAAGCAAAATCATTTCTATCAGCATAAGTGTATAATTCACCTAGTCATTGTGAATATTTGGGCTAGCTCCATGAATAAACCGCCCCCCCCCCTTTTCTTGAAGCAGCATGGCTAAGCTAAAGAAGCAACATGGAGTAGTGGAGGTGGTATTGAAGTGGGAGTCAGAAGACATGAACAGGAGTCTCCGCTCTGCTACATACTAGTCAGGGGACCTTGACTTTGAACCCTTCAGAGGCTGTTGTTTGCATCTGTAAAACGGACTATGCATCCCTGCTGTGTCTACCTCAGAGGGATCAAATGGGCTTTTTAAAATTGGAAAGCACTTTGAAAACTATACATTTTCTTTAGGTGTATAAGGGATTATTATCATTATTACAAATGATCCTCTGAGCTCTGATAACTTCCAAGGAATTTGTCTTTCTGTGTCCTGGATTCAAAATCAATAAATATGTGCTGTGTGTATCATATGTACCAGGTACTCACCTAGGCATGGAGCCTAGTATTGAACAAAGCAAAGCCCATATGAATTTAGGAGTGAGTAATCATATTGAGTGCCTATTAGGTACCCAGTGCAGTATCACAGCCTGGTGAAATAGTAGGCAGAGATTAGATGATGAACCTAAGTCTGCAGCTGTATAGCTGTGAGAGTCTTTCCCTGTATGAGCCTGAACCTTCCCATCTGTAAAGTAAGGTGGTTAGACAAGGTAAAGTCTTCCCTGGTGGCTCAGTCGGTACAGAATCTGCCTGCAATGCGGGAGACCCAGGTTTGATCAGTGGTTTGGGAAGATCCCCTGGAGAAGGGATTGGCAACCCACTCCAGTATTCTTGCCTGGATAGAGGAGCCTGGTGGGCTGTATAGTCCATGGGGTCACACAGAGTTGGACATGACAGTGATAACATGGCTTCTGTAGTGACCCAGACA
Source organism: Bos indicus (assembly GCF_029378745.1). Lineage (NCBI taxonomy): Eukaryota > Metazoa > Chordata > Mammalia > Artiodactyla > Bovidae > Bos > Bos indicus. The sequence goes on from NC_091767.1 coordinate 59,499,803, forward strand.
GTAAAGAGTGCCTGCAATGCAGAAGACCTGGGTTCAATCCCTGGGTCAGGAAGATCCTTGGGGAAGGGAATGACTACCCACTCCAGTATTCTTGCCTGGAGAATTCCATGGTCAGAGGAGCCTGGCAGGCTACAGTCCATGGGGTTGCAAAGAGTCAGACATGACTGAGTGACTTTCACTTCAGACAAGTAAAGTCTAAGGTTCTCTTGAGCTAAAATTTGTTTGTTTGGAGATTAAAATTGCTCAATTTCCCTGCAATGAGTTTATTGTCCTGACAGGATGGTCAGACTAACAGAGCCAACCAGTCTTAGAACTAAAAGGACAACAGAGTGCCAATGTCACTTGAGATTCAGCAGAATAGTAACAGCAGTGTTGCTCTGTGGGTAATAGAATGCTTAGACTTCTTGGGGCACCATGTAGACATGGAAAGATGGGAAGCTTCAGATTAAAGGAGAGGAAGGAGACTTGATTGAAGACACTGGAAATTTAATGAGTGGAAGAACAAAGGAGAAGAACATGCCATTTATTGTTTAGTATATCAGTCAAGAGTCCTTGTAGGAAAATAATTGGTGGATTCAAAAGAATTTAATTGAAGAGAGTTTAACCAAAGGATAATTTACAGACGTATGATCATTGTTAACAAAAACTAAAAAGAAATGATGAAACCCAACAGTGGTGAATCAGTAGCACTCCTAGGCCTCAAGGGTAAGAAAGGAGAGTGTTGTTACTAGGGCCCAGTGAGACCTACAATTTGGTAGACTGTCTGACAGGAAGCTGTAGGCTTAAGTGTTAAGCAGCCATTATAAGGACTTAGACCAGGCAGCAGGAAAGTAGAGAAATAAATGCCCTAACCTTTCTCTTCTTGCCCTCTGGTCTCCAGCTGGTACCTGCAATTGACAACACCCAGACAGATGCCCGGGGCAAGGTAGTTTGGATAATGTAGTTTATTGAGGTCAGCTTCCCAGAGCAGGGCAGAGGGAGTTGGCTGGAAGGAGGCCCAGCAAACAGAATAACCAGCATACAAGATATCTAGGGGAGGAAAAGTCACCACTATGGACTCTTTCTTTCCAAGGAAGTTATCCCTGTGTTCAAATTCAAAATCTACTCTTAGGCTTAGTCTCTTTAGCTGTCATTGTCCAATATTTTACTCAGTCCATGGAAATGGCGGTAGTATTGCCTTTGTCCTAGAGTGATTGTGAGGATCCTGTGATGTGACACATGAAAGTGCCTAGCACATGCTGGAGGCTCAGTGTATTTTAGTTCCTTCCTTAAAGCATGTGCCTAAATGGCTCCTTGGCTGAAATGCTTTTCCAGTCAAGACTTCAGAGGGTTGCTGGAACTGGAGTGAATGAAGGGGAGAATACCAGGAGATGAAGTCAGAACTCTAGCCCATTGTAATGACTTTGGCTTTTAATCAGAGTAAGGTAGGAAGTCATTGGAAAGTTGTGTAACTTCTGATATCAGGGTTCCTATTATTCACTAGGGCATCACTTGTTCATTTAAAAATATTTATTTAGAACATACCACATGCTATGTACTGTTTTAGGCACTGGAGATGCATTAATATGTAGTCCCTACGCTCAAGGATAATGCGGTCTTTAAAGGAGACAGATGACTTCAACTTAAAGTATAATATTAAGATATGAGTAAACATAGAAGCTCATAATAAGGACATCATCCTTGGGGCATCTGAAAGACTTCCTGAGCGTGATGATGTAAATTCAATCTTTCCCGTAGAACTTGGAAGTGAAAGTGAAGTCGCTCAGTCGTGTCCGACTCTGCGACCCCATGGACTGTAGCCTACCAGGCTCCTCTGTCCATGGGATTTTCCAGGCAATAGTACTGGAGTGGATTGCCATTTCCTTCTCCAGGGGATCTTCCTGATCCAGGGATAGAACCCAGGTCTCCCGCATTGTAGACAGACACTTTACCGTCTGAGCCACCAGGGAAGCCCTCAAATTAAATCTTTCCCGTAGAACTTAGCCAAGTCTAAACAGAGGGAAATGAAATTCTAGGGATTTGGAGTAATATGTGCACTTGAGTTTAAAAAAAAAAAGTAGTTGGTGATGAGCTGGAAATTGCAGGTAGCTTATATCACTGCATTTTGGCTTTGTGTAGGACAATGGTTAGAGACAAAACAGAGACGTAAACAGAGGCCAGATCATGAAGAATTTATCCTAAAGGCAATGGTGGGTTTTTAAGCAAAATGATAAGTCACTCTGGCAAGATGAAGAAGAGTCAGTTGAAGTGGGGTTTAGGTGGAAGGTGGGAAGGTACAAATCTGCTGGAGACTATGAGGCTAATAATGGTGGCCTGAACTTAAGTAGAAGCTTTGGGGATAGTGATAGAGGACTATTCCAAGTTAACTTTTTATTAATGAGGGAGAAAGTACAGAACTTCATGATTAATTGTTAAAGTGGGAGAATGAAAGAGCATTGTTAGAGATGACTCGGGTTTCATGGCATGGACTACTAGGTAGATAATAAGACTAGTAACAGATGTCCAAAGACAGGAAATATAAGAGAAAGCACAAATTTGGGGTGTGTGGGCATTGAGAATAAAGATGATAATGTCAGTTTTGTAAATGTAGATTTTTCATTGTAAAATGCATGTTATGTTAAATATACCATTTGAAAGTGTACAATTACATGACACTAAGTATGTTCACAGTGTTTCACAACCATCATTACTGTCTGGTTCCAGAACTTTTTTATATAATTGTATTTATTTATTTTTGGCTGCACTGGGTCTTTGTTACTTTGTGTGGGCTTTCTCTAATTGCAGCAGGCAGGGGCTACTCTTCGTTGTGGTGCGTGGGCTTCTCATTCCCATGGCTTCTCTTGTTGTGGAGCATGGAATCTAGGCACACGGGCTTCACTGGTTGCGGCACACGGACTCAGTAGTTGGCGGCTTGTGAGCTCAGTAAGCGCAGACTCAGTTGTTATGTTGCAGGGGCTTAGTTGCTCCATGCTGTGTGGAATCTTCCTGAACCAGTGATTGAACTTGTGACCCCTGCATTGGCAGGCAAATTCTTATCCACTCCATCACCAAGGAAGTCCCAGAACTTCTTCATGTGCCAAGAAGGAACGCCATCCCTATTAAACAGTCACTCCTCAGTACATGTAGATTTTGAGGCAATTGTGTGACATCCACATACAGATGTTAAATAGATATTTGAATATGTACTACTGAAGCTCAGGATAAAAATTCAGGCTGAAGATACATATTTTTGAAGCATTAGCATACAAGTAAGGGGTTCTCAACCTGGGGCCTATTGTCTTGAGTGAGAATCTCTGAAATGTCCAAATGCATAGATTTCTGCTCTAGAACAGATTGTCTTGTTAGGTGACTAGCCAAAACTTCTTTCTGAGTGATCTTTTTTGGCTGTTAGGTGGGTATAGAGAGTATCATTTACAAAGTCAACAATAGGGAGTTAACTAAATTGCCATAATTTACAAGTGTGTGTGTATCCAGTATAATATAGAAAGTGTGAAAATGAAAGTCACTCAGTCATGTTCAACTCTTTGCAACCCCATGGACTTCTCCAGGTCAAAATACTGGAGTGGATAGCCATTCCATTCTCCAGGGGATCTTCCCAACCCAGGGATCAAACCCAGGTCTCCCACACTGCAGGCAGATTCTTTACCAGCTGAGCCACCAGGGAAGCCTGGGATGGGTAGCTGAGCCACCAGGGAGTACTGGGATGGGTAGCCTATCCCTTCTGCAGCAGATCTTCCAGACCCAGAAGTCAAATCAGGGTCTTTTGCATTACAGGAGGATTCTTTACCAGCTGAGCTATCAGGGAAGCCCAGTATAGTGTAGACTTTCTGGTACACAAGCAGTTCTCAAAATATTAGATCTGAACAGCATCAGCATCACCTATATTTGTAAGAGAGATAAATTCTTGGGCAGCACCACAGACCTGCTGAATTAGAATCTCTGGTCAAGGGCCAGAGGAGGGGGGAAAGGAGGGCACAGCTACCAGGTGATTCTGATTCATATTAAAGTTTGAGAAAAACTGTGGTGGACTATTCCTGGCCAACTCTTTCAGCCCAGTAATAAAACATGAGTTCCTGGTTTTCTCATTATCTTATATGTAACAAAATCTTCACGGCAACATTTTGCAATGGCTAATGAATTCCTCATGAAAAAGTTTTCTTTGAGTACTCTTGTCCATCTGTGACCTTCTCTGTCATCCCGAATCATAGATACAAATATTAGTATCTACATGCTCTTTCCCCCTTTAGTGTGCAGGAGTTATCTTCAACAACTGTAAAGATTGTTTAATTATAGATAACTGTGTCTATCTATAAATTGTAGACTGTGAACAGTCTAACTGTTACCTAACTGCTGGGGAAAAGCAAATATTTATGTGAATACCCTTTATTTTCTACCTAGTCCTTTGTCTTGGAATCTCCCAGTCTTCTGCTGAGTCATATCCTTGGCTTTGGAGAATATGAAATGAATCTCACTGAAATTGCACCATTCTTTCTTCTCTACCCCTGTCAAGGAATATACAGCTGCATGGCCGTGTCTAGAGATGCAGTATATACAGCTGCATGGCCGTGTCAAATCTTTGTGTCCCCTGGAATAAATAGCCATAGTCAGGAAGAAATTAGAAGCCACAGACTGATTCTGAAGAGAATTGGACTTTGTCATCAAGGCCAGTCAAGGAAAATTTTCAATTTCTGCCAATCCAAGGGTTAAGTGAGGCAGTGCAGTATTTTAGTTGTCTCTGTCTTTCTAAGAAGACTGTATACTAATTGAGGGCATGGATGATATTTTTTTGCATTTTTGACCATGTCTTAACTAACATGTACTAGGCACTCAATAATCACTTGCCAAATTTAATTTACTTAATCCAGAAGTTAGAATATAAAGATTTAAATTCTGGCCCTACCTTTAAGCCACTGAAAGTTAACTTAATTGACCTTTGATTTCCTCATCTCTAAAATATAAGTTTTGCCCTGCCTACTTCCCCTGTATAAAAATCTAAAGGGAAAATGTATATGAAGTACTCTTTAAAAAAATAGATCTGAAAATGTGAACTTACATAATAATTTTATTTGTGTGCTCTCTACCTTAGAGGAACAGTTGGTTCATTCTGATTGAGGAGAGAGAATAATATAGAACGGTGAGCTAGCAGTCGAGAGATACTGGTTTGAATCCTGATCGCCTTTAAATTCTTTGGGTCTTAGTCTCCTTTCATCTCGAATGACAGAGCACAGATCAGGTTCCCAGCTTTGGATATATATAGGAATCCCTTGATACTGAAGAATACAACTTGCATTGACTTGATTTAGTTGGTCTAGGATGCATGTTGGGTCTTGAGATTTTTTTTTTTTTTTTTTTGGTAACTCCCTTTTATTTTAAATCAGCAGAGCTGTTTATTCAGATTAAATTTTATATGGGAATCCAGGTTACAAAACATCTGTCAGTAGGGCTTCTGCAGTCACTTTTTTAGGACTTTAAACTCTGACTACTGGTTCCTTTTTCTGATATCCCATTTTATAACTCCTAAGGCTACATGGAACACTGATAGAAAACCATTGAAATAGACAATTTCCAAGATCTTTTCCAGTTCCCAAATTAGGTTTTGGCTCTATGTCTGCTCACAAGATGTCTGTCCTTTTTCTTAACACCGGCCTGACTTGGAGGTTGGCTTTCCATTTACTTCCTTTTCATTACCCTGGCTTTTTTGCTTCGAGGCGATGAATAGTCTAAAATTCAGTAGGCAAAAGCACCTCTAGGGTATCTTGTCATACCTCCCCCTGAAGCAGTACATCCAGGGTGGGGGCCAGATATCTGTATTTTCTACAAAGGTTTTTCAGTTGTCTTTGAAACAACTGATCCATGAATGATACTTTTGGGAAAGATTGTCTTAAGAGATTTTGGGTCAAATGTAAAGCAGCAATGAATGATGAAATGTGGGGTCATAGTAGAACACTGGATTTCATCCTGAACTCAGTGCCAGATCTATCAAAGAGGAGCATCTGGGCATTTAAGGCTCTAATTTATACTTCAGAAGCAGGCATGTGACCAGAATTCTCAGTAACCGCCACAGATCCCTACTTGACAATCACCTCTTTTTTAAAATCACTCATTAAGTTTTATAGAAAGAACACAGCTGAGCATCATTCTGTTGGACAATCACCTCTTCATTTGGGGCCATGTGTATAAGAAGGGTGATATAGAATCATGGTCACCAGGGGTCAGGCAAGCAGGATTCAAATCTCTATCACTGTGACTCTACCACTCTCTGATTGTATGTCCCTGAGCACGTCTTAACCTTAAACCTTGTATTTTTCCTCTTTCAAAAAGAATAATACCCTCTTCTTAGGCCCGGATTTTAGTAAAAATTAAACAAGATGGTCTACGTAAAGCATATAGGAAAGTATCCAGCACACAGTAAATTTTGTCAAATTGTAGGTATTATTCTGTCAGCAGGGCCTGAGCTAACTGACAAGAAGTTTTTTGTTTTATTCTTAGGTGGTGTTTCTCTGAGATTAAATATATAAAACCTTTTAATTCAGGTAAGTGCTTAGCTCATATCTGCTGAGATACCCAAAGTTCAGTAGTCAACAATAGTATTTACTTAGTACTGCACTGTACCACATTCTACTCAGAAAGCCAGGAAATTGGCAGCTTGTGCTCTCAGAGCACTCATAGAATTGAACTGAAGCCCACCAGGAAGGTTCTTACAATTTTATATTTCCAAGAAACTTCTTGGGGCAAAACTCAGACTTGACTTCGCTCTGACCTGGCTTGAGACTACTTTTGGCTACAAAGGTGGGAGGAAAAAAAAATTATAGAGTTGAAATTATTATAGAAAGTTTTTGGTTTTAACCACTGATGATATTAATTCACATTTGAGAGGAATGTTTCAGTGTTCTTTTCAGAGGGCAATGAGAGGGATGTTCTACCTATAGACTTGAGGCACAGGTAAGTACTTTAATTTTGAAGGTATTTAAGAGAGAAAGCCAAAGATCTGCTGTGATAACCATGGTGGAAGTGTCTTTAGCAAAAGCTAAAGATGAGAAAGTGTTCTTCATATGTGAACTTGCAAGGGGAAATAGAAATAGACCAACAAGAACTTTCACTGGGCTAATTGAATTAATTGGGATTATTAACATTCTATAAAATGAATCATGATTTGAATACTCCTCCTGTCATTAGTCCTTTTTCCATGTGAGTTTAAGGTAAGATGACCGAAGGGTTTTGTTGAACTTGTTTCTCTTTTTATAGAGGCCTAACTTAATAACTAATTTCTTCAATACCGGACCATGTACTTTGCATTCTTAGTGTGATAATTTGTCATATTAATATCATTTTCTGATATGGCTATTTTGGAGAAAGCTTAGATTTTCTACCAAGGTTTGGAACTAAACTCTTGACATAATTCCAACAACTATTGATTGCTGTTTGGGAGGATTTTCTCTAACGGAAAATCTTCTCTTGTAGTTTTTTGTGGACATACTTGCTTTTAAAGAATTTGAAAAACAATAAAAGAGCTATGGGATTTCCAAAGAGTGTGTGTGTGTTTGAAGAAGAGAGGAAGTTGTTTTGGGTTTGGTAAAACAAAATCAGTTCCATTTGAATTACGCTTGTTGTTATAATTTTAAAAGCTGAGCTTTGAAGGATGGGTGGATGGATTTTAGCTAAATAGAGGAATATGAGGGTTGTATAAAAGAGAATTATCCTGAGATTGAGAAGGGAGAGTTGTTTAATATTTCACATGAAACCTTATGTAGTTTGAATTTTTTTTAAGCTTATGTATACTCCATGTATATGCAAGAGGTTATATACATTTACCCAAATACTGCCGTTAATGTCTGCATTTGTGGCTTTCCAAATCCTACGGTGTTTGATTTGACTCTAATTTTCTTCCGTAGGAAATTTCACTCTTCTTGGCCTGTTCATAATCTGTTTTTGTCTAATGATGGCATCAGCACATTTGTGCCTTTACAGACATACTATCTGGTTAAGATCTGTGCCCATCTTTGTCTTGCTCTGTCTTTATGGGAGCCTGTAGTATTTACCGAAACACATTTTTAGGCCTGAAGCTGTTTTCACTTAATATCCTTTAATATAGGCTATTGGCATAGTGCCAAAGCATTGTTCCGTAAAAGCCAGTCTGAGTTTGGGGCAGAACAATGAGATTGAGGTAAAGCTTTGATTGTCTGTCTCAGTCCAAGGACGAACAAATTTTACGGTCTGTAAAGAGTCTTAGCTCTTTAAAAAAAAAAAAAAAAAGCATATTAAGAAAGTTTTAAAAGCTTAGGACCTTTCCCCAGAAAAAATACACAGGTATAGACAATTTTAGAAGGTTCACAAAGTTTCTAGAGTTCATCTGTCAAGCCTTGGCATTAAAAAAAAACCAAAAACTAATACTAAGAAGTGAACAAGGTGTATATCCTTAAAGTAATTCTGCATAAATATTATATCTCAAGCTTTTAATATATATTGAACATCATTAAGTTTAGAGTTATACCTGAAGTAAAGATAGTCTATATTCTAGAATTGTGTGCCTTACCTGTCAGATCTTTCTTAGAAGGGACCACTGGCCCAAACTGAGGGTTTTAGAAACAGGACTGAATTTAAAAAAAAAAATGCACGTCCTCTACATTTCAAGGACTCCTAATCATAGGACCACCAGGGAAGTCCATCTTTTCATCTTTAAATCTGAAACTCTGTACCAATTGAACAATAACTCCCCTTTCTCCCAATTGCCAGCCCCTGGGATGGCAACCACCACTCTTCTTTCTGTCTCTATGAATGGGACTACTCTAGGTGCCTCATAAAAGTATAATCATACAGTACTTATCTTTCTACGACTGGCTTATTTCACTTAACATAATGTTCCTAAGGTTCCTTTACATTGTAGCATGTCATAATTTCCTTCCTTTTTAAGGCTGAATAATATTTTGTTATATACATATGTGTGTGTGTGTTGTTTAACATGTCACATGTTGTTTAACTATTTGTCAATGGATATTTGGGTTGCTTCTGCTCCTTAGCTATTGTGAATAATACTGCCAAAAGCATAAGTATACAAATCTCTCCTAAGTCCCTGCTTTCAGTTCTTTTGGATATATACCCCAAAGTAGAACTGCTGCATTGTATGCTAATTCTGTTTTTAACTCTTTTAAGAGCCACCATATTCTTCTCCATATCAGCTGCACCATTTTACATTTCCACCAACAATGCACAAGGATCTAATTTCTAATTGCATTCTAATTTCTCCACATCTTTGCCAATAGTGTTTTTTTTTTTTCTTTTTTAAAAAGTAGTAGCCATCCTAATGAATGTGTTGGAGTAGGTTTTGCACACAAAAACCTAGGAAGACATCCTGAGACTATGGAACATTTTAAGAGCCTTTGAAGGCACCAGTGTATGAGGAGGGAGCTGTTAAGGACACAGGGCAGATTCAGATACCAAAACCACCTAAGCTGGGGATAAAGTTGATAGCCTCCTCATGAAAATTAAGGGACCTCTAGGTATATAATCACTACACAAAAATCAAAAGCTTTCTTACTCAATAGCATTATCAATTAGGAAATATAAGAGAAAGATTCCATTCACATTAGGAACAAAATCTTAAACTGTCTAAGAATAAACATAAAAAGAAATGCAGAAAACTTAACTATAAGACTTTATTGATAGACAAAAAGATGGCCTGAATAAATGATGAAATATAGGCATGTTTGTAAATGGAAAAAAATCCTGAAACTATGTACTTTATTTGTATAAATGTGTGTAAATGCAAAGTAAAAGTTACGGAAAGAGGAATAGCAAACCATTAACAGTGATTCTAGAAAGGGGAGTGGGATATAGTGGTGGATATTATGAAAAGGGACTTTAATGTTTTACTTTGTATACCTCTGTCTTGTGTGAGTTTTTAAAATAAGAATGTACTAATGTATGATTTGTAGGAAAAAAAACTTTCTTAAAGAAATGAAAATAACTTGAAATATTTCATGGCATTTTATTTCTGCATAAAGATGGGGTAATTTAATTCTCACTGTGTGTAGAGCCCCAGTCCCTAGGCTTTTTGGAAGGTATTCAAAGGGAAAGAAAATACAATTCCCATACTTCAAGATTATGGATTAACAAGGAGTTAAGACTCCCAAGCATCACCTACTCAATGGACATGAGTTTGAGTAAACTCTGGGAGTTGGTAATGGACAGGGAGGCCTGGCGTGCTACAGTCCATGGGGTTGCAAAGAGGTGGACATGACTGAGCGACTGAACTGAAGACTCCCAAAGAGTGGAGTGGCAGAAGTAAGTACATAAACATCAGTAAATAAACATCATTGGAAAATAAATGATTTTTTCAGATAACAATTTATTTTCTGTTCAGCAGTGTTTCTGTTCTAACCATTTTAGACGAAACACTTTCTAAAATTTGTTAGATGTTTTCTCACTTTCTTAAATACAATATATGAAACAAATTTTAACCTTTATTTTGATGATTCAGTGTTACATGTTATGATACTGTATTATTTCTAGTGCCTTCTGGAGCTATTGAACTGTATGTGGCTTTTATTACTATCGTTTTAAAAATATTTATTTATTTATGACTGCTGTGTCTTCGTTGCTTGGTGGGCTTTTCTCTAGTTGCAGTGAGCAGGGGCTCCTCTTCATGGCAGGGTGCGGGCTTCTCATTGCAGTGGCTTCTCATGTTGAGCACAGGCTTTCGGGTGCGAGGGTTTCAGTAGCTGCAGCTCCTGGGCTCTAGAGCACAAGCTCAGTAGTTGTGGTGCATGGGCTTAGTTGCTCCACAGCATGTGGGATCTTCCCCGACCAGGGATCGAACCCACGTCTCCTGCTTTGGCAGGAAGATTCTTTACCACTGAGCCACCAGGAAAGCCCCTTTTATTACTATTTTAAATAGCCTCTCCTTGCTTGAATTAAAATACTTTAGTGCATAAATTTCATGTTGTCTGCATTGGCTGTTCAATGGTTAGTTGTTGCTTACCACCAGCTCGCTGCCAAATATGAATGTTATGGATAAGGGGCTGCTATAATACAAAGTGACTGCACTTCAGGGAAGACAATAGAAGAGGGCTTCTTCTCTATTCATATTTACTTCTCACAGTTTTTCTCCTCACATTTTCCCTGCCATTCCTGATTATCACCTAGTTGTTGGTATACATTTTTATATTAATCATAATAATTTTATGATTATATGTGGTGGTTAAAAGCACAGGCTTTGAAGTTAGACTGTCTGTGTTCCTTACTGGCTTTGCCATGTATTAGCTAAGTGATATTGCTCTTTACAACATCGGACCTTGCTTCTAACACCAGTCACATCCACAACTGGGTGTTGTTTTTGCTTTGGCTACATCCCTTCATTCTTTCTGGAGTTATTTCTCCATTGATCTCCAGTAGCATATTGGGCACCTACCGACCTGGGGAGTTCATCTTTCAGTGTCCTATCTTTTTGCCCTTTTATACTGTTCATGGAGTTCTCAAGGCAAGAATACTGAAGTGGTTTGCAATTCCCTTCTCCAGTGGACCACACTCTGTCAGACCTCTTCACCATGACCCATCCATCTTGGGTGGCCCCACACGGCATGGCTTAATTTCATTGAGTTAGAGACGCTGTGATGCGTGTGATCAGATTGGATAGTTGTCTGTGATTCTGTTTTCAGTCTGTCTGCCCTCTGATGCCCTCTCTCAGTGCCTGCCATCTTACTTAAGTTTCTCTTACCTTGGACATGGTGTATCTCTTCACGGCTGCTCCAGCAAAGCACTGCCGCTGCTCCTTAACTTGGACATGGGGTAGCTCCTCTCAGCCGCTGCTGCAATATTGCACAGGAACCTGGAATGTTAGGTCCGTGAATCAAGGCAGACTGGAAGTGGTCAAACAGGAGATGGCAAGAGTGAACGTCAACATTCTAGGAATCAGTGAACTAAGATGGACTGGAATGGGTGAATTTAACTCATGACCATTATATCTACTGTCGGCAAGAATCCTTTAGAAGAAATGGAATAGCCATCATGGTCAACAAAAGAGTCCAAAATGCAGTACTTGGATGCAATCTCAAAAACAACAGAATGATCTCTGTTCGTTTCCAAGGCAAACCATTCAGTATCACAGTAATCCAAGTCTATGCCCTGACCAATAATGCTGAAGAAGCTGAAGTTGAACAGTTCTATGAACACCTACAAGACCTTTTAGAACTAACACCCAAAAAAGATGTCCTTTTCATTATAGGGGACTGGAATGCAAAAGTAAGAAGTCACGAAACACCTGGAGTAACAGGCAAATTTGGTCTTGGAGTACTGAATGAAGCAGGGCAAAGGCTAATAGGGTTTTGCTAAGAGAACACACTGGTCACAGCAAACACCCTCTTCCAAGAACACAAGAGAAGACTCTACACATGGACATCACTAGATGGTCAACACCAAAATCAGATTAATTATATTCTTTGCAGCCAAAGATGGAGAAGCTCTATACAGTCAGCAAAAACAAGACCGGGAGCTGACTGTGGCTCAGATCATGAACTCCATATTGCCAAATTAAGACTAAAATTGAAGAAAGTGGGGAAATCACTAAATCATTCAGCTGTGACCTAAATCAAATCCCTTATGATTGATCATACAGTGGAAGTGAGAAAGAGATTTAAGGGACTAGATCTGATAGACAGAGTACCTGATGAACTATGGACAGAGGTTCGTGACATTGTACAGGAGACAGGGATCAAGACCATCCCCATGGAAAAGAAATGCAAAAAAGCAAAGTGGCTATCTGAGGAGGCTTTACAAATAGCTGTGAAAAGAAAAGAAGCAAAAAGCAAACAAGAAAAGGAAAGATATACCCATTTGAATGCAGGGTTCCAAAGAATAGCAAGGAGAGATAAGAAAGCCTTCCTCAGTGATCAATGCAAAGAAATAGAGGAAAACAATAGAACGGGAAAGACTAGAGATCTCTTCAAGAAAATTCAAGATACCAAGGGAACATTTCATGCAAAGATGGGCTCAATAAAGGACAGAAATGGTATGGACCTAACAGAAGCAGAAGTTATTAAGAAGAGGTGGCAAGAATACACAGAAGAACTGTACAAAAAAAGATCTTCATGACCCAGATAATCACAATGGTGTGATCACTCACCTAGAGCCAGACACCCTGGAATGTGAAGTCAGTTGGGCCTTAGGAAGTATCACTACGAACAAAGCTAGTAGAGGTGATGGAATTCCAATTGAGCTATTTCAAATCCTGAAAGATGATGCTGTGAAAGTGCTGCACTCAATATATCAGCAAATTTGGAAAACTCAGCAGTGGCCACAGGACTGGAAAAGGTCAGTTTTCATTCCAATCCCAAAGAAAGGCAATGCCAAAGAATGCTCAAACTACCGCACAATTGCACTCATCTCACATGCTAGTAAAGTAATGCTCAAAATTCTCCAAGTCAGGCTTCAGCAGTACGTGAACCATGAAATTCCATATGTTCAAGCTGGTTTTAGATAAGGCAGAGGAACCAGAGATCAAATTGCCAACATCTGCTGGATCATCAAAAAAGCAAGAGAGTTCCAGAAAAACATCTATTTCTGCTTTATTGACTATGCCAAAGCCTTTGACTGTGTGGATCACAATAAACTGTGGGAAATTCTTCAAGAAATGGGAATACCAGACCACCTGACCTGCCTCTTGAGAAACCTATATGCAGGTCAGGAAGAAACAGTTAGAACTAGACATGGAACAAACAACATACTGGTTCCAAATAGGAAAAGGAGTACGTCAAGGCTGTATATTGTCACCCTGCTTATTTAACTTCTATGCAGAGTACATCATGAGAAACGCTGGGCTGGAGGAAGCACAAGCTGGAATTAAGATTGCTGGGAGAAATATCAGTAACCTCAGATATGCAGATGACACCGCCCTTATGGTAGAAAGTGAAGAACTAAAGAGCCTCTTGATGAAAGTGAAAGAGGAAAGTGAAAAATTTGATTTAAAGCTCAACATTCAGAAAACTAAGATCATGGTATCTGGTCCCATCACTTCATGGGAAATAGATGGGGAAACAGTGGAAACAGTGACTGACTTTATTTTGGGGGGCTCCAAAATCACTGCAGATTGTGACTGCAGCCATGAAATTAAAAGACGCTTGCTCCTTGGAAGAAAAGCTATGACCAACCTAGACAGCATATTAAAAAGCAGAGACATTACTTTGTCCACAAAGGTCCATCTAGTCAAGGGTATGGTTTTTCCAGTAGTCATGTACGGATGTGAGAGTTGGACTATAAAGAAAGCTGAGGGTCAAAGAATTGATGCTTTTGAACTGTGGTGTTGGAGAAGACTCTTGAGAGTCCCTTGGGCTGCAAGGGGATCCAATTAGTCCATCCTAAAGGAAATCAGTCTTGGGTGTTCACTGGAAAGACTGATGTTGATGCTGAAACTCCAATATTTTGACCACTTGATGTAAAGAGTTGACTCATTTGAAAAGACTCTGATGTTGGGAAAGATTGAAGGCAGGAGTAGAAGGGGACGACAGAGGATGAGATGGTTAGATGGCATCACCGACTCAATGGTATGAGTTTGGGTGAACTCTGGGAGTTGGTGATGGATAGGGAGGCCTGGTGTTCTGCGATTCATGCGGTTGCAGAGTTGGACATGACTGAGCGACTGAACTGAACTGATACTGAGCTGAGTTATGTTGGGCAAGTTACTTAGCCTCTCCTTTGCCTTAGTTCATTATCTGTAATGTTGAAAGAGTAATAATACAATGGTATTAATTATACAGTGGTATTCATCTTTGTAATACTAATCATAATATTATTTTAAGGATTAAGTGAAAAAAGATATGTAAGTGCTGACAACATAGTGAGCTCTGAATTAATGTTACCTCATTATTTATTTGGAGAAGGCAATGGCAACCCACTCCGGTGCTCTTACCTGGATAATCCCATGGATGGAGGAGCCCGGTAGGCTGCAGTCCATGGGGTTGCTAAGAGTCGAACATGACTGAGCGACTTCACTTTCACTTTTCACTTTCATGCATTGAGGAAGAAAATGGCAACCCACTCCAGTGTTCTTGCCTGGAGAATCCCAGGGACGGGGGAGCCTGGTGGGCTGCCATCTATGGGGTCGCACAGAGTCGGACACGACTGAAGTGACTTAGCCGCAGCAGCAGCAGCACTTATTATTGGGCTTCCTGGTAGGTCAGATTGTAAAAATCTGCTTTCAATGCAGGAGCCCTAGGTTCAGTCCCTGGGTCAGGAAAATCCCTTGGAGAAGAAAATACATTTCCTTCCTTCCTTCCACTCCAGTATTCTTGCCTGGAGAACCCCATGGACAGAGGAGCCTAGTAGGCTACAGTCCATAGGGTCACAAAAAGTTGGACATGATCAAGCGACTTAGCACTTTTATTACTAAGTTTAATAATAGAGTTCACCTCTTGCCTATTTATGTAAAATGCCTGAGCTTTTAGCTCGTAGACACTTTGTCATTAGTTTCGGCTGCCCAGTGGTCAACATGCCTTTAATATGTTAGCTTTCATTCTCAAGTAAGTCCTTAACGAATTTCAAATTCAAATACTTTTGGCATGAGCTAAGCCCAGCATAATTAGGAAACTGAATCTGCTACTAAAAAAAAATCACAGATCCAAAGCTACTTATGTATAATCTTTCATTCTGCATGCCACTGTCTTCTCTCCAAGCCTGACTTCTTCTTAAGAGTTTGCCACACTGTCACTCAGTGACCAAGTACAAGATAGAAAGTCAAGTACAGGCCTTGTTAGCAGGTATTAGAAACGTCAATACCAGTATCATGACATTATACAACTCCAGGGACACAGTTCTCATTGTGGTCTGTGAATGGTAACCACTAAAGATATGCAGTGTACACCTGGGTGGCCACATATGTTGCCTCAGGCAAGGTAGCCAAGGAGATTAGACCTTCATTTTCTTGAACAAATGGGAGATGTTCTACAAAACAAAAAAGAATCCCTGTGGTTTAAAATGGAGAAATATTCACCCAAAGGATGGGAATGGGCCTTAAATTCAGGACTTAGAATCAAAAAGCACGACTCCCAGGTCTGTTTTTTTTCCACTTTATATTTCTCAGAGCCTAAGTTTTCTCAACTGTAAATGGATTATTACCTTTCCCTGTATCTCAAGCTTAATGAGATAATTTTATAAGTCATGAAACCTAAACAAATGCAAATGATGAGTTTCCCTTATTCCTTGTTATAGTTTTTGTGCTAAGGAAAAACAGTCTTCAAAAGGTTTGTGATCTCTGGTTTATTCATGGTTCAGAGACTTAAAGGAGTTTTTTTTTTTAAGCAATGATTGATCTAGCTCTGATGATCAGATGCAAAGAGCATTGCATAATGTTCTGTATAATGAGGAGTGTTTCTGAGGGTATAAAATGAAGAGAGATGGAACTGATGGGGGAGAAAAGTATAATAGTTAATGGATATTTTACTCCTTTAGTTGCTGTTGTAGTGAATTGTATATTTTCCTACTAAAATAAAAGATCCAGTAGGTTTAAATCAATAAAATGAAGTTAAATGAAAAGTATAATTATAAAATTCTAAAATCCATGGGTTAATAAGACCAAGTATACCATTTTTCTTTTTAAATTTATTTTTTTAATTGGAAGAAAATTGCTTTACAGTGTTGGGTTGGTTTCTGCCATACAACAACATGAATCAGCCATAATTATACATATATCCTCTCCCTCTTGAGTGTCCCTCCCCTCCCCCCATCCCTTCCCTTTAGGTCCCAAATATACCTTTTAAGAAAAAAAAAATTATTTTTTCATTTCTTGGTCATCCCTTTGAGAGAGCCAACTAGTAAGAAAACTGCTTGACCTCCAAAAGAGCCAAACAGGAAATTTTTTTTTAATTAATTTTATTGAAATATAGTTGATTTATAAAGTTGTGTTAGTTTCTAGTATACAGCGAAGTGATTCAGTTGTACATATATATAGTAGTTTGCATCTGCTAATCCCAAGCTACCAATCCATCCCTCCCCCACCCCTCCCCCCTGTTAGAAACCACAAAGTCTGTTCTCTCTGTGAGTCTGTTCTGGTTCACAGATTAGTTCACTTGTGTCATATTTTAGATTCCACATGTAAGTGATATCGTATGATATTTGTCTTTCTGACTTACTTCATTTAAAAAAGTATGATAATCTCTAGGTCCATCCATACTGCTGTAAATGGCATTATTTCATTCTTTTTTATGGCTGAGTAGTATTCCATATCAGTTCTGTTCAGTTGCTCAGTTGTGTCTGACTCCTTGCAACCCCATGGACTGCAGCACGCCAGGCTTCCCCGTCCTTCACCTACTCCCAGAGTTTGCTCAAACTCATGCCCATTTTTGATTGGGTTGTTTTGTTACTGAGTTGTATGAGCTGTTCAAACAAGGAAATATTGAGTAACAATGAAACCCTGGGGCCACAGAGGCCTATGCACAATTACTAAGCTTTGACACCTTATTTACTTTTCTGTTTAGCTTTTCCATTTTAAAAATGTATATCTAATTATATCCATAAAGTTTTTCATAACTGGATATAAGTATTAATAAATAATGATAAAATTTTAATTAATATGGCATATCTTTGATTTTAAAGGTTATTTGATTATCAATGGAAAAAATTATTTGAATCTGTTTTTACCAAGACTTTCACTGCTACTGTAAGACAAATGCCACTTTTTCTTGACTTCTCCACCTGGAATAATTCCTCCTTCAGAACTATTTTGGCATTTTGTTTACTATCCTCTCCAAATCCCCTTAAAGCATTTATCATTTTTGCATTATATCTATTTGTACTTTTAGATCTCATTATCTTCCTCATTCACAATCTTATTCGTTTCTGTATTTCACTGTAACGTACACGATTGCTTCTTTTTTTGTCCCCAACTTTATTGAGATATAATTGACATTTAACACATTGTACAATGTAATTATTCGATATACATATGTGTGTATGTTAGTATGACTCTTTGTAACCCCATGGACTGTAGCCGCCAGGCTCCTCAGTCCACAGGATTCTCCAAGCAAGAATACTGGAGTGGGTGCCATTTCCTACTCTAGGGGATCTTCCCAACGCAGGGATTGAATCTGGGTCTCCTGCATTGCAGGCAGATTCTTTACTGTCTGAGCCACCAGGGAAGCCCATATATAAATTGCATATGTATTTAATTTGTTTGAGTTGTAAAGTTTTATATATCCAGCCTATGGTTAATTGCCTTAAGAACATCTCTTTGTAAACTATATTTTGTTTGGATCCTACTCATTTCCCTCCTACTCCATTGTCTTTTTCATCTTTTGCTTGGATTGTAGGACGTAAATGGTAACTAAGAAGTCAGTTGTTCTTCCACTTTCATTTCTAAGATCTTGGAAATAAGGGAAATTAGATTTACAACTGAAAATTAAATTGTAAATTCAGCACAAATCAAGGCAAAGCTACCCAAAAATCACCCTTAAAAGACAGCCTGGGCAGATTAAGAGTTGACTAAATATATTTGTCTGAAGAATATTCATAAACTGCTGTTAGTTAACAAAGATGACATAGGAACACAAGAGTGAGAAGCATACTTTGGTTGTGCCTGTGCAAGTACTGTCCAGGAGAGAGAAGGTAGGTCACAAACTTGAACATTTCTCTTGCTGCATTGTGGCCTGATGTTATTAAATGTTTAAAGCACACAATTTAATTTCCCTGTCCTCTAATTCCATGTTGATCAAGCAATCTTCTGATAATGATTGAATTTTCATATATATCTTTTTCCAAGGAGAAAATATCTGAATGTGCCAAAGTAAAAGTTATAGTCACTGGGACAATTAATCTGTTTCATTACAAATAATCATCTGCCATTCTGGTCTTAATTAGCCTCTAAAACCTTATCAGTATTAATGTGAATTGTAGATTCAGTCTCAATGAACAGCCAAAACCAAGTTTCTGAGTCTAGAAACTGAAGTTCACATCCTGGACTTTACAGTGAATCACAAGGTAAATTCCACTTCATGGATATTTTACCTCATACAGAAAAACTGTCAAATGTCACCCCTTCTCCCATCCTCATTACAAATGCCTTAACTCATATATTCATTATTTTTTTCCTCTCAATTACAAATAGCAGCATCTTAACTCATTTCTGGGCCATCAGTCAAGCTAGACTCCATTCTGATGCTGTATCTTTCTGAATCACAAGTCTGATGATGTTAACTAACCTTTTAAAGTTTTCAGTGGCATTCTGCAATGTACTTCATGCCATTTCATATGTTGTGCCTCACTCCTGCCTGGAAAACTCCCATCTCCCATGTTCACTAAGCTAACATATTTATTCTTGAAGACTCAGCTCAAGATCTGCTCGAGAAACATTACCAGATCCCTGCAATCTGGTTTAGATGCTTTGCATTTGCACTTCTGCAGCACCCTGACCTTACCTCTCTCCTACTATCCACCACACTGTAGAGCAATTTTTCCTTGTATGTCTCATCTACTATCACTTCAAGGCAGTGATAGGGGTAGTGTGTGATCCTTTTCTGCAACTCTTAGCCCTAGTGTAATACTTGACACATTTGTTAAATGAAATTAGAACCTTTCTATAGCCTTACTCATTTCATTTAAACTTCAGAAAGTTTCTTCAGTCTCCTTTCATTTCCCCAATCTGTATTTTCTTCTTGATCTTTAACCATTCATCCCTAGCCACTTTTGTTCCCACTTTGAACTTGTCATGTTCTTCCTCTGCATCTTCAGAGCCCTGTGGCCAACCACCCATCGTGTGTGTGTGTGTGTGTGTGTGTGTGTGTGTGTGTGCGCGCGCGCGCGCGCATGTATCCATTCACGAATAGATTGTCAGGTGTCCTAAATTTGTGAATTGCATTGTAATGTATAATTCTTCCTGTTGTTGTGTTAGTTGCTCAGTTGTATCCGACTCTTTAGAATGTATAATTCTTCCTGTAGAATAAAATGTAATTGAATAAAAATAAATTAATATTAAATAAAATATAATTGAAAAGTTAAATAGCTTCTTCTGCTTTATTGACTATGCCAAACCCTTTGACTGTGTGGATCACAATAAACTGTGGAAAATTCTGAAAGAGATGGGAATACCAGACCACCTGACCTGCCTCTTGAGAAACCTGTATGCAGGTCAGGAAGCAACAGTTAGAACTAGACATGGAACAACAGACTGGTTCCAAGTAGGAAAAGGAGTACGTCAAGGCTGTATATTGTCACCCTGCTTATTTAACTTCTATGCAGAGTACATCATGAGAAACGCTGGGCTGGAGGAAGCACAAGCTGAAATCAAGATTGCTGGGAGAAATATCAGTAACCTCAGATATGCAGATGACACCACCTTTATGGCAGAAAGTGAAGAAGAACTAAAGAGCCTCTTGATGAAAGTGAAAGAGGAAAGTGAAAATGTTGGTTTAAAGTTCAACATTCAGAAAACTTAAGATCATAGCATCCGGTCCCATCATTTCATGGAAAATAGATGGGGAAACAGTGGAAACAGTGACTGACTTTATTTTGGGGGGCTCCAAAATCACTCCAGATGGTGACTGCAGCCGTGAAATTAAAAGGCGCTTGCTCCTTAGAAGAAAAGCTATGACCAACCTAGACAGCATATTAAAAAGCAGAGACATTACTTTGTCCACAAAGGTCCATCTAGTCAAGGGTATGGTTTTTCCAGTAGTCATGTACGGATGTGAGAGTTGGACTATAAAGAAAGCTGAGGGTCAAAGAATTGATGCTTTTGAACTGTGGTGTTGGAGAAGACTCTTGAGAGTCCCTTGGACAGCAAGGAGATCCAACCAATCCATCCTAAAGGAGATCAGTCCTGGGTGTTCATTGGAAGGACTGATGTTGAAGCTGAAACTCCAGTACTTTGGCCACCTGATGCGAAGAGCTGACTCATTTGAAAAGACCCTGATTCTGGGAAAGATTGAGGGCAGGAGGAGAAGGGGACGACAGAGGATGAGGTGGTTGTATGGTGTCACCGACTCAATGGACATGGGTTTGGGTAGAGTCTGGCAATTGGTGATGGATAGGGAGGCCTGGCATGCTGTGGTTCATGGGGTCACAAAGAGTTGGACACGACTCAGCGACTAAACTGAATTGAACTGAAGTAGCTTCTGGGTCTTAAATGAAAATTACTACATAAATGATAGCTCATAGAATACACACAAAAATCAACCTCTTTGAGATGCAAATTCTAGGCAGTCAGCTAGGCTCACTCACTGTTTTACTGACTACCGCACACTGACTTCACAGAGCGCCCAATTCAGATTTATGCTTCAGTAAAATCAGTCTATAGTATGAGCTTTCAAGGTTGCTTATGAAAGCTGGCTTTATACAGCTATTAAATCTGAGAATGCCAGGTTCACAGTACTACATGTATGTTCTAGGCTTGATGATGTATTAAAGCAATGAAAAGTGGGGTTTTTTGCCTTCAAAAAGTATACAAGACTTTCTTTTATACAAAAAACTTAGAAAATTGTGCCTCCTCTAGGAAACCCCAACTGGAAAGATACTAAATAAGTGCTCTCTTTACATATACATTTTTAAATGTATTTGATTTCAAAAAAGTTCCATTGGTTGTGATTGTATTGAAATTGTGGCTTAAACTGGGGGATAGTGTATATTTCTGCAATATTGAGTCTCCCTATCAGGAACATGTTATTTCTATGTTAATTCAGGTCTTCTTCTACAGACCTCAGTAAAATTTTGTAACTTTTTATATTGATCTGTACATTTATTGTCAGGCATATTCCTAGTTTTAAATCTTCTTGCCCTATGAAAGAGTTGGACATGACTGAAGTGACTTAGCATGTGTGCACACACACACATACACACACACACGCCCTATGTAAATGGCACTTTTCCCATTTTTTCCCCAGCTGCTTATTATAAGTATCTAGAAAGGCCGTTTAGTTGTAAATTTTGTTTGTAACTAGGCACCTTACTGAAATCTTGTTATTTCTAATAGCAAGAATAATTCTAAGACTGGAAAGGGCAGTGGAAATTATCTTGTCCAACCTTATGTATAGATGAAAAGACTCAGCTGCTGCTGCTGCTGCTAAGTCACTTCAGTCGTGTCTGACTCTGTGTAACCCCATAGACAGCAGCCCACCAGGCTCCCCTGTCCCTGGGATTCTCCAGGCAAGAACACTGGAGTGAGTTGCCATTTCCTTCTCCAATGCATGAAAGTGAAAAGTGAAAGGGAAGACTCAGGGTTGAGTTAAAATGTTAGAGCTCATGAATCTCTAATCATTGCATTTTATAAATACCATATTGTTGTGGAAAAATGAGGTAGTGAGGCTGAGACAACAAACTACTAAGGTCGGGCCTCTCAAATCTATACCCTGCTGTAGTCATCACCAATCCAGGGCTTACAAATTTGGTTCAATTTATGGCTTATCCTAAGAGTAATCAGGTCCTAGGGAATCAATTCACTCTTTTCTTCCTGGAAAGAATAATTTATCAACAAAATACCTAATTTAGAAGTTTTACCATGGGAAATCTTATAATGTTCAGGTCATTGCTTTCTAGTGGCCAGCTCTACCCAGGAAACCAAATTCAAGGTCCCAGAATTACAACAAAGAGAACTGGATGTTTCTATGTGGTATTTACATTAAGATATGGTATTCTGATAGTCTGATAAACTGTTCTGTTCTAGTGATACTTCTTTCCAAATAATTCTGATTGGCATTATTATCAGAAAAACTTCTCCCCAGGCAGTGGTTGAAATAGTGGTTGAATAATTTTTATTCTAAAAACAGTCACTCCTTCACTTTCTCATGACCAATATGTTGGTGTTAATGAGTAGTTTCTCTTAGATTAGTTCTATTTTAATTTCATGCCTCCCTTTTTAGAGAGGGACCTAAGCCCCATGCTGAGATTTATTTAGGCTGTATTTTAATCTTATCAGCACATTTGTAAATCATCTCTTAAGAAGATTACTTCAGAAAATATTTCCATAGATGGTTAAACATTCACGAATATTGAGTTCTTGTTAACTTTCAAGGGCGTGGGTGAGCATGTTTAAAATCTGGTTCCCAAATTTTTACCATATTTGTCCTTTTGGATCCTGTAGCTTCCTTATCAAGCACTCCACAGTTTCCTGAGATCAGCCATACAACTGACCACTCAGCATAACCCAGAAGAAGTCCATCAGAAGTTACTGAAATTAAGGGAGTGTAGGGATTCTCCATTAATTGGAGTTGCTGAGGAAGCCTGTAAAATAAATAATTGTGCCCACCTGCTCAGTCTGTTGTCAGGACTGCAATGAGCAGAACTATTACTCTTGCTTTACATAGCATTTGTCTGAGTAGGCCCAACCAGTTGAGCTAGCACATGATTTGAATTTGTTGGATTGGAATTGAAATATGTAGAGTTAGGTTATTGGAAATCTCTGGGAGCTAACAGAGAATTGAAATCTCTAAAAGGATTTGAGGTTGAATAAGATTGGAGTTGAGTGCATTTAAGAATTAGGGCAAGCAGCAAAGCTAAGGTGTCCTAGATCTGTGCGGAAAACAGATAAGGTGCTCATAGTTCATTTTATTGACTGCTGCTTTTGTAGTAGGTGGATCAGCCAGATTTCAGGGCTCACAGGTGACCACATTGCCACATGATGGAAGGTGATGGTGGGTGAAGGGTAATATATAAAGTAGCACCCTCAAGGTGTGCATGCTTGTTCATCTCAGTGCTCACGAGCTAGGATAAGATAGAATTCAGGCAGGCCCTATTGTTGGCGCTTGCTTGCCTCCAGGGCTTATAAAGGTCAGGAGAAATCTAATGAATAAAGGAATTTATAAATAGACTTGTCTGAAAATGCAGAGGCTATCTTAAGAGATAGTGATTTCTTCGTCACTGGAAGTATTTAAGCAAGGTGGCCAGGATTGCTGGGGAATGATTGCTCTGAGTGGGAGAATGAACCATTTATCTCCCGGTGCTTTTCCAATTGTGGAATTCTGTAATTTTCAGAACCAAAGTGACCCTGAGAGGCCACGCAAGATCCAGGATGGCTCCCAGCTCAGACATGCCTGGTGGGAGTGGAAGGCAATGTTATTCTTCTCATTTGGGTTTAGTTTGATTGAGTCTGATCCCTCTGTGACTCACTCTCCTTAGACCCAATAAAACCCCATTTGATATGAGAAAACCACTTGACAACTTTAGTTGTCAACTCCCAGTTTAGTCTCAAAGCCAGTGCTTCCTGGGGATATGTGGGCACCAGGAGCCTCATATGGGAGTTACTTGAACTCCCACAGCTTGTTGACCTGGTAGCATTAGAAATGTTCTGCCTTCGGTTATGAAATAATGGAGCATAGACCACCAACAGAGAAGTGGCACGTGGGGCCAGAAAATCCCTTAGAGTTTAGGATTTGAGGTTATGTAAGTCACAGATTGTCCCCACTTTCGGGCCGCCACATGTGTATCTAATGAAGTAGTTCAGCTAAGGACACTATCTCTTTGGGTTGGTTTTAACTGAGAGATGTACAGATCCCAGGTAAATCATCAGATAAAGTGTGTTCTTGATGGGAGTTGTCTTGATGAAATTATTAGAAGGAGACATCTTATAACATGTATTATTCAGAAAGGATTTCCTTGGTCTGATTTTCTTAATGAACTCACCAATTGCTTGTCTTTATTCCTTTTTCAAGTTCACAAATTTTTTTTTTACATCTGATCTCCTATTTAGAAGCCAGGCCCTGTGCTAGGGCTTTAGAGGATACAGAAATTACGTAGGCATTTTCACACTTGCCAAGAGGGATGAAGTTGAGAAAAATAATTATAGCACAAGAACAACTATTAGTTTTAGGGAAATAACGTCAACCAAGTGGTATGGGAGTTAGGATGGGAGAAATATTATTTTTGGATCAGGAAAGCAGAGAAATGTCATTGAGAAGTTCATGGGATTTGAACAGGCCTTTGTAAGTTAACCTTTGAAAGATTTTGACTGATAACAGACTAGGGCATTAGCCTTGGAAGGAACAGTGTGAGCAATGGCATAGGTGCAGGAAAGCACGGGCCATACAGAGGGAAAAGTACATAGGCCATTTTGAATAAAGGTAAATAGTGGCAAAGAAAGATGAAAGAACAGTTTGTGTTCAAACTATAGCATCTTGTATGTGTGGCTGAACTTAATTCAGTAACCCATGGGAAGCCACTGAAGGTTTCTGAGCTGGTAAGAAGTCATGACCATTGTCTGCTCTAGGGCAGCAGTGGACAGTTTATAAAATTGGAAGCAAATCACAGGAACTTGAATACAGGAGTAAGTATAAAGAATCTGATATGTTAGAGGGATTAGAAAGGAGATAGTAGCTTCAGGAGACTCTCAGATGGAATTTATAGAATCTGACAGGTGATCAGAGGAGGAACAGATGGTAACTCTTAAATTTTACAAACAAGTTACAGAATAACTTCTGTATTCTGCTAGTTAGCATAGAACAGATATGCTAACTAGCAGAGAAGGTAAGCAATGTCATTTTGGAATATGTTTATCTTGAGATGCAAGTGACCACCTAAGAGGAAATGTCTAACTGTTTAAGTTTGGAACTAGATATAGCTTTAGGAGCCAGGGCTAGAGATGCCATGAGGGGACATGATATCATACATAACTCAGGGAAGAACCCACACAAAAAACAGGGATAAGAACAGTGCCTTGGAAGAAGCTCACCTAAATATGTGCAGTTCAGTTCAGTTCAGTCAGTCATGTCCGACTCTTTGCAACCCCATGAATCGCAGCACGCCAGGCCTCCCTGTCCATCACAAACTCCCGGAGTTCACTCAGACTTGCATCTATCGAGTCAGTGATGCCATCAAGCCATCTCATCCTCTGTCATCCCTTTCTCCTCCTGCCCCCAATCCCCTCCAGCATCAGAGTCTTTTCCAATGAGTCAACTCTTCGCATGAGGTGGCCAAAGTACTGGAGTTTCAGCTTCAGCATCATTTCCTCCAAAGAAATCCCAGGGCCGATCTCCTTCAGAATGGACTGGTTGGATCTCCTTGCAGTCCAAGGGACTCTCAAGAGTCTTCTCCAACACCACAGTTCAAAAGCCTCAATTCTTCGGTGCTCAGCCTTCTTCACAGTCCAGCTCTCACATCCATACATGACCACAGGAAAAACCATAGCCTTGACTAGACGGACCTTTGTTGGCAAAGTAATGTCTCTGCTTTTCAATATGCTATCTAGGTTGGTCATAACTTTCCTTCCAAGGAGTAAGCATCTTTTAATTTCATGGCTGCAGTCACCATCTACAGTGATTTTGGAGCCCCAAAAAATAAAGTCTGACACTGTTTCCACTGTTTCCCCATCTATTTGCCATGAAGTGATGGGACTGGATGCCATGATCTTCGTTTTCTGAATGTGAGCTTTAAGCCAACATTTTCACTCTCCACTTTCACTTTCATCAAGAGGCTTTTGAGTTCCTCTTCACTTTCTGCCATAAGGGTGGTGTCATCTGCATATTTGAGGTTATTGATATTTCTCCTGGCAATCTTGATTCCAGCTTGTGTTTCTTCCAGTCCAGCATTTCTCATGATGTACTCTGCATATAAGATAAATAAACAGGGTGACAATATACCACCTTGTACTCCTTTTCCTATTTGGAACCAGTCTGTTGTTCCATGTCCAGTTCTAACTGTTGCTTCCTGACCTGCATACAGGTTTCTCAAGAGGCAGATCAGGTGGTCTGGTATTCCCATCTCTTGAAGAATTTTTCACAGTTTATTGTGATCCACACAGTCAAAGGCTTTGGCATAGTCAATAAAGCAGAAATAGATGTTTTTCTGGAACTCTCTTGCTTTTTCCATGATCCAGCGGATGTTGGCAATTTGATCTCTGGTTCCTCTGCCTTTTCTAAAACCAGCTTGAACATCAGGAAGTTCACGGTTCACGTATTGCTGAAGCCTGGCTTGGAGAATTTTGAGCATTACTTTACTAGCATGTGAGATGAGTGCAATTGTGCAGTAGTTTGAGCATTCTTTGGCATTGCCTTTCTTTGAGATTGGAATGAAACCTGACCTTTTCCAGTCCTGTGGCCACTGCTGAGTTTTCCAAATTTGCTGGCAGATTGAGTGTAGCACGTTCACAGCATCATCTTTCAGAATTTGAAATAGCTTGACTGGAATTCCATCACCTCCACTAGCTTTGTTCTTAGTGACCTTTCTAAGGCCCACTTGACTTCACATTCCAGGATGTCTGGCTCTAGGTCAGTTATCACACCATCGTGATTATCTGGGTCGTGAAGATCTTTTTTGTACAGTTCTTCTGTGTATTCTTGCCGTCTCTTCTTAATATCTTCTGCTTCTGTTAGGTCCGTACCATTTCTGTCCTTTATTGAGCCCATCTTTGCATGAAATGTTCCCTTGGTATCTCTCATTTTCTTGAAGAGATCCCTAGTCTTTCCCATTCTGTTGTTTTCCTCTGTTTCTTTGCATTGATCGCTGAGGAAGGCTTTCTTATCTCTTCTTGCTATTCTTTGGAACTCTGCATTCAGATGCTTATATCTTTCCTTTTCTCCTTTGCTTTTCACTTCTCTTCTTTTCACAGCTATTTGTAAGGCCTCCCCAGACAGCTATTTTGCTTTTTTGCATTTCTTTTTCTTGGGGATGGTCTTGATCCCTGTCTCCTGTACAATGTCATGAACCTCATTCCATAGTTCATCAGGCACTCTATCTATTAGATCTAGGCCCTTAAATCTATTTCTCACTTCCACTGTATAATCATAAGGGATTTGATTTAGGTCATACCTGAATGGTCTAGTGGTTTTCCCTACTTTCTTCAATTTAAGTCTGAATTTGGCAATAAGGAGTTCATGGTCTGAGCCACAGTCAGCTCCTGGTCTTGACTGTATAGAGGTTCTCCATCTTTGGCTGCAAAGAATATAATCAATCTGATTTCAGTGTTGACCATCTGGTGATGTCCATGTGTAGAGTTTTCTCTTGTGTTGTTGGAAGAGGGTGTTTGCTATGACCAGTGCATTTTCTTGGCAAAACTCTGTTAGTCTTTGCCCTGCTTCAAGGCACTGTAAAAAAAATACTTGATATACTTTTATCTTATATAGGGGGCTTCCCAGCTGGCTCTAGTGGTAAAGAATCTACCTGCCAGTGCAGGAGATGTAAGAGACATGGGTTTGAGCCATGGGTCAGGAAGATCCCTCAGAGGAAGAAATGGCAACCCACTCCAGTATTCTTGCCTGGAAAATTCCATGGACAGAGGAACCTGTCAGGCTCCTCTGTGTTGCAAAGAGTCCTTGCAACCAAGGTGAAGTGATTATGCTCATGTGAGAGATAAGGAGTAGTTCAGAGTGATTATTTCACTAGACCAAGGTCATACATTTGATAGTGCTGCCTCCAGGGTTTAGCGTTAGGTCAGCCTAATTCCACTACATCACACTGTTGTTCAGTCCCTAGTTCAGTTCAGTCCCTCAGTCATGTCCGACTCTTTGCGACCCCATGAACCGCAGCACGCCAGGCCTCCCTGTCCATCACCAACTACCGGAGTCTACCCAAACCCATGTCCATTGAATTGGTGATGCCATCCAACCATCTCATCCTCTGTCGTCCCCTTCTCCTCTTGCCCTCAATCTTTCCCAGCATCAGGGTCTTTTCAAATGAGTCAGCTCTTCACATCAAGTGGCCGAAGTATTGGAGTTTCAGCTTTCAGTCGCTAAGTCATGTACGACTCTTTATGACCCCATGGGCTGCAGCATGCCAGGCCTCCCTATCCCCCACTGTCTCCCAGAATTTGTCCAGTCTGTCATCTTCATCTTCTGCCTTCAACCTTTCCCAGCATCAAGGTCTTTTCCAGTGAGTTGGCTCTTTGCATCGGGTGGCCACAGTATTGGAGCTTCAGCTTCAGCTTCAGTCCTTCCAGTGAGTATTCAGGGTTGATTTCCTTGCTGTCCAAGAGACTCTCAAGAGTCTTCTCCAGCATCACAGTTCGAAAGCATCAATTCTTCAGTGCTATGCCTTCTTTATGGTCCAGCTCTCACATCTGTACATGACTACCACATCACACTGCAGAGCTGTCAAAGAGGTGTGGAGGAAAACCATAATTAATTGCCATGAAAACAAGGGAAGAGAAGACTAAATGTCTTAATGAACTGTGGTGTCACCGTGGGAATAGAAAAGATGGGGGTGAGGAGGTGAAATATTTTCCGAGGTTCCCAGTAGTTCCAACTTTTTTTGGTAATTTGTGTTAAGACCACATAGTTGCCAGTGTTAGGTACACTGAGAGAGGCTGTTAAGGACTAGCTAGAGGTTAAGTTCCATCTACAAACATACATTTTCACTTGCTCAAGTAAGCACTTACCCCAGAAGCACCAGCTGATCTTCCAACATTTTTTTTAGCAGGAGAAACTATTTTTTCCATTTAAAATATAGAAAAATCCCAGATAAAGTCAGAGTTATTCAAGTTGAAGGAGAGGAAGTCCCTTTTCCTCCTCTCTCCTCCTCTCTCCCCTCTACCCTTAATCCAGTTCAGAATAGGGTTCTGAAACCTCCTTGCTCTACATAATAGCTTTTGGGAAAAAAACCTGCTTTACATTAAATTTTGGCGGGGCAGGGAGTGATAAAGGGAAATGACAGGTATTGCCTTTTATTATAGATGAGAAAAGCTAGAAAACTGAGGGGAAGTGTCATTTGTGCTGTGCTGTGCTTAGTTGCTTCAGTCATGACCGACTCTGCGACGCCATGGACCGTAGCCTGCCAGGCTCCTCTGGCCATGGGATTCTCCAGGCAAGAGTACTGGAGTGGGTTGCCATTTCCTCCTTCAGGGGATCTTCCCAACCCAGGGATTGAACCCGAGTCTCTATGCCTCCTGCACTGGCAGGTGGGTTCTTTACTACTAGCACCACCTGGGAAGCCCAAGTACAGATAATTTAGGAATCCAGCTTAGAATAGTGTAGGGGTGTCCAGGCTCCCCAGCAGTCAGCACTCTTTCATTATCTCACTCTTGCTCCCAAAAAACATAAAATTTGTTTAAAAAAGAACATAGCACTTAGTTTCTAAGATTCCATTGAACAGATACTTGTTAACTACATGTATGTGTAAAATAGTCAAGACCAGCTTAGTAAAACACTGACTCACTTTTATAGACTGAAAGAAAGGGAAAATAAATTATCCCAAAGCGTCAGTGTTACACTACCTAATAAGGAACTTTCTCTGCAAGACAGCAAAATTACAAGTGCCAGGAGATTATGTGGACTCCAACATTTGTTCAGACCCAAATTAAAACTCTAGGCAGAAAAGAGGGGGTTCTGTAGTACACAGTTGCTTTACAAAGCCTGTCTTATAGGCTGAGCAGATAACTCCTGGGGAAGACCATGAGTTTGAAAATAAAAGCAGTGGCTAAGAAACTGTTCTGTTTTGCAGGATTTTTTCTGTTCCATTGTGTTTGAAGTTTTGTTTTATATTCATCCTATATTCTTTTTGCTTTAAACCACTTGAAACCAAATCCAAGTTAATTGGAAGGTTATGAGAGATCCATGAACCACCTTTGGAAGAAGCAGGTTGCAGATGAGGGTTTTGAAGCTCTCTTCATTTTCTGTATTTAAAGGAAACAATTTTAAAATACACACACAAACACGTACACAGAATTTGACAAGTTCCCGGAAGCCAGGAATCAGACATAGGAAACTGAAGGAGATCTAGCCATCTAAGTAAGTGGTCTCATAGACTAGTAGGTATTTCAACCTCTTCCTTTCCCAACCACAGGTTTAAAGTTACTAAGTTTAGAAGATCTTTGTTTTCCTAGAGTGTTTTCCTGTCAGAAAGAATTTATGGTTGAAATAAGGGAGGGGTAAGGCAAGGACTGCCACTAAGAAGAGAGGTGTAGTGTGGAGTTCCGGCAGTTTTCAGGCTGTGCCTTTTAAAGCCTTTCAGGGTAAGACTTGCTTTTTATTTTTTTTTTAGTATAGGTGAAGTTGCTCAGTCGTGTCCAGTTCTTTGCGACCCCATGGACTATAGCTTACCAGGCTTCTCCGTCCATGGGATTTTCCAGGGAAGAATACCAGAGTGGGTTGCCATTTCTTTCTCTAGGGGATCTTCCCAACCCAGGGATCAAACCTGGGTATCCCGCATTGCAGGCAGACGCTTTACCCTTTGAGCCACCAGGGCAGCCCTTAATATAGGTGTTTCTGTTGAATTTTTTAAAAAGAGAAGAAAGAATTAAGCAGAAAACTTCTATTACCTTTGCTGAGATTCATGGGGGTGGGGATTGAGACAGAGGAACACTGATTTCTGGGGTAACTCTGGGGATTTGTGCATCGGCTATAATAGCTAACACAGAGACACCTTAATGGAGTAGACTAGAAGCATCCATAGTTTTACACAACTGTTTTGGGGAAAAATGTAGCTCTTCTTTTAGTCCAGGGATGATGGGTACATCTCTTCTATGTGAGAGTCCTTCCCTCAGATTCTCATAAGCATTCAAGTCAACCAGGGTTTGTTCCTTCGTTGGTAAAGAGCTCTCTTCTCTGGAAGACAGATTTGCTTTTTGAAAGTCAGCAGTGACTGTGTACATGCCGTCTGTGATATTCTAGTACTGAGTCATTGGCTATGTTTGTATCACAAATATGCCCTTGCTAGACTATACTGTGTTTTAGTTTATGTAGTTTTCAGACTATGCTAATTATAAAGACTTTCTCTAATACTTTGCAGTTTGTAAATTCACTAGTTTTTATATATAAGTGTGGGGAGGGTGCAGGATGCTGGCAGTACAGAATCACAGCTGTGGCTTGGGGGAACTTGAAGTTGGTTTGCAGTGTGATGCCAGTTGGAACTCTGTAGATTGGTAGATCAGTACTCCACCCTCCACCCCATTTCTATGTTAGGCAGTTCATTTCAAAGTCTAGGCAGCTTGGAGGTTATCAGTTCAAGGTGGGACCTTTCACTTCTACCATTAGATTCTCATGTCTAAATAAAAGAGCTTTTGTTTCTATAACTGTCTTATAAAGGCTGGCATTATTATTTCTTGACTTTTCCTTAATGACTTATGTATGACTCTGTTTTTCAATCTTCTTTTTAAAATGTTTTGATTTCCCCCTCCCAAATTTTTAGTAATTGTAAAGGGAAAAATAGTAAGTTTACAGTGGGAAGTTCTGGCAGACACCGGCTTAGCTAAGCAGTCCAGGTTCACATCACTAGGAGTGCATGTGACAGAATGTACCCCCTGATATGACACCATGAGAAGGGCACAAATGCAAGTTGGGGCACGTTCTATAAGAGAGCTGGCCAGTACCCTTCAACACTGTCAAGATTATGAAAAACAAGGAAAAAATGAGGAACACTCACAGGTTGAATGAGGCATACAAGTAAATGTAACATGGGATCCTGGGTTAGGTCCTGGAACAACAACATGACAACTTTAGTGGGAAGAATTGGAAATAAATATTTTCTATACTTCAGTTAGTAGTATTATACCAAGGTTAATTTCTTAGTTTGTTCATTGTTTTAAGGTTATATATTAACATAAGAAGGTGGGTGAAGAGTGTATGGAAACCCTCTATATACTATTTTTGCAGCTCTTTTGTAAGTTTAAAATTATCTCAAAATAAAAATTTTAATGTAATAATCTGAATTGGGCCTACTCTTTTAATAAGTGTTATTTAAAAAATGACTTTCCTGAGTAAGAGGGGAAGAGTATTTCCTATCTGATATGTTCACTTTCCTGGAGAGGGAAATGGCAGCCCACTGCAATGTTCTTGCCTGGAGAATCCCATGGACAGAGGAGCCTGGCAGCTGCAGTCCATGGGGTCACAGGAGTCAGACACAACTTAGTGACTCAGCCACCACCACCGCCATATTCACTTTAATTTTTTAGTTCTTTTGTTATTATCATATATTGAATAGATATAAAGTTTATAACAAATTGTAAGTTGTAAAGAATAACACCATGAGCACGAGTGTAGCTTGAAGTTCTCAGTATGCTTTTTCCATCCCACTTCCCCTCCCTTTCCCTACCTCTGTCCTGAATTTTGTATTTTTCATTCCCTTGTTTTTCTTTATAGATTTATCTTGAATGTATTTATCCCTGATGATATAGTTTTGCATGATCTTTATGTAAGTGGAATAATACTTCATGTATTCTTTTGCAGTTTGTTCTTTCCCTAAATATTATATTCCTGAAATTTAACAATGTTAATATGTATAACTTAGCTCACTCGTTTTCACTACTATGTAGCTTTCCATTTTATGAACATACCGCAAGTTACTTCTCTCTTCTACCGTTATAGCCATTTGGTTGGTTTCCAGCTTTGCCACTGAGAGCAGTGCTAGCGGCACACATCCTTGCGTGTGATGTATTGTGACAGTTTCCCTTGGGTGTATTCATAAGATGGACTAGCTGGGTTATAGGGTAAATGCTCCATCAGCTTTATTGGATAAGGCCAAATTGTTTTCCAAAGTAGCTGTCCAATTTTTAATATCAGCAACAGTGTGTAAGTGTTCCAGTAGTTCTACTTTCTCTCAGACACAGTATTATTAGACTTAATTTTTTTTTCACCAACCTGGTAGGCATGTATATTAAAATGTTAAAATATTGACATTTCTTGATTGACTACTTTTTTACTTTAGGAGATGTTGTCATATATTATTTAATCCTCTCACAGCTCTTCTTCTTAGCTCTCTAATGGAAACTAATGTTGTATTTAGTTTGTCATGCATAATTACCCCTAAACCTCTCTCTGGCAAATTTATTCCTTATCAAGTTTTTCCTCCATCTTGTATCTGCTTAATTTATTTTCTTTTTTAATAGTCTCATTGTAGGAGAAATTTGAGACATGAAGTGGTTAATAACTTGTCTCAAGTCTCATTGTTATTTTTTATTTTTCAATAAAATGTTCTTTATTACTAATGCAGTAAAGACCTCAAACATGTTGTTGATTAGTAGCAGATTTTGATATGAAACCCAGTTCTCTGGGTCCTAATCCTTTTTTTTTTTTTTTGCTCCATCTCTTCCCTTTTTCCTCCCACATTGCATTTCTTCTTCCCTTCCCTCACATTTTTCCACTCCTCCTCTGAGTTTAACAGCTTAAATGTACTTTCCAGTTGGCTGCTATGTAATGTGATGTGCATGCAGAGAGCGTCAGAGGATTGGGTGAATGCCTGGTTCTAGCTAAATACTCATTAGTCAGGTCCCTGGCTGGCTGTTAAGTGTCATAACCATTTCACATTCCAAGCTGTACTGCTTGTGTGCATTTAGCCAAGCTACCCTCTCAAAGCTGCTGATGGCCCTGTGGGATTTGAACCTACTGTGGGGGTTCCTGAGATGTCTCAGGGTGCCTCAAGAGTGGGGATGCTAGAATAGCTAATGTTGGTTAGGAGCACACAGATTCTGCTGGCAGAAGAAACAGACCTCAGGTTGGGGTACAAAACTTGCAGCACATGTGAATTTTTTTGGCATACACAGTATTTCATTTTACTTTTTAAAAATGTTGGATACTTTTATAGAAAGCATGCACTGATCAATTTGTCACAATAACCAGCACTTCATTTCTCCAACTATTATTAACTCACTGGTGCCTAAAGTTAGTCCTAAATTTTGGAGTTATCTTTTCCACTAGAATAAAATATTTGTATCTATATTAGATGAAAATCCATAAGTTAACTGCTGCCCGCTGGAGTTATAGAACACTCCAGTCAATAAAAAGCTAATCAAAGGTACAGGCCCAGAACTTCACTGAAAGATCACCCAATAATTTCTTTTTCCTGTTTCCAAGTTTCAGCTAATTTTTCTGACAGATTATAGTTATCAGCTTAGATTTGGTTGCTAGAAAATGGAATTTATTTCCCAAGTTTTAAAACTATAACTTTATGATAAGGATGTTTGAAATGAATTCTAAAATTTAACATATGTATTTTTAGAGGTAGATTTATTTTGGATTTTAGAGGTCAAGTTCCAAGTTTCTTAAGTATATGTTTAAGTCAAATGGTATCGGCAATGAGAACTTCTCATTCTAAATGTTTTTATTTCCTTACAGAAGTTCCGGGGAATAATAACTGAAACTGCCCTGCGATGTCTGTATCTGAAAAGGAAAGTGAGGACAAACAAAATAGAGGTAGGGGAAACTCTTAAGTCTATACATCATTATTGCCTCTAAAAAGTGCATACATGCTTGCACGTGTGTGTGCACTCTCATATAGGACGAATAAATAGACTGCCAACCTACCAAACTACCAGTTGAGCTAACTGACCAGGAAAGGAAATATACTTTGCAGAAGTAAATCCTTTGTACTTAAAATGAGAGGCTCCATCATTTTGCCTTTTGAAAATTTTAAGTAGTTACAATTGCTCATCTTTTGTACTTTTATTGGAAGTTGAACAGGAAAACGTGTGTTCCTTTTCCTCTCCCCATTGTTCACAACTGCCTCTTGCTAAAAGAGAAGCGGTCATTGTGGAAAATCAGTTGCTGAAGCAGATAAGGTCAGCTTTTGTAGACTTTTTACAGACAGGGCTATCGAATCTGGCTATGGTGTGAGAGAGGATTTCTGTACCACTTCATGCTTTCTTGTGGTGAATATAAGTACTAAAAGGAGCTGGGGTTATCACAGCCAAGGCATCTTTAAGGATAAACCAGCCTGAGATGAAAAAAAAAAAACAAACATCTTTTTCTGACATAAAATTTTGAGAAAGCAAACCAGCCTGTAGCTCTATGTTTAGGCTTCCTATTGAAGAATGGAGAAGGTACAGAGAAGGAATCTAGGTCACTGATTTAAGGCCACACTACACCTTCTTTTGGAGAAGGCAGTGGCACCCCACTCCAGTACTCTTGCCTGGAGAATCCCATGGATGGAGGAGCCTGGTAGGCTGCAGTCCATGGAGTCGCTAGGAGTTGGACGTGACTGAGTGACTTCACTTTCACTTTTCACTTTCATGCATTGGAGAAGGCAATGGCAACCCACTCCAGTGTTCTTGCCCGGAGAATCCCAGGGACGGGGGAGCCTGGTGGGCTGCCGTCTATGGGGTCGCACAGAGTCGGACACGACTGAAGTGACTTAGCAGCTTAGCAGCACACCTTCTTTTCTTTCTGTTATTACGCAGTTGTCTGATTCCTGGAAGTAGCCCATGACAAGGACAGAGGCCCTAGTTCTAGGAAGAGGAAGTCAGGCAACTCCCAACAGAGGGAAAAAGCAGCAAGACTGCTTGTACTCTCAGAACTGCTGAAAGAGAGAGGGCTGAGGAAAACAGGCTAACTGACCAATTTCTCCTGCATCTTCTTATGAACAGAAAACATGGAGGATAGTGTAAATCAATGAAATCGGAACATACTCTCACACCAGTACACAACAATAAACTTGAAATGGCTTGAAGACTTAAAAATATAACACCATAAAACTCCCAGAAGAGAACATATTAAAAACATTCTGATATAAACCGTAACAATGTTACAACAATGCCTTTGGTCAGTCTCCCAAGACAATAGAAATTAAAGCAAAAATAAATTGTACCTTATCAAACCTACAAGCTTTTGTGCAGCAAAGGAAACCATAGGCAAAATGAAAAGACAACTTATGGATTGGGAGAAAATATTTGCAAACGATGTGACCAACAAGGACTTAATTTCTAAACAGCTCATACAATTTAATAACAGCAACAGAAAAGCCAAACAACCCAATAAAAAAATGAACAGAATACCTAGACATTTCTCCAAAAAAGAAGTGCAAATAGCCAGTAGGCACATGAAAAAATGTGCTCAACATTGCTAATTATTAAAATGCAAATCAAGTTACAATGAAATACCCGCCTGACACTTGTCAGAATGGCCATCACCAGAACATGCACCCCTTATGTTTTCAGCAGCACTGTTTGCGATAGCCAAGACATGGAAACAACCTAAGTGTTCACAGGCAGATGAATGGATTCCAGCTGCTACACACACACACACACACACACACACACACACACACACACACACCCCAAATGGAATATTATTCAGCCATAAAAAGAGTTAATGTTTGTCCCCTTGAATTCCATAGCCATGACTACTTCAACTAGACCATCTCCTAGACTCTCCTTGTCTAAGCTAATTTGCAATCTTCTATAGTTCTAACTTCTCATCTGTAATTCACATTTTCTCACTCTTGCTTCAGCCAAACACAAATAAACTTTGAATTAACATGCAATGGGGAAAACACTTGGTCATCCTAGTCTTTTCTCAACAGTATTCACAAGCCCTAGGGAATCTTGAATTAATCCTTTATTGTCTCATCTAAAACTTTTTTTTTCTGTCTTTAGTATCTCAAACATGACTGGCTACTCTCTTTCCTTAAGTTTGTCTTCTTTTTCTCTCAGACTTTTAGTTTCTTCTAGATGATTGTGCTAACTGAAGTTTTAACCACTTTTCTCATTGTTCCAGCTTTTCCTTTTTTCAGAGGCATCTTAAGAAATTCAACTTTCTAGGCCTCAATTTTTTCTTTCCTTCATGGTGAAAATCCTACTCTTCTTTTTCATAGCAGGTCTGGGATCAAAGAGCCAGAACTAGGTTTTGGTTAATCCCATTACCCACTTTGAAGTCTCAGTCTGTCTCCACCAACTCAGGCTCTGAACTTTGGGATCTGCCTGCTTTATTTTACTCCTAAACTCAAAGAGGGAGGTATGTATTCAGTTGTTGTGCAGAGCCTCAACTCCATGTATCCCTTGGGGCTGCTACGCTTAGATGGGATAGCTTGCTACACCTAGATAAGTTGCTGGGAAAACCTGTTAGACCTTTATTAAGTTAAAAACATAGTTAGTATGGGGGCAGGGGAACACATGTATACCTGTGGCCGATTCATGTTGATGCATGGCAAAAACCATCACAATACCGTAAAAGTAGTTATCCTCCAATTTAAATTAATTATAAAAACATAGTTATATCTAGGGTTAAATTTAATAAGAATGTGAAGTTCAATAAGAAAATATTAGAAACTTATCAAGCAGCATAAAATAATATTTTTGAAAAAATTTAGAGGCTGTGCTGGTGTGTCGGGTTTGGTTGGAAAGGCAAACACCAGGGGAGAGACTGATTTTATTAACCAATGCCTGAGCAAATTGAGAATGAACATAGTAGAAAAGCAACCTGCTCATGTACTGGATCACCTTAATACCATAGAAACACCAGTTCTACCCTGGTACTCTGCTTTAATCAGGCAGCCATCTGGGTCCCTGAGAAAGTTCCTGTACAAAGAGCATAGGCCATGCAGCACCTCTAAATCCTAGATGCATCTAAGTTATCTGAGCCATACATGTTCCATTGCTTTGCACAACCTAAATTATAATGGTTAGCAGAAGCTCTCATATCATCAGGTTGTAAATAAGCCACGAACTAGTCAAAATAAAGTACAACCAAACTTTCTGTCAGTCCCATCTCAAATTCCCCCACCTTTATTCAGCTAATCCTAGTAATTGCGAGAATGAAACAAGAAAGAAACATACTAGTCCAGAAGAACAAATTATAAGCTGCATAGCTGGGTGGTAAACTAGTCCAGCGAAGACTTATAGCCACTTGTTTATGTTGTTCAGATCAGTTCTGTCGCTCAGTTGTGTCTAACTCTTTGCAGCCCCATGGACTGCAGCACGCCAGGCTTCCCTGTCCATTACCAGTTCCTGGAGCTTACTCAAACTCATGTCTATTGAGTCAGTGATGCCATCCAACCATCTCATCCTCTGTTGTCCCTTTCTCCTCCCTCCTTCAATCTTTCCCAGCATCAGGGTCTTTTCAAATGAGTCAGTTCTTTGCATCAAGTGGCCAAAGTATTGGAGCTTCAGCTTCAGCATTAGTCCTTCGAATGAACATTCAGGACTGATTTTCTTTAGGATGCACTGGTTGGATCTCCTTGCAGTCCAAGGGACTCTCAAGAGTCTTCTCCAACACCACAGTTCAAAAGCATCAATTCTTCGGCCCTCAGCTTTCTTTCTAGTCCAACTCTCACATCCATACATGACCACTGGAAAAACCATAGCTTTGACTAGATGGGCCTTTGTAGACAAAGTAATGGCTCTGCTTTTTAGTATGCTGCCTAGGTTGGTCATAACTTTTCTTCCAAGGAGCAAGCGTCTTTTGATTTCATGGCTGCAGTCACAATCTGCAGTGATTTTGGAGCTCCTCAAAATAAAGTCTGTCACTGTTTCCATTGTTTCCCCATCTATTTGCCATAAAGTGATGGGACTGGATGCCATGATCTTAGTTTTCTGAATGTTGAGCTTTAAACCAACTTTTTCACTCTCATCTTTCACTTTCATCAGAAGGCTCTTTAGTTCTTCTTCACTTTCTGCCATAAGGGTGGTATCATCTGCATATCTGAGGTTATTGATATTTCTCCCAGCATCTTGAGTCCAGCTTGTGCTTCCTCCAGCCCAGCATTTCTCATGATGTACTCTGCATATAAGTTAATAAGCAGGGTGACAGTATACAGCCTTGACGTACTCCTTTTCCTATTTGGAACCAGTCTGTTGTTCCATGTCCAGTTATAACTGTTGCTTCTTGACCTGCACACACATTTCTTAGGAGGTAGGTCAGGTGGTCTGGTATTCCCATCTCTTGAAGAATTTTCCTCAGTTTGTTGTGATCCACACAGTTAAAGACTTTGGCATAGTCAATAAAGCAGAAGTAGATATTTTTCTGGAACTCTCTTGCTTTTCCCATGATCCAACAGATGTTGACAATTTGATCTCTGGTTCCTCTACCTTTTCTAAATCCAACTGGAACATCTGGAAGTTCTCAGTTCACATACTATTAAAGCCTGGCTTAGAGAATTTTGAGCATTACTTTGCTAGTGTGTGAGATGAGTGCAATTGTGCAATAGTTTGAGCATTCTTTGGCATTGCCTTTCTCTGGGATAGGAATGAAAACTGGTCTTTTCCAGTCCTGTGGCCACTGCTGAGTTTTCCAAATTTAATGGCATATTGAGTGCAGCACTTTCACTGCATCATCTTTTAGGATTTGAAATAGCTCAACTAGAATGCCATCACCTCCACCAGCTTTGTTCATAGTGATGCTTCCTAAGGCCCACTTGACTTCGCATTCCAGGATGTCTGGCTCTAGTCCAGTGGTCACACCATTGTGATTATCTGGGTCATGAAGATCTTTTTTGTATAGTTCTTCTGTGTATTCTTGCCACCTCTTCTTAACATCTTCTGCTTCTGTTAGGTCCATACCATTTCTGTCCTTTATTGTGCCCATGTTTGCAGGAAATGTTCCCTTGGTATCTCGAATTTTCTTGAAGAGATCTCTAGTCTTTCCAATTCTATTGTTTTCCTCTATTTGTTTGCATGGATTACTGAGGAAGACTTT
Organism: Bos indicus; assembly: GCF_029378745.1. Classification (NCBI taxonomy): domain Eukaryota; kingdom Metazoa; phylum Chordata; class Mammalia; order Artiodactyla; family Bovidae; genus Bos; species Bos indicus. The sequence continues at coordinate 59,540,038 of NC_091767.1, forward strand.
CTTATCTCTCCTTGCTATTTTTTAGAACTCTGCATTCAAATGGGTATATCTTTCCTTTTCTCCTTTGCCTTTTGCTTCTCTTCTTTTCACAGCTATTTGTAAGGCTTCCTCAGACAACCATTTTGCCTTTTACATTTCTTTTTCTTGGTGATGGTCCTTATCCCTGCCTCCTGTACAGTGTCACGTACCTCCGTCCATAGTTCTTCAGGCACTCTGCCTATCAGATCCAATCCCTTGAATCTGTGTATTGTTAGCAAAGTGATTGTACAGATGTGATCACCATGTACAAAGAAGTGGTTTCCTGGGGGCATACCAGTCTCCCTCCGGGGATATAGTATGCTACTGAATGGGGGACTGACTAATAGTGCAAAAATGTCATCTGTCTCCAAATTCATCTGTGTAGTTTCGAAATATATATATTTAAATCCTTGGGTAAAAGGAACTAAGCATCCCAGTTTCACCTTTCCTGCAATTTGTGCAAATTCTGAACTTCAAGCATTGCCCAATGTGCAGACTTTGGCCCCTTAGATATTTTCTATAAGAAATTTAGTCTTGTTCTGATTTCATGATCTTTAGTAATTTTTGCTGACAACCAGAGGATAAATAAAGGAAATTACATGAAGAACCAAAAAGTCCCTGTCTTATCACTGGCTCTCTCCTCAGCTTTCAGAAGCATATTATCTTAGCCCCCTGAGAAATGCAGTGTGATTTTCCAGACCTGACTGTGCTTCCCATGGGAGGGAGCTCTGCATTTTCTAATAACCCACTTTCACTCCATCCCCAGGATCTAGTGAATAAAATTTTCTTTGTCTTCACCTCTAATTAAAACTCCAGTCTTAAGCAAATTGGCCAAAATGATTCTGAAGTTTACCTAGAAGAGAAAATAGACAAGAATAGCCAAGAAGAAACATCTCTGGGGGTCCAGTGGCTAAGACTCTGCGCTCCCCATGCACCAGGCTCAGATTAGATCCCTGGTCAGGGAACTAGATCCCACATGCTACAATTAAGAGTTCACATGCCACAATTAAAGATCTGCGTGCCGCAACTAAGACCCGGCACAGCCAAATTAATTACTTTTTAGAAAAAGAATAGCCAAGAAGATGTTAAAATAGAAGACTCTCTATCCTGTATTACAAGTTACATAATTTAAGAGATGAATGGAGGGAGGGATAAATCAGGAGTATGGGATTAACAAATAAAAACTACTATACATAATATAGATAAGCAGCAAGGATTTACTATATAGCACAGGGAACTATATTCAATATCTCATAATAATGTATAATGGAAAATTATCTGAAAAAATCATATATATATATATATAAACAACTGAATCACTTTTCTGTACACCTGAAACTAACACAATATTGTAAACCAACTGTACTTTAATTAAACATTTTTTTCTTAAGATGGATAGACTAGAACTTAATAGAAAACCCATAATTAGGGGCTTCCCAGGTGGTGCTAATGGTAAAGAACCTGTCTGCCAATGCAGGAGGCTTAAGAAAACCCATAATTATATTCAATATGTTAGAATTTGGTACATTATAAAGTGACATTTAAAATAAGAGACAAAATATTTGCAAGTCACTTATAACTGATTTCTATTCAGAACATATTAAGAACTCATAGTTCAGTGATAAAAAGATAATTAACCTGGTTTAAAAATGAGCAAAGGATCTGAATAGACATTTCTCCAAAGAAGATATATAAATGTTCAATAAAATACATGAAAAGATACTCAATATCATCTTTAGTCAGTGGACTAATTAATTAGTCCATGGAATTCTCCAGGCCAGAATACTGCTGTGGGCAGTCATTCCCTTCTCCAGGGGATCTTCCCAACCCAGGGATTGAATCCCAGTCTCCCGCATTGCAAGCAGATTCTTTACCAGCTGAGCCACCAGGGAAGCCCAAGGATACTGGAGTGAGTAGCCTATCCCTTCTCCAGGGGATCTTCCTGACCCATGGGTTGAACCCAGGTCTCCTGCATTGCAGGCAGATTCTTTACCAGCTGAGCTACCAGGGAATCCCTCATTAGTCAATATGGACATGCAAAGCAAAATCACAATGAGACATTACTTCATATCCACTAAGATAGTTAAAATAAAAAAGCACAGTCTTTTACAAGTGTTGGCAAGGATATGAAGAAATTGGAATTCTCATACATTGTCAGAAAGAATGTAAAATCATGCAACTGCTGTGAAGACTTGTTTGGTAGTTTCTCAAAATGTTAAAACCAGAGTTACCATATGACTGAGTAATTCTATTCCTATGTATATACCCAAGAGAAATAAAAACATGTCCATACAAAAACTCGTACATGAATGTTCCTAACACAGGGCTTAACACCTGCCAAGAACTCAGTAAATGCTTGTTGAACCAATGAAGAATTCAAGAGGCTATAGGAATGTTTTATTCAGGACAGAAAGATCTGTTGATAATTTATACTTTTGAGATGTTTTATAACACATTAATGAGCTATCTGTAATAGTTTGTGACATCTGTATATTTTGATGTGATGATTTTGTCACGTGTTGTTGTTATCATGCTGACTCCACTAAATCACAAGTCCCTTGAAGTAAGGACTCTGCCTTACTTATCTTTTTATCTCCTCACAGCATCCAGCACGCTGGTTTCTGTGCAAAAGATACTGGTAATGATTTATTAATTCAGAGCAAATTTAAGAAAGGCTGGCCTTAGAAAGAACCTCAGATATCTAAAACTATTGCTGTAATTAACTTATGAAGGAGGTTTGGGTTTCTGTGTTTGGCAATAATGTTGATGCAGGCCAGCCTGTTGTCTGTGGAAACATTGTCTAGGGTTACTAGAAGCATTAATGGTAGAGAGCTCCTCAGAAGTTACTTGTCCTCTTGCCTCCAGAAAGCTTGAACACTTGAGGGTTTCCATTTTTTACCGTATTGCTTGATTCTTTAAACAAAGAGACAACACCTGTTTGTGGACAGATATTCTTGGTGAGAACGTGTGAGATGCTAGTGAAGTCACTGGCAACCAGCATCCCAGGCTCATCTCAGAGGGGCATCCTGCTCATCATTTCTCTCATCTTTTTCAGAACACAAGAGATATCTGCAAGCCAACAACAGAGAATTTAACAGTCTGTTTGGATACCCAGTGAGTATATGGTCTTTAGCTATTTCAAGAGGGGGCTGATATTTTCCTCTAATATTCCCCATTGTCTGTGAGGCAGGAAACTCCTTGTAGATGTAAATCCTACAACATAGGTTCTACTTTCTTTCAAGCTCCCGTACAATGAGGGCTGGTGCAGTGAGGGCTCAGAAACCAAATTAATCCAGTGACCTAGGCTCAGGGGAGGATGTGTCTCAAATTTTGGTTTTTATATATTGCTCCTCGAAAAGAAATACCGTAGCTTGAACAAATGAAAGCATAGCTTCATAGTTTTCTTTTTTCACTTAGACATCTCTCTGTGATAGTACATGTAGACCTTCCTAATTTGTTTAATCAGTTCAATTCAATCGCTCTGCCATATCTGACTCTTTGCGACCCTTTGGACTATAGCCTGCCAGCCTCCTCTGTCCATGGGTTCTCCAGGCAAAAATACTGGAATGGGTTGCCATGCCCACTGAATCTACTTTTTTACTAAACTAGGATATTTGAAGTTCTGAATGGGAAAGAAATTATACTTCTGTTAGGAAACTACTAAATAAATATATACTTGAATGAGTTCCGTTAATATATTCAACTGAATTACCTTTTGCAGCTGAGTAATATGAAAACTTTTACTTCATTTTATACTTAGAGCTTCCAAGCTCTCTTTTTTCATATTCAGTGAATCTAGATGTTGCTTAAGTGTATCTAATTCCTAAGAAGAAGGGGAAAAAGCAATTATATATGCAAATACATTAAGAATAATCTATTTATCATTTCAAATACACATATGTCAAAGTAAACATTTTCAACCCATATCTTACAATTTGACTAGAATTTATTAACATTCATTATTTCTGTTTTCCAATTTATTTCATCATTATTAAAAACCTTGCATGATCTACCTTTTAAATACTTTATGAGTTTTTAAAAGGGAGTCAGAACTTTTTACAGTGAATCATCGTGTTCTGAGAATATCAAATATCAGAAGACTTTAAATTAATGACATTACTGTTTAAAGTTATAATTTTTATTTGATTTTTTAACCATATTTCTATATTTTTTGACTATTTTCTCTTAAGGCCAAGACCTATAACAATTTACATGGTACACTCTTAGGGATAAGACTCTTCAACTGTTTACCTTTGATCTTTGAATATAACAGGTTTGAACTGCATGAGTCCACTGACATACAGATTTTTTTTCAAGAAATATGTACTGTGGTACTACTCAGTCCAAGGATGGCTAAATCGGTGGATGTGAAACCTCAGATACTGAGAGCCAACTATAAATTATACACAGATTTTAAACTGCACAGGTGCTGCTGTGCTTAATACTCGAGTGTTTCAAGGGCCAACCAGAACCATTCAAAAACCCCTGTGCAATATTAGCTATCAGTTCAGTTCAGTTGCTCAGTGGTGTCTGACTCTTTGTGACCCCGTGGACTACAGCAAGCCAGGCTTCCCTGTCCATCACCAATTCCCAGAGCTTGCTCAAATTCATGTCCATCAAGTTGGTGATGTCATCCAACCATCTCATCCTCTGTCATCCCCTTCTCCTCCTGATATTAATTCATTTAATACAACATAGTTTTCCATTGTATCAATATACCTTAATTGATTTAACCAGTTTCTTACTGATTAACATTTTAAGTGTCTCCATTTATATCCAGGTGCCCCCTCCGAAAAATATTTCTACAATGTTTTGCTGCGATAAATGGTCCTAAATGAACACCATTTTATACGCCATATACTTTGGCACATTTGTGTGAATATACTTCAGGAGAGTTTCCTAGAAGTGAATTGGCCAGATCAAAAATGAAACACATTAAATATTTGATACGTATTGCCAGATTGCCCTCTAAAAAGGTTATATCTATTTATATTTCTATCTATAACAAAGACTTCTCACTTCTCCATATTCCTGCCAAATTGGTATTGTCAGTCTTTTTTATCTTTACCAGACTCTTTTGTGGAAAATGACATTTCATTATCTATCTTTCCTTAATTTTGAGTGACAGCAATAATTTTTATGTTAATTAGCCTTTGTACATCTTTTTATGGAAACGACTGTTAATGGTTTTTGCCCATTTTCTATTAGATTGTTCATTTTCACTTATTTATTTATGAATAAGTAACTCATAAAAAGATACATGTTTAAAAGTCATGCTCCAATACCCCATCCTTGTCCATATCTCTGCTCCCTAGAAGGAATCACTTTTATTAGTTTATCATATATTCAGCAGTGCTTCTTTGTGCAAATAAAGCAAATACACACACACACACACACACATGCACACACACACACACACATATATATATATTATTATTTCCCCACTTTCTTAAACTATTCTGAACCCTAACATTATGTCCTGGAGATGTTTTCATAATTATAATTTCATAATAGCATTTTCCTTCTTTTTTCAACTGCTTCCCTGGCAGATAGCATAATTTATGTAACCACTTTCTTACAAATTGACATTTGGATTGTTTCTAATCTTTTATAATTATAAGCAATTTTTACTTATATGTTACTTTATGCATATGTAGATATTTTAATATATAATGCTGTAAGTATATAATATACATGTGTATATATATACAATATATATGTGTGTGTGTATATATATATACTATGTATATAGTGTATGTCTATGTGCATGTATATATATATTTATACACATACAGTAGTCTCTATAGGATACTAGTTTATGATTGCTGAGTTAGAGAGGCTCTGGATAATAACAATATTTAGGATATGGCTGTGGGAACAGGTTTCCCCTTCTCTACCTTTTCCACTCTCTAAGCTTTTTCTAAGTAACTCTAAGGTGCAGGTTTTGGCATCACTCTGAGTTTGAACAAGTTCTACTCCTTACTAACGTTGTATCCTTAGGCACATTATTTATTTTAATTTCTTTGATCTTCAGTTCCCTCATCTATAAAAAGAACATAATAATGTTCACTGTACGTGGTGGTTGTTAGAGTTAAATATGGTTGTGAAAATGTTAGTTCTCTTTCACCAAAAAACTGTTACCCCTTAAAAGACGGGTACAAATTTCATTCATCTTTGTAACTACTGTTCCCATCACAAAATCTGGCCCATAAATGAAATTCAATAAATGTATGCAAATAATTGATGAACAAGTAAACAGATTTGACTGATTCTTATGTACTTAACAACCATTGCATTTCCCTGGCCCCGTTTCTCATTTTTCCCCTATTTCTCTAATTTCTTCCATTCCTACTCCTTTTAGCCTTCCCTGGTGGCTCAGTGGTAGAAAATCCATTTGTGATGCAGGAGACTGCCTGCAATGTAGGAGACATGGGTTTGATCCCTGGGTCAGAAAGATTCCCTGCAAAACGAAATGGCAACCCACTCCAGTATTCTTGCCTGGGAAATTCCAGAGACATCGCAAGAGTCAGACATGACTGAGTGACTAAACCACCACCACCACTGCTCCTTTTCCTCTTTTCAGCCCCCTAACTACTGATTCTCATTATATCCTTGGCCTTCTGTTTTCTATTTTCCACTTTAGCAGTCAGTCGGGAGCTGTGCTTAGTCACTCAGTCATGTCCGACTCTTTGTGACCCCATGGACTGTAGCCCACCAGGCTCCTTTTTCTGTGGGGATTCTCCAGGCAAGAATACTGGAGTAGGTTGCCATACCCTCCTCCAGGGGATCTTCTCAACCTAGGGATCAAACTCTGGTCTCCAGCATTGCATGCGGATTCTTTACTGTCTGAACCACCAGGGAATATCCCTGCCCAAATAAATAAATACCCCAAATCCAAATCTACCATCACTGTCATGTCAAATGAATTAAACACAAGAATTCTATAGTTAAGCAAATGTTCTATATCCTTAAGATCTTGCTTCTGGTTTGACATTTAAGAGTAGGACAAAACACTAGTTGCCAAGTTAGTAAAGAACTACTGATTTGTCTATCTTGGGACAGAATCAGCATAGCTTTTGTCTTTGTTTTCTAAAAAAAATGCTACCCAAATGAGTAGAAACCAAAATACATTAACTGTAAAGTCAAATGGAAAATTTACTAAAGCCAGACTTTAGTAAGGTAAAAGATCAAAAGATCTTTGGGTCCAAGTGTTGTCATCTGGATTTAGACACTCAGAAATTCAGAGTATCTTAAAATCAAAGAAAACCATTTCTATGTTAGAATAACCTACCCTCAGGGTTGGGAGGGGCCTTAGAGGTCATTTAGTTAGAACTCCATTCAAGACATAGCTGTGAACTTTCCAGGACAGATTTTGTTTAACTCTTTTTCAGTCCCTACTACTAGAGTAGCCCAGCATAGAGCTGTGAACAGAACAAACCTTGAGAAATGTATAGTGTTTGATCATTAATTGAAAAGTCATGGAGAAACACCAAGGAAATCTTAGGTTTAACTTGGATCTCTAAACTCCTAAGTGCTAAGCTATTTGACCAGCTTCTCTTCCCTAGGGAAATAGACCTTAAGCAAGACGTGACTGGGTTGCCTGTCTAGTCTTCCAAGGCCAGTTTTAGCCTTAAGACAAAAAAAGTGTTGGTTCTCCAAGAGTATTCAGATGTCTTCCCAAGTTAGGACCCAGAAAGAGATTCTTCATGCTTAAGCAGTGTCTGTTTTCCAGGACTGCAGGTAGGTTTGTTCTTTTGTTTGACCCTATAGGTGGAGGAGGTGGGAGAGAAGCCCTGTCCTTGGATTATTTGGTCTCATTCTCCTACTTTTCTTAAGCTCTTAGATTCAAACCCTTACATCTTAGGTCAAACAACTGAAGATCCAAAAGTAGAAAGTAAGATGGTCTTGTCAACATCTTGAGATTAGCATTGAAGAGGTAGCAAGTTCCCACTGTTCAGACCTCTCCCAGGACAATTAAGGGGCAAGTGATTCTCCAGTGCTGAAAGCAACCATTGTAAGAACCTTCAGTGGGCTAAGGTTAAAAGACAGTCATTTGCTTTTGGCATCTGACACCTTTCAGCACTGAAAGCAACATGTAAAGACACAGCAAAATGGCTTTGCCAGACTTAAGAAAAGCTTCAGTAGAGAGCTCTGAGTAGAGTGAACACAAATGGCAAACTTGCCTACTGTTTGGCACTGAGAAGGAACTTGAGTCAGAAGATAAGATGAAACAGAAAGATTTCTGATTCTAAGGAATGAAAGCATTTGGATGGCTGCACAAGTGAACTGGGGCTCAGGGAACAGTACAATCTCAACTCCACAAGTAAATAGATGGTCTTCGGCAAATAAATTAACCTCAGGGCCTCAGTTGCCGCATCCTGAAAAGGTGATATTACTCCCTTCTTACAGTTGTTTTGAGAATTAAATAAGTTGCTTTTTCTAAAATATTTAAAATAGTACTAAAGTACTTAGAATAGTACTTTACATATAATAAATATTTAATAAGTTTTGATTGTTATTGATTTTATTATCATAATTATTATCAATAGCATCAGTAAACAAAGAATTCGACTCAGGGCGTAAATACATTCTGCCCCTCCTAAGAATGTCCCATATTGATCAACCTTGCCATCTTTGGCATACATACATAGGCCTCTCTAGGCCTCAAAGAAAAGAGTCTGGAGACAAACACTTCTTCCTTCCTTCCCTCACTATGTTGGGAAGCTATTAGCTTTTTCCTATTTTATGAAGTGGTCTTGGTCCTTTTTGTTAAGACTTGGAGGTGCAGTCTTTTGTTACTCTAATTGTGCTTGTGTTCTTTTACTAACAGGATAATAGCGTCAAAACCTCAAAATATAATGCCTTAAACTTCTTGCCTATGAACCTGTTTGAACAGTTCCAGAGACTTGCAAATGCATATTTCCTCTTTTTGCTTTTTCTACAGGTATTACCTTTTAGGGTCTTTTCCACAGAATATTTTATCAACTTCCCTGGGGTCAGGTTATGTAATCAGTCCTTCTCCTCCTTAAACTGAGAGATGTCTTCTCTCTTTAGACAATGGGCGAATGGATGGCTGGAGTCTCGGGCCAGTCTCCTAGAATAGCTGTGGTCAGGATTAGCCAGGGTGAAACAACCCTCTATAAGAGGAAGGAGACACGGTCGCCGAGTCCCATGCTAAGGGGTGCTCCCTCACCATGACTGCATCACCACAGTTCAGCTTAACCGTGAAAGGCCACAGACTTGATTCTACACCCCCGCCTCAGCTGCAGCCCCATTCCTCCTTCTTGTCCCAGCCTCCCCGACAGAAAGTTAACACATGGGAGCACCAAGGGAGGAGAATGGTTTAGAACATCAGCACAGGGCACGGAAGCCTAGCAGGGTAGGCACAAGTTGGGAGAGAGAGACGGGTCATCTCATTTCCCCTTGTGCTGAAGGGGTATAGGCGGTTATGTGGTTCTCCCATGCCCACACTTAATGCCCTACCCCCCAGCACCTTCATTATCAGAAGAGAGGAATGGCTCTTTGCCATCAAGACAAAGATATTAGAGTTCAGGACATTACCTGGCAATTTATCATCTCCTCTTCTTTCATCTTTAGGAGGTGTTTGCTTATACTGGGGTGGCTAGTTGGAGGTTATAACAGTGGAAAGCAACTAGGATTGTTGAACTTATTATGAATCTAGGGAGACGGAAATGGTGGTGCAGTGGGGGTTGGGAGGAAATACATTGTCCTTTAAGCTTTCTGACCTATGTTTCTCTCCCCTTCCCTCTCCCAGTTGATTCCTCAGATCTCCTCCTTGGCATGGTACACGACTGTGATACCGCTGATGGTGGTGCTGTCCATAACAGCAGTGAAAGATGCCATCGATGATGTGGTGAAGTGGCTTCCAGGGCCTCTCTTCCCTCACTGTACCTAGTCAGGCAGGGGAGGAAGGGAGCAGGAAGGACTCCCCAGAACTGCCTAATACTAGAAGGAAGAAGGAAAGAGGTGTTTCCTTTCCCTATGTCCTTACTTGTGCCAGAGGAATATGAGATTCCCTTAAGCCCAAGATTGGTGAGCCATCCATGGCCAGAAAGGGGTCACTCACGCAAGGCCTTTCTCTGTCTTCTTACTGCCGCCATTTCCAGGTTTCCTTCCATCTCCTTCATAACCCACCTCTGCCTTTACTTAGCTCTCTCTGGGTTTGCTCTCACCTTTCTTTCTCCATTCACCCTTCTCCCATTTCTATATTCCTCTTCCCTTCTTCCTGTCCCCCTTGCTTTCTCTGGTCTTATCTCCCCTTTCTGCATTCCTGTTCTCCTCTCTGACTCTCCGTATTTCCCTCTCCAGCTTTCGGTTCTATCAGGTGCACACAGCTAGGAACCCTCTGAGTTTAGAGAGCATCATGACTCAACAGAGGCTGGCTCCTCCCCTGGCCTTGGCGGGAGAAGCTGGCTCTCAGCGAGTGCAGCGTGGCTTCCTGCATGCTCCTTTACAGCAGGGCCAGGTGGGAGGGCCAGGTGGGAGGGCAAACGTGGGGAACCGGTGCTGTGCCTACCAGTGGGATTTGGGAAGCCCATCGTGTTGACCTGTTTGGAGCTTCCCTAAGAGAGTCCTTCTGATTTTTATATCAAAGTTTAAGAGCAGAGTGTTTCTCCAGCTCTTTAACTCTGTGGCTCTTTAAACCCAGAATTAACATATATAGTGGTTTAAATTTCAGGCACAACTAAGATGTGCAAAAATATAACTTAACTTTCCATAACTAAACTCAGTGTAACTCATAACCACCACCTCACCATCTCAGCCCTTTTTTAATGAGAGCCAAAAGCTAAACTTACCAATTCAGGATAACCCAGGCAGTTCCTTCTGGTTTAGAACTCAGTCTCTTTAGGAGAAATATTCTGACCAATTCAGGATTCTTTCTACCCTCTTCCCAGGGAGTAATCTCAACTGAAAGGAAAGGGACTCATGTGAATCTTAGCATCAGGACTTATTTGTTACTCTCTTATTTGGTCTTTGAATAGACCTCTATTCCCCTTTCCTCATTGTATCCATGGTAGAAGCTTCTTATGCTGACTGTGGTTGAGGGTAGGGGTATTGGTATGCTTGTGAATACATAACTTCCCTCTACCTACCAAGGTGTAGCCCCATCATTTTGCATTCTCTCTTCTGTGGCTTTCAACATAAGTTATTTATTCTCATTACCCCAGGTTTTGGCTCTTGATATTAAAACAAAGAGTTTGTCTCTTTCTTCTCGCTTGATTCTTTTTCTGACCTCCTTTCCCAGCTTCTCAGAGACAGTCAGCTTCTTGGTCTGGTTTTAATGGTGGAAGAACTTGGAATTGGCCAGGGGCTGGAGGGTAAGGTGGTGAAGAAACGGGGGTAAGGGAGAATTACAAAGAAGAGGAACTACATTGAACAATACTTCAAAATATTAATCTTCTAAATACAGTTTGCTCTATTTCCTGAACATTTTCTTGTATGATTTTAGAAAAGGCACCAAAATGATAATCAAGTCAACAATCGTTCTGTTCTGGTGCTGATGAATGGCAGGTAAGTGCTTCTTGGGAAGCCAGTTTAGGTTGAATCAGCTCTGGGAGAGCACTGACCTTGCTAAAACTTGATGTGTTTGGAAAGGTGATTTAAGACAGTGAAAAGAGCCTTGGGCTGGACATAGGAAGAGTTTGTTTCTAGTATGCCCTGAACTTGCTTCTCTGGGCCTCATATTTCTTATCTATAAAATGAAAATAATATTCTTTACCTTAAAGGATGCTTACAAAAATGAAAACAAAATAATATATATTAAAGAAATTAACAAATTATGACATGATATTAGTATGCAAGTGGTCATTACCAGTACGATGGTCAGCATGGAGATGTCTGTCTTTAGTGCATCAGTGGATTCTACATGACTTATTGACCATTCTACTGTAGACTTTGGTTAGGACATCTTTTTGTTAACAATCTAAAGAAAATATTGGTGTTGACCTCATTGCTGTAGTGTTTGGTCTTATCTATCTAAAGTATGGGTAAATGCTTATTTTTTTGTGGGGTTCTGCAAAATTGGAGCAGTTTACCTTTGGCAGGGATAGAGGGAGACTGGCATAATTTTATATAAAGCAAAATATGAAGATTATTGTAAGAGGTACAAAAATTATCATAAGAATTAATTAAAAAAATAGGCCATCATAGCTGGCTAAAGAAATTAAGGAAGACTTTCTAGAAAAGATGATGTTTGTGCTTAAAAGATGGGGAAGAATTCAACAGAGATTATATGAAAGGAGAAGTGACCAGTGTTTGCAGAAGCATGATCACAAACAAATACAGATCTGAGGGAATTCAAGATGAGGTCCAATCCTTTCTCATGGTGACCTTACACAACACCCAGTAGCTGCAGTTTTATATATATATTTATATTTAAAAAAAAATTTTTTTTAATTGAAGTACAGTTGATGTTCAACATTATATGTTATAGGTATACAATATAGTGAGTCACAGTTTTTAAAGGTTATACTTCCTTTATAGTTATTATAAAATGTTGTCTGTATTACTTGTGTTGTACAATATATCCTTGTAGCTTATTTTATATGTAATGCTTTGTACCTCTTCATCCCCTCCCCATATATTGCCCCTCCCCCTTCTCTGACTCCATTGGTAACCACTAGTTTGTTCTCTGTATGTGTGAGTCTGTTTCTTTTTGTTATATTCACTAGTTTGCTGTATTTTTTAGATTCCACATATAAGTGATATCATACAGTATTTGTCTTTATATGTCTGACTAATTTCACTTAGCATAATATCCTCCAAGTCCATCCATGTTGTTGCAAAGGCAATGGCACCCCACTCCAGTACTCTTGCTTAGAAAATCCCATGGACGGAGGAGCCTGTTAGGCTGCAATCCATGGAGTCGCTAAGAGTCGGAGACGACTGAGCGACTTCACTTTCACTCTTCACTTTCATGCATTGGAGAATGAAATGGCAGCCCACTCCAGTGTTCTTGCCTGGAGAATCCCAGGGACGGGGGAGCCTGGTGGGCTGCTGTCTATGGGGTCACACAGAGTCGGACACGACTGAAGCGACTTAGCATTAGCATAGGATTTCAAGAGACCCTGGTTCAATTCCTGGGTCGGGAAGATCCCCTGGAGAAGTGATAGGCTACCCACTCCAATATTCTTGTCCTTCCCTGGTAGCTCAGTCGGTAAAGATTCCGCTTGCAATGCGGGAGACCTGGGTTCAATCCTTGGGTTTGAAAGATCCCCTGGAGGAGGGTATGGCAACCCACTCCAGTATTCTTGCCTGGAGAATCCCCATGGACAGAGGAGCCTGGCAGGCTGTAGTCCATGGGGTCAACAAAGAGTTGGACTCATCCTGAGTGACTAAGTACACACATATCAAGAACTATAGTTTTAATCATAGAATTCTATTATGGGAAGTTCTTGGGCATCTGATTCTGTTATTTATTGTGTTTGCTGATTCTTACTCATGATGGATTATTTCCTCAAGTGTTTTGATCTGTTGAAGCCTCTCATCACTAAAAAAGTTAGTTGTGATTAAAAACAAAATTTAAAAAAAGAAAGCTATAGAAATAAGGAGAAAAGATAAAACTGAGTGTATAAGAAATTTGTAAAGCTAGGAATTACTGAATGAATTTAGTCAAATGAACTTCCCAAGGAGCTTGAGCACTTGGGTTTTATAAAACTATTACAGAAAAATTTGTCATAGAGTGGTTTTAGAGTAGGAATTCACAAGCAGGGCCCTAATGGTTAAACTTTGTAAGCCAATGAATGTCTGATTTATTTAACACTTGAGATGAATTGTCTATATTCCAGAAAGTGGTGTCCTTTTTGTACAGCACATATGTTTGAACAGAGATATTAACACCTTTGAAAAATTTTGTTTTTTGAGTTGTGATTTCTGTCATTGTAGTCAGTAATTCTGGCTACAAGCACATCTTTAGTTAAAAGCCACATTTTTTTAGCTATCAAGAGGAATGAGCCACACCTCTGTAAGTGTTCTCTCAGATATATTATTAAATGAAAAATGCAAAGTACAGAAAATTATGTATCTAGTATGTCATTTTAAAATGTATATCTATTATGTGATTATATGGATTGACATTTTCTCAAAAGAAATGCAAAAAATTGTTATAAGTGACAAAACTATAATCTGGGGAGAGAGGAGACTTTACTTTTTCTTTTTCTATATTTTTAATTATTTGAACTGTATTTTTACCATATGCATATATTGCTTTTACTTAAAGAAAAATTATGTGCCTGTATATCTACATATACCATTATAGAGTTTTAGAAAACTCTTATAGCCTGATCAAGAGAAATGGGCCCCATTCTTGATACTGCTTGGGCAAGGAGTATCCCAAAGCAGTTTGGTCCTCCTCTGAGCTTTGAGTTCATCTCAGCTTTTTTTCCCCCCTTGATTGTCAAAACAGGACTGTAGGAATATTCTCAGAGCTGGCATGCAGGCATTCAAGGTTCACTTTCTTGCAGGATAGTGACAGAAAAATGGATGAATGTCCAAGTGGGAGATATAATTAAACTAGAAAACAATCAGATTGTTACGGTGAGTACCTCTTTGGGCTGTGGCTTTTTCTCTTTGGGCTTGAGTAGAAACCTTTTTAGCACTTCTGTGACCACTCCTTTTGGTGATATTCACCTGCTTCACTGTGCATCTAGAGATCACCAGCTCCTGTGGTAAGAAGTTTGTTCTTGTCCACTTCTCACCACAATTCCAGGTAAAGTATGACTGGCTTTAATAAAGGAGGTGTGTGGTACCAGTGATGGGTCTCGAGACAAAGAAAGTAAACCAAATGTCTATAAAATTCTTAGGATGAATAGCTGTTCCTGAGTTTGTAATTTTAAAAGTCTGCCTTCCTTATCTTCTCTGCCTTTCCTGACCACAGGCTGATATACTATTACTCTCGAGCAGTGAGCCCTACAGTCTGGCATATATAGAAACTGCAGAACTGGATGGGTGAGTGTTCCTTCCTCATAGTCCAATAAGACGGTTGAGCCAGCTTAGAATGATTTCTCATTGAGGGACAGCATGATGCAGAGAATGAAGTGCTAAAAGCTAGAAATATCCAGATAAGATAGGAGGCCTCAAGTCTAAGGCTGAGCTCTTGACAGATAATTGAGCATCCAACTGGGTGCAGAATCTGGGCAATTATTCTCCATCTTCAAATTGGAAACATTCAGTCTGACTATATTCAATAATGCTGAGTGATAGGAAAGGTTAACCGGACTATGAAATTTCAGAATATAGTTCCAAAGTTTCTTGGGGTGGGGGAATGAATACTGAGATAATTATGTACTGATAAACCATGTTCTGGAAAGGATTTAAGGTAGAAATTCATTAATGTGCAAAAGCTAAGATCTTTGGAAGATAGAGGCCATCTTCAGAGAGCTTGTCCTGTGGAGTTTTATGTTAATCTGCATCCTTACAACTCTTCCTCTTAGTGCCCACAAACTTTTTGAAATGTGGCTTTGTTTTTACTTCTATCTCTGTGCATTTCTGTATCAAATAATGGTTAAGTGAGATCCCTTCATGGGTCCTATAAACATTTGTGAGACGAGGAGTATGTTTACTTGCAAGTGTTCACAGGTTCTTACCAGGACCTTACTTTTGAAGGGAGTAGGTACCACCTCCAGGTTATTTTGTGATGTTTCTTCAGCGTTTCTAGAGCAGCTCCACCAGCAAGATCTCATAGGTTGGTTAAAGTAGTTGATATGTGTTTCAGGGAGAGAGGGGAGCAAGTGGGCTAATATTTAGCTTCCTGGAGAAGGCAATGGCACCCCACTCCAGTACTCTTGCCTGGAAAATCCCATGGACGGAGGAGCCTGGGAGGCTGCAGTCCATGGGGTCGCTAAGAGTCGGACACTACTGAACGACTTCACTTTCACTTTTCACTTTCATGCATTGGAGAAGGAAATGGCAAGAACCAGTGTTCTTGCCTGGAGAATCCCAGGGATGGGGCAGCCTGGTGGGCTGCCGTCTGTGGGGTTACAGAGTCGGCCACGACTGAATGGACTTAGCAGCACCACCATTCTACCTCAGTACTGCCCTTGAGAGAGGATGACAATAGGAGTGACTCTGACAACTCAAGTCTGAAAGCCAAGCAATATTGGCAACAACTATTTTCTAAAGTAGGAGAAACCGGACCTGTACTGCTGTTATATATGTGCATTCCTTACTCTAGTGAAACCAACTTGAAAGTGAAGCAGGCCATCACCGTTACCAGTGAGATGGAAGATAACCTGAAGCTTCTGTCTGCTTTTGATGGTGAGTTTTGAAATAGATTTGCCAACCCAAATTTTTATCAGAAGAGGTGTGGTTAAAGTTTGATATAGCCATATAGTGAATTATATATAACTCATAAAAAACAGTATGCAAGTTGATATTTACTTATATGGAAAAATATTCACAACATATAAGTTTAAAAAGATTACAATACACTATGCACAGTATAATGTAACATAAATTTGTCTTTGGAAATATATATATGTTTATGAGTATATGTATAGAAAAAATCTTGGAAGGATATACTATAAAAGGTTAATAGCACTTATTTCTAGGCAGTGAGTGAATTTTACTTTCTCCTTTTTAATGTTGTATATAATTTACAAAAGGACATATTTTACTTTACTAATCATGAAAAAATTAACTTATTTCCATTTTGAAAAAAATACTACGTTTGCTTTAAGTAGTTTCTGAATCTATTCAGATTTAGCTCATTTGATCTGGAAGTACTAATGGTAATAAGTTATCATGTGGGTTGTTCTCTTTCTGGATAACCCATGTCACAGAATTACTCTTCTCTGATGCCCAGAACCCTCTGTCTGCCTTTCTAAAGGGAGCTGCTGAGAAATGGGCAGTGGCTGAGAAAGGATAGGAAAAAAAGGTGTGTGTATATTTTGAAAGAGGCTTGTTCTTTCCTCTTTTCTATTAAGCCTCCTCTTTGCTGGGAAAGATTGAGGGCAGGAGGAGAAGGGGACGACAGAGGATGAGATGGTTGGATGGCATCACTGACACAGTGGACATGGGTTTGGGTGGACTCCAGGAGTTGGTGATGGACAGGGAGGCCTGGTGTGCTGCTGTTCATGGGGTCGCAAAGAGTCGGACACGACTGAGTGACTAAACTGAACTGAACTTCCTGTTAGGAAAGAATTAAGATTACAGAGTTAGGACTCTTATTCCTTTTTTTTTTTTTTTTTTCAGGAGAAGTGAGGTGTGAGTCTCCCAATAACAAGTTGGACAGATTCACAGGAATACTCATGTATAAGGGAAAAAACTACATCCTGAATCATGACAGACTGATTCTCCGAGGCTGTGTCATCAGAAATACAGATTGGTGCTATGGCTTGGTTATTTTTACTGGTACGTCTTTCTGGAGTCACAAACCCCCAGCCTGCTGGATTCCATTCATAGCCACATTGTGGGCACTTAGTTTTCATGATGTAGATATGATGCTCAGGTATATACCAGAACACTATGGCTTTGAAGAAGGGAGGCAGGGAGATGGATAGATGGATGGAGGAATTAAGAAAAAACTTTTTTTTTTAGGAAAAAAAAAAATGACTTTTTTTCCAAACACTGAGCTGCCAGCATATCAGCCCTGCCTTTGATAGTGGAAGGCTTTGTGTTCCAAGGCCACAGAACATTCATGAGTCTTTCTAACCACATCTGGACACTAGACAAGGTATACACATAGAAGTATACATAGAATTAGCATTTGAAAGGAGAACAGTGTGAAAGGGGAGGGTATACATGTGGATTATTCGCATGTGGAGAGAATAAACATGGTGCTCATTATGGGGAAGATAAAATACAGTGTGAAGTGTTCATGCCAGAGAAAGGGCACATGTGGCTCCTGAGCAGTGGCCCATCCTGAGATGGCATTTAGAACCATAATCCTTCATACTTAGTGAGGGATTTTCTGGAGTTATAATGTAGTGCCGGAAAATGAAGGAAGCTTTTGTGCTCCCTATGCCCTCGGTGACGGTGAGTATTCGTGACAACAACCACAGTAAGATCATAATTTCCAGCTCTAGTCTCAGTGTGTCATTAAAAGTCCTTTATTTCTACTTATTGTCTGTCCTATCATGAAGTTCAAAGTCTCTATCGCTCAGCTTCAGAGAAATCTCAGCTCCTACCTCAGAAGAAATCACTTGCCATTGCCTTTTACTTTCTCCATTTCCTAGTTAGAAACTTTAAATAGAGCCTGGTCCAGCTATGGGTTTCCTCAAAAGAAGGTGAATATCTCCTTGTCAGAAGACCCTTTTTCTAAGCTAAATAAACCAGATGGTGATGAGAGAGAAGCTTGAGGCCCCTATTCTGACTTACCAACGAAAAACTAGACAGTCTAAGATGCTGCAGAGAGGGAGGTTTCAGCACTGATGCAGTTTGCAGAAGTAATTGGGATTATCCTAAGAAATAAATTTTCCATTCTTTGAGTTTGGGGCACCAACCATGAGCCTTCCTCCAAGGCTTTATCCTTTAGCATTGGAAAGAAGTTTGATAAAGTGATCATAAAGGTGTGTTTCAACCCAATTTCAGTCCTCTTGAGAATATTTAGAGATTCTGAGATGATGTCTCCCTGTTTAACTTAGGACCAGACACCAAAGTAATGCAGAACAGTGGGAAGTCCACCTTTAAACGGACACACATAGACCACCTCATGAATGTCCTCGTGCTCTGGGTAAGTTAAAGACCTCTTTTCTGTATTTTTATAAATAGGCCTTCTTTGCTTCCTTCTACAGCAGTAGCTGGTATTTTCAAGTCAGAATTTACTTGTCTGAAAGTCTCAAGCAGTTTTAGGACCCCACAAACTTATATCTGGACCAGATAAGAAGAAAACTCATTGACACTTTTTTTCTTTTTCTTCTTAGCCAGTTTAACTCATGACCACTTCAATAAGCTCTTACTTAGATTAATAAGATCACCTTACTTAAACCAATGATTTTCAAACTCTATTTCCTTAGAGAAGGCTAAGGTCTGCTGCAGGGGGAATAGAGAAGATCAAGAGTTTTGTTCTGGCCTCTTCATTCTGAAGTTCCTGCTTCAAAAAGAGCAGCCTCACATTTATCTGTTCTGTAAAATTTCAGTTAGAGAATAGAGGATTCTACTGCTAAGAAATGAAATTTGAAAAGCACTCAGTACATACTGATTATATGTGAAATCATAAAAAAAAGAGTACAAATGAACTTATTTAAAAAACAGAAATAGTCACAGATGTAGAAAACAAATTTATGATTATTAGGCAGTAAGGGGGGAGAGATAAATTAGGAGATTGGGATTGATATATACACACTACTATATATAAGATAGTTAACAAACAAGGACCTACTGTATAGCATAGGGAAGTCTACTGAATACTCTGTAATGGCCTATATGAGAAAAGAATCTCTAAGAGTGGGTATATGTATAAATGATTCACTTTGCTGTATACCTGAAACAACACAACATTGTAAATCAGCTATACACCAATAAAAAATTTTTTAAAAAGCACTCAGTAGATGATAATCAGCTTTAAGAATAAAATTTTAAATTGAAGATTAATTAGTTAATTTCCATGCTTATCATATGTGTGTGTGCATGTTCAGTCATGTCCAACTCTTTGCGACCCCACGGACTATAGCCCACCAAGCTCATCTGTGCGTGGGATTTCCCAAGCAAGAATATTGGAGTGGATTCCCATGCCCTCCTTCAGGGGATCTTCCCAACCGAGGGATAGAACTGGTGTCTCTTGCATCTCCTGCGTTGGCAGGCAGATTCTTTACCTCTTGCACCACTGGGATTTTAGAAAATTAGGAAGTTCATTCAGCTTTGAGACCAGATATTAGTATTCACTATCTTTTTCTTTCCACTACTGTCTGCATAGCTTTCAGCAGTTGAAACAAAGTGACATTTCCTGGTTTATTAATGAAGAAGATAATCATAGTTGAGAATTCAGAAAGGCAGCAGAGGTAAATATGCCTTTGACAATATCAGAGAGTGTATCATTAGGGAATAAGTAGGTAATTTAGCCTAGGGTTGTCTTTAAAACAAGATATCTCCCATATGCCTAAGAAAGCTCAACTACCTGGTTACCTATCTGAAAGGTAGTGATAATACTTGACACCTGTAGAGGAATTTTAACTTTTTAGAATATTTTCACATTCACTTACAGCAGCTTCACAACATCTATGAACAATAAGTCAAGAAATATTTTTCCCACTGACAAATATGCAAGTTAAGTCATAGTAAAGATAAATAACATAAAGTCCCACAGAAAAATAATGTCAAAGACTCATTGTCAAGTCATATTTTTTTATTAAAGTGTAGTTGATTTAGAGTTATGTTCATTACTGCTATACAGCAAAGTAATTCAGCTATGCATATATATACTTCTTTATTTAATATTCTTTCCCATTATGGTTTATCATAGGATATTGACTATAATTTTTTATGCTGTTCAGTAGGACCTTGTTGTTTTTCCATTCTATATATAAAAGCTTACATCTGCTAACCCCAACCTCCCATTCCATCCTTCCCCCTTGGCAACCACCAGTCTGTTCTGTATGTCCGTGATTCTATTTTGTTTCATAAATGGGTTCATTTGTGCCATATTTTAGATTCCACATATAAGTGAAATCATATGATATTTGTCTTTCTCTTTTTAACTTACTTCACTTAGTATTAATATGACAATCTCTAGCTGCAGCCATGTTGCTGGAAATGGCATTATTTCATTCTTTTTTATGGCTGAGTAGTATTCTATTATATATGTGTACCACATCTTTATCCATTCATCTGTCAGTGGACATTTACTTTGTTTTCATGTCGTGGCTATTATGAATAGAGCTGCTATGAACCAAGGAGTGCATGTATCTTTTTGAATTATAGTGTTGTCTGAGTGTATGACCAGAAGTGGGATTGCTAGATCATATGGTAATTCTACTTTTAGTTTTCTGAGGAATCTTTATGCTATTTTCCACAGTGGCTGTACCAATATACATTCCCACCAACAGTGTAAGAGGATTCCCTTTTCTGCACAC
The DNA here is from genome assembly GCF_029378745.1 of Bos indicus. Lineage (NCBI taxonomy): Eukaryota > Metazoa > Chordata > Mammalia > Artiodactyla > Bovidae > Bos > Bos indicus. The sequence goes on from NC_091767.1 coordinate 59,561,085, forward strand.
CCTTTCCAGCATTTGTTATTTGTAGACTTTTTGATGATGACCATTCTGACCAGTTAAAATGGTACTTCATTATAGTTTTGCTTTGTATTTCTCTAATAATTCTTGATGTTGAACGTTTTTTCTTGTGTCTATTAATCACTTGTGTATCTTCTTTGGAGAAATGTTTATTTAGGTCTGCTGCCCATTTTTGGATAAGGTTGTTTGTTTTTTTGTTGTTCATTTGTTTATGCTGTTTGTATGTTTTGGAAATTAAGCCTTTTTCACTTGCATCATTTGCAAATATTTTCTCCCATTCTGTAGGTTGTCTTTTCATTTTGTTTATGGTTTCCTTGCCTGTGCAAAAGCTTGTAAGTTTGATTAGGTCCCATTTTTTTTCATTTTGTTTATATTTCTATTGCCTTGGGAGACTGACCTAAGAAAACATCAGTACAATTTACGTCACACAGAATGTTTTGCCTATGCTCTCTTCTAGGGGTTTTATGATGATGTCTTTTGTTTAAGTCTTTAAGCCATCTTGAGTTTATTTTTGTGTATGGTGAGGTGAAGTCATTTTTATTGAGAATCTAATATGTGCCAGGTATTATGAGGACCATAAGGATTTATAAGTCCTGGGTCCAGCTGTCAAGTATATAAATTCACTTTGGGAAGATAGAGCATCAATATGTGCCAGATGCTTTACATACATAATTTTATTCAATGATCACACCTATCCATCTAGGCATAACTTTTCAGAGTCAATTCTCTTTCTGCTATGCTTGCTATCACCCTGTGGAGATAAAATTAAAACACGTGACAAGTCTATTTAACATGAAAATCTGACCACATGTGAAGAAATTATAAAATTTTTTAAAAGATCCTAAGAGCTTTCAGTGGAGAAGGCGATGGCACCCCACTCCAGTACTCTTGCCTGGAGAATCCCAGGGGCAGGGGAGCCTGATGGGCTGCTGTCTATGGGGTCGCACAGAGTGGGACACGACTGAAGTGACTTAGCAGCAGCAAGAGCTTTCAGAGAGAAATAAAAGGTCATAAACAAGAATCAGAATGGCATTGACCTTCTCAACAGCAACAGCAGAAGGTAAATGTTGTTGCCTTCGAAAGTCTGCCAGAAAAATATTTGCATCTTCTAATTCTAAATCCATTGAAGCTGTCAATAAAATGCGAGTATAAAGAAATTTCGGTATGTGCAAAGACTCAAAAAAAATTTACTCCTTACGTATCCTCTCTTAGGATGTTTCTAAAGTATACTCAAGCAAAAGAAGAGAATAAACCAAGAAAGATTTGGAAGCCAGGAAACATGCAAACACTGAAAGGAAGTCCTAGGATAATAGCTGAATAGCAGGCCTAGAGCAGATTAAAGCAGAGGTATCTGGGTTTCTGAGGTGGTACTAGTGGTAAAGAACCTGCCTGCCAATGCAGGAGACTTAAGAGATGAGGGTTCCATCCCTGGAGGAGGGCATGGCAACCCTTTCCAGTATTCTTGCCTGGAGAGTCCCCATGGACAGAGGACCCTGGCAGGCTACAGTCCATAGGGTTGCAAAGAGTTGGACATGACTGAAGCGACTTAGCATGCACACCTGCATGGAGAGATCTGCAGTGGGAGTCTTCAAAGAGAGAATGTAGTTCCCTATTCAAATCCCTACAAGGTGGATTCAGCAGAGAAGTGGTGTAGATGCCCAGAGCAGCTACACTAGCCAACTAGCTGCTATGAATTCCTGCATTTGTGAGCTCTTTCATGCAATCTTTCCTTCAGAAAATAGGGAGTATCATCTTGGGTCCCATGCTTCCTCTTGGGCATCTAGTTTAAGAAGGATGTTGCTGTTCGAGCCCGGTACGACTGTGAGAAAGTACAAATAGAAAATAAATTCTCTGACAAAGGATGAAGAACCATCAGCAGACCCAAGAAGTTGATGGGCTTTGGGAACGCATAAAGTTGCTAGATTGTACTGATAGGTAAGCCAGAATAGTGGAAGCTTTGGTGGCAATGCGTTCCTCTTCAGCAGCAATGCATTCCTCAAGAGTAGTTCCAAGCTTGAGAGAGCAGGAATGGAGAGCAGGAGTAAGATATGTGGATATAATAATCAGGACAACTAATTTTAAAACTGCCCATAAAACAGCTTGGACAACCACTGGCCCTCTGTACCATCCTAACACCCCTATAGGCATCCATATAGCAAAAACAAATGTATTTGACTTCCAGTCTCAAACAAGAGAACTGCTTTCTGAAGAAATTTAACAACCTCTGCAGAGGGCTAGGGCTTCTAATGTGGGTGTCATCACTTCTGAGTAAACCCACTTTATTTTAAATTTGGGGGACTCAAGTTTGCCTGCAAGTTCCTTTTATATCCTAGGGTAAAACCAGTGAACTAACACATTTTGCCTACCTACACAGAGCTCGTGGTTCCATCTTCCCATTCAGGGGAGTGGCCTACTAGGGAAATGAACCTATCCAAAGGAAATAAAGCCAACCTATAATGGTCAAACTACTCTTTTACTTCTGTTTTTAAGTGATCTGGAAAAAAAACCAGGAGCACAAAAGAAGAGGATGAGGACAAATAAAATAACTGACTCTGGAAAAAACATTATAATTCAAAAGAGAAAAGAACTTTCAAAAGAATTTCACTATTCTTAGAAGAAACAATTGCACAAATAAGAATAGACTGATTCTTTTTTTTTTTTTTTGGCCATGCTGTGGCTTGGGCATCAACCCTAGGCCAACAGCAAAAGTGTGGAAACTTAACCACTGGACTGCTAGGGAATTCCCTACAATTTTTTTTAATCAAAGAATAAAATAAGCAATCTAAGAACAACAAAAAAGAATTTTGGAAAGTAAAAACTACTGAAATTAAAAAGTCAATAGAAGGGCTGAAATAAAGAGTCAAAGAATACTAGACCTTAAAACCAAAAATCTAAGAGATAAATACTTTTTTTAATTGGAGGACCAAACCAAGAACCCCCACAGGATCTCCCAGGAGTATCAGAATGCAAAAATGGAGGGAACAATATTGTCAAAGAAATAATAGAAGAATATTTCCTATAATCGAAGAAGGATATGAATTTCAGATTTAAAACATCCATTAAACATCATTAAATTCTAGAGCTCCAGTGGTGTTTAGAAGTACCTCAAAGTTTTCATAGAGATAAGAGTAAGATATGAACAAACAATGAGAATTAGATTGGCATCAGATTTCTCACCAGCACTACTGAGTCCTGGAAACCAGAGGTTCATACCTTCAAAGTTCTCAGTTTGACCTAGAAATCTATACCCAGGCAAACTACAAATCAAGTGAGAGAGCAGACTTCTTCCTCTCATGGGAACTTCATTCTGGCTGGCCAATGGCTGCATAGGCCTTTGCATGGCTTGCTTCTTTTTCAGGGTTTTAACGTCTCCTTTTCAGAGAAGCCTTCTCTGCCACCCATCTAAAGTGGGCATCACCTCCACCAAGACCTTTTTTATTCTGTTAACTTGTTTTATTTTCCTCACAGCATTTGCTATTGCTAAGTCGCTTCAGTCGTGTCCAACTCTGCGACCCCATAGACGGCAGCCCACCAGGCCCCGCCGTCCCTGGGATTCTCCAGGCAAGAACACTGGAGTGGGTTGCCGTTTCCTCCTCCAATGCATGAAAGTGAAAAGTGAAAGTGAAGGCTCTCAGTCGTGTCCCACTCTTAGCGACCCCACGGACTGCAGCCTACCAGGCTCCTCCGTCCATGGGATTTTCCAGGCAAGAGTACTGGAGTGGGATGCCATTGCCTTCTCCCTCACAGCATTTAGCACTAGTTAACTTGTATTTTTCATTTCTTAACTTGCTTGTTTTCCACCTATATCCACAAGATTACAAACCCTCTGAGAGTTAAGACGTTGTCTTTTATCACCATTGTATCCCAGTCCCTAGAACTGTGTTTAGCATATAATCAGTTCAGTTCAGTCACTCAGTCGTGTCCGACTCTTTGTGACTCCATGAACCGCAGCATGCCAGGCCTCTCTGTCCATCACCAACTCCCGGAGTTTACTCAAACTCATGTCCACTGAGTCGGTGATGCCATCCAACCATCTCATCCTCTGTCGTCCCCTTCTCCTCCTGCCCTCAATCTTTCCCAGCATTAGGGTCTTTTCAAATGAGTCAGCTCTTCGCATCAGGGTACCAAAGTACTGCAGTTTCAGCTTCAGCATCAGTCTTTCCAATGAATATTCAGGACTGATTTCCTTTAGGATTGACCAGTTGGATCTCCTCGCAGTCCAAAGGACTCTTAAGAATCTTCTCCAACACCACAGTTTAAAAGCATTAATTCTTCGGCCCTCAGCTTTCTTTATAGTCCAACTCTCACATCCATACATGACTACTGGAAAATAACACATAATAGAAGCATCATTATTCTGTGCTAAGTTAGAAAGACAAATGAGTGCCTGAGCTACCAAATTATGAGCCTCTAAGGTAGAAATTATATCCATCTCTACATCCTTGGGAGTGTCTTGTACAAAGCTGTTCTCAGGAAGTATCTTTTGAATGGTTACTAAATGAAGAAATGTTCTCGAATTAGCTAGGTTCTTATCAGCTCAGCAGTTTTGTTCATGTGGTATTTTTGCCAAGACATTGTCAGTGTAGTTAGATATAACGCACTCCATTTCTCAAGCTGAAGCAGAAATTCTTCCTCATTTGAACATTTCATTTCTTCCCCATTTTTAGAAATGATTCTTAGGGGAAATTCTGACAGAGACAGGAAGCAAGATGAGTAAAGACGCTTCTTGATAAACCCATAGCTGACCTGGAGTCTGGTCCTTTCCCTGTGCCCAGAGCTCCCCAGAGCTCACAGTGACAATGCTTTGTGAACCCTAGTCTCTTTAAGTAGGACTGTATTTGTGGGGCAAAGAAAAAAAAAAATCAGTGCTTGAAATTTAAATGATGCCAGAAATCTAGGCTATACTTCTGGAGTGAAAAGGTACAGTGAAAAGCACAGAAGTGAAAGGCCCAAGGACCGAGGAATATTCTTTTTACAGGCTGCCTAGGACTGTGATCAGCAATGGCCTTAGTTCTTGACAGACTTGAGAATCTCTTTCAGCCTTTACTGGACACACAGTACAAAATGGGAGGTAATCTGCTCTTCTTGGGTCTGACTGGCTCTCATAATAAACAAAGTAAAGTTTGGGGTTTGTAGCAACAACCAATTTCTTATTTCTTTCTTCCTATACAGAGGAAGCACTGTGAAGCTTTAGAGACTAAGTACCAATAAACCCCATCACAGCATAAATGTTTCTTAAGAAAGAGACCATCTGCAAGATTTTAGAAAGTCTCAGGATGGCAGAAAAAGCTCTAGGAATGAGGAAACAGCAGATTGTGTACTGCCCCTGCAGGCCTCTCTGAGTGGGAGAAGTCCTGCGCTCAGGGGCTTGGTCTGATAGAACTGATTTCCTTTCTGGTTGAGGGGAGGGCACAGCCCTAGAAATGACTGATGGGTCATTAACAGGGATGGAGCAGAAGCAGTGTTGAAAGTCACTCTGTAATTTTCTCCCACAACTTTAGAGGGTGTCAAGTTTATTTATTCTAATAATTTAAAATAATTAAAAATAAATTTATATTTATAAGTAAGTAATAATAATTTATTATCATCATTTTACCTTCCTTCCTTTTTAACAACTGGATAGAATTGGGGCTGGAGAAGTGGCAGGTAGAGGAATATGGTTTCAAATTTAATATTGGCCACATGGAAGACGACTCTACACATGGACATCATCAGATGGTCAATACCGAAATCAGATTAATTATATTGTTTGCAGCCAAAGATGGAGACGCTCTATACAGTCAGCAAAAACAAGACTGGGAGCTGACTGTGTCTCAGATCATGAACTCCTTATTGCCAAATTCAGACTGAAATTGAAGAAAATAGGGAAAAGCACTAGACCATTCAGGTATGACCTAAATCAAATCCCTTATGATTATACAGTGGAAGTGAGAAATAGATTCAAGTGATTAGATCTGATAGGCAGAGTACCTGAAGAACTATGGATGGAGGTTCGGAGGTTCATGGCATTGTAGAGGAGGCAGGGATCAAGACCATCCCCAAGAAAAAGAAATGCTAAAGGACAAAATGGTTGTCTGAGGAGCCTTACAAATAACTGAGAAAATAAGAGAAGCTGAAGGCAAAGGAGAAAAGGAAGGATATATGCATCTAAATGCAGAGTTCCAAAGAATAGCAAGGAGAGATAAGAAAGCCTTCCTCAGTGATCCATGCAAACAAGTAGAGGAAAACAATAGAATAGGAAAGTCTAGAGATCTCTTCAAGAAAATTCAAGATACCAAGGGAACATTTCATGTAAAGACGGGCACAATAAAGGACAGAAATGGTATGGACCTAACAGAAGCAGAAGATATTAAGAAGAGGGGTCAAGAATACACAGAAGATGTATAGATCAGTCTTATGGACTCTGTGGGAGAGGGAGAGGGTGGGGAGATTTGGGAGAATAGCATTGAAACATGTATAATATCATGTATGAAACGAGTCGCCAGTCCAGGTTCGATGCATGGTACTGGATGCTTGGGGCTGGTGCATTGGGACGACCCAGAGGGAGGGTAGGGGAGGGAGGAGGGAGGAGGGTTCAGGATGGGGAACGCGGGTATACCTGTGGCGGATTCATTTCAATATTTGGCAAAACTAATACAATATTGTAAAGTTTTAAAATAAAATTTAAAAAAAAAAAACTTCAAAAAAAAAAAAATGAATGTGGTTCAAGAGAGAGGGGACATATGTATACCTATGGCTGATTCATGTTGATGTATGGCAGAAACCAATACAATATTGTGAAGCAATTTGCTTTCAATTAAAAATAAATAAGTTTGGGGGGAAAAAAAAAGAATACACAGAAGAACTGTACAAAAAAGATCTTCATGACCCAGATAACCATGATTTGTGATCACTCACCTAGAGCCAGACATCCTGGAATGTGAAGTCAAGTGGACCATAGAAAGCATCACTATGAACAAAGCTAGTGGAGGTGATGGAATTTCAGTTGAGCTATTTCAAACCCTAAAAGATGATTCTGTGGAAGTGCTGCACTCAATATACCAGTAAATTTGGAAAACTCAGAAGTGGCCACAGGACTGGAAAAGGTCAGTTTTCATTCCTATCCCAAAGAAAGGCAATGCCAAAGAATGTTCAAACTACCATATAATTGCACTCATTTCACACGCTAGTAAAGTAATGCTCAAAATTCTCCAAGCCAGGCTTCAACAGCATGTGAACCAAGAACTTCCAGATGTTCAAGCTGGATTTAGAAAAGGCAGAGGAACCAGAGATCAAATTGCCAACATCTGCTGGATCACTGAAAAAACAATAGAGTTCCAGAAAAACATCTACTTCTGCTTTATTGACTATGCCAAAGCCTTTAACTGTGTGGATCACAACAAACTGAGGAAAATTCTGTAAGAGATGGGAATACCAGACTACCTGACCTACCTCCTAAGAAATGTGTATGCAGGATAAGAAGCAACAGTTAGAACTGGACATGAAACAACAGACTGGTTCCAAATTGGGAAAGGAGTACCTTAAGGCTGTATATTATCACCCTGGTTATTTAACTTATATGCAGAACACATCATGAGAAATGCCGGGCTGGATGAAGCACAAGCTGGAATCAAGATTGCTGGGAGAAGTATCAATAACCTCAGATATGCAGATGATACCATCCTTATGGCCAAAAGTGAAGAAGAACAAAAGAACCTCTTATTGAAAGTGAAAGAGAGTGAAAAAGTTGGCTTAAAACTCAACATTCAGAAAATGAAGATCATGGCATCTGGTCCCATCACTTCATAGCAAATAGATGGGGAAACAATGGAAACGGTGACAGACTTTATTTTGGGGGGCTCCAAAATCACTGCAGATGGTGACTGCAGCCATGAAATTAAAAGACACTTGCTCCTTGGAAGAAAAGCTATGACCAATCTAGAAAGCATATTCAAAAGCAGAGATATTACTTTGCCAACAAAGGTCCGTCTAGTCAAGGCTATGGTTTTTCCAGTAGTCATGTATGGATGTGAGAGTTAGACTATAAAGAAAGCTGAGCACTGAAGAAATGATGCTTTTAAATTGTGGTGTTGGAGAAGACTCTTGAGAGTCCCTTGGACAGCAAGGAGATCCAACCAGTCCATCCTAAAGGAAATCAGTCCTGAATGTTCATTGGAAGGACTGATGCTAAAGCTATAACTCCAATAATTTGGGCCACCTGATGGGAAGAACTGACTCATTTGCAAAGACCCTAATGCTGGGGAAGATTGAAGGCAAGAGGAGAAGGAGACGACAGAGGATGAGATGGTTGAATGGCATCATCGATTTGATGGACATGAGTTCAAGCAGGCTCTGGAAGTTGGTGAGGGACAGGGAATCCTGGTATGCTGCAGTCCATGGGATTGCAAAGAGTCAGACACGACTGAGTGACTGAACTTAACTGACATGGATAAAGCACAGCCATTAGAACTCATCATTAAAGTTTAATCTGAACCATGAGGAGAAGCCATTCTGTCACATAACTCAGTGAAGAGAAGCAGAACAAAGGGGGAGTAAGATTATGAAGAGTTTTATGGCCCCAGAGAAACCTGCATCACAAAGAATGGAACTACTCAATATGAATCTGCATTAGGCTAGGAATAAAAGCAGATTTTGTTCTTTTTTTTTTTTTTTTTCCTCCAATTTTATTTTATTTTTAAACTTTACATAATTGTATTAGTTTTGCCAAATATCAAAATGAATCCGCCACAGGTATACATGTGTTCCCCATCCCGAACCCTCCTCCCTCCTCCCTCCCCATACCATCCCTCTGGGCCGTCCCAGTGCACCAGCCCCAAGCATCCAGCATCATGCATCGAACCTGGACTGGCAACTCGTTTCCCACATGATACTTTACATGTTTCATTGCCATTCTCCCAAATCTTCCCACCCTCTCCCTCTCCCACAGAATCCATAAGACCGTTCTATACATCAGTGTCTCTTTTGCTGTCTCGTACACCGGGTTATTGTTACCATCTTTCTAAATTCCATATATATGCGTTAGTATACTGTATTTATGTTTTTCCTTCTGGCTTACTTCACTCTGTATAATAGGCTCCAGTTTCATCCACCTCATTAGAACTGATTCAAATGTATTCTTTTTAATGGCTGAGTAATACTCCATTGTGTATATGTACCACAGCTTTCTTATCCATTCTTCTGCTGATGGACATCTAGGTTGCTTCCATGTCTTGGCTATTATAAACAGTGCTGCGATGAACATTGGGGTACACGTGTCTCTTTCCCTTCTGGTTTTCTCAGTGTGTATGCCCAGCAGTGGGGTTGCTGGATCATAAGGCAGTTCTATTTCCAGTTTTTTAAGGAATCTCCACACTGTTCTCCATAGTGGCTGTACTAGTTTGCATTCCCACCAACAGTGTAAGAGGGTTCCCTTTTCTCCACATCCTCTCCAGCATTTATTATTTGTAGACTTTTGGATCGCAGCCATTCTGACTGGTGTGAAATGGTACCTCTTAGTGGTTTTGATTTGCATTTCTCTGATAATGAGTGATGTTGAGCATCTTTTCATGTGTTTGTTAGCCATCTGTATGTCTTCTTTGGAGAAATGTCTATTTAGTTCTTTGGCCCATTTTTTGATTGGGTCGTTTATTTTTCTGGAGTTGAGCTGTAGGAGTTGCTTGTATATTTTTGAGATTAGTTGTTTGTCGGTTGCTTCATTTGCTATTATTTTCTCCCATTCTGAAGGCTGTCTTTTCACCTTGCTAATAGTTTCCTTTGATGTGCAGAAGCTTTTAAGGTTAATTAGGTCCCATTTGTTTATTTTTGCTTTTATTTCCAATATTCTGGGAGGTGTTCTTTTTTATCTTAATGCTCCTGCTTTATTCTCTTTCATCCCTCATTCAACTCTCAAGTCTCAAATATTGAATGATATTGAGGGTTTATTACTAACTTTTTAAGTGATAAAGGTATCGTGATTATGTGTTTAAGTAAGATCCTTTAAAGATATATATTAAGTAAGATCCTTTAAAGATATATATTAAACAGTTTCCAAATAAAATTATATAATGTGAGAAATTTGCTTAAAATAAAAGAGAGGACAGAGGAAGAGGAGATTTGGAATAAAATAAAACCAGCCATGAATTGATCATTGATGAAGCTGGGTGATGGGTACATAGAAGTTCATTATAATATTTAATATCTTAATATGTGTTTGAAGTTTTTTATAATAAAAAAGATTTTTAAATCTCATTTTTTGAGAGTGGTCCTAGTTAGATCTGCTTCTTCTGCCTTAATACTCTTGTCTTCAAAGACTTTTTATCAGTAACTCAAAGTTGAGACCTACAGTTTTCTACCAGTGGGGATGGGTTACTTTGAACAGTTCACACCTTGTGACAAAGGGCATAGGTTTGAAGACCTCTGAGTAGACTTAGAAGTTCACAGTAACAATACATGTCTTCTTTGTAGATATGTGGGCATGTGATGCTGATGGAATGTAAAATTGTATAACCACTTTGGAAAGCATTTGGCAGTTTCTTAAAGAGTTGGGCATTTATCACAAATTATAGAATTCCCTTTTTTCATGGCTGAATAATGTTCCATTGTAGTGTGTGTGTGTCTGTGTGTGTCTGTGTCTGTGTCTGTGTCTGTGTGTGAGTGTGTGTGTATCACATTTTCTTTATCCATTCATCTGTCGATAGACACTTAGATTGTTTCCATGTCTTGGCCATTGCAAATAACGCTTCATTGAACATGGGAGTGGAGATATCTCTTCAAGATAGTGATTTAATTTGATGACCCAAGTGAAAGTGAAAGTGAAGTTGCTCAGTCATGTCTGGCTCTTTGCGACCCCATGGACTGTAGCTCACCAGGCTCCTCAGTCCATGGAATTCTCCAGGCAAGAGTACTGGAGTGGGTTGCCATTTCCTTCTCCAGGGGATCTTCCTGACCCAGAGATTGAACCTGGGTCTCCCGCATTGCAGGCAGATGCTTTACTGTCTGAGCCACAGGGAAGCCCCAAATTTCACTCTATTCCTCTTGCAATTATTCACCTACTTCAAATCTTTCCTTTGTCAAAGTCAGTCCACACACACTAATATTCTAATTCTTTCCAACCACTTCCCTTAGAGTTCTAGGCTCAGTAGGCACATGGTCTGCCTTCCTATTTTACCATCTTCTTTCTGTAAACATGATTGCTATATTGTCAGCCTTTTACATCCATTTCCTTCTCACCTCCCCACCTGCAACTGCTAAGCCAGTGTCACACTTTTTATACTTTTGTTAAAGTAGAACCTCACTTCAATAATGGAGTAATTAAGAGCTTGGGTTCTGGAACTGGTCCAAAACCTGTCTCTCCTGGATAGTAGCCAGATAACTTCAGGCAAAATACTTTTCCATTCTTAATATCAAGTTTATTATCTATTATTAAAAGACGAGAATAATATTAAATAATACACATAGAGTACTTAGCACTGTTATTGGCACTTAATACTTAATGCATTTTAGTTACTGTTTTGTCCTATCAAAATCCCAAGGATGACTCCTGCTGGGCTTTCTTTTCTGTCTTGTGGACTACTGCCTAGAGACTGTGAGCTTCAGGGGGGAACCCCCCCACCCTGCCCTCAAAGAAAAGAGAGAAGCTTTGTTGAGGGAGAGACTCCAGATGGTAGAACTAAAGCAGTACATCTTGGATGAAATGTTAATTTAATTCTTTTTTTGATTTCTAGATTTTCCTGTTTTTAGGCTGCATGTGTTTTCTCCTAGCAGTTGGTCATTATATTTGGGAAAACAACAAAGGTTACTACTTCCAGGATTATCTGCCGTGGGAAGACTATGTCTCTTCATCAGTTTTCTCTGCCACCCTTATGTTCTGGTCCTACTTCATTATCCTCAACACCATGGTGCCTATTTCCCTCTACGTCAGGTAGGCTTCTTTGACAGCTGAGGGAGGAGCTGACTTCTTCTGGGGGAGGATACTTCCTTCTTATTCCCCAACTAGACTGTGAACTTTCAGGAAACACAGATGCTGTGCTCTTTAACCTTTTACTTTCCAGAGTGCCTGGTGCACAAAACACTCTGAGAAATATTTAGAGTTTGCATAAATGCTTTCTATGTCCAGAATACTGTGCTAGATACTTTGTGGGTTATATAATAAAAAATTATTCCTACACTCAAATAATTTATAATGTACATGACTAAATAAGACATACAAACACATGAAATAATTAGAAAACAATGCACACAAATTTTGTGTTAAAGTAAAAGCTAGGCAGCCCCTAGTTTATCAATGACCCAGATTCTAAACAGTCATTTGTAAATGACTCAGAACTCAGAATGCTTTTTCCCCCAGAAACAATGTGGCAAACTGCAGGTAGGTGTGATTGTGACTTAAATTCTGGTTCCTAAAAGATGGAGAAGATGAAGGATGTTTCCTTCCCCTTTTCATGAGCACATTGGAAAAAAAATTGAAATATAGGTAAAATAAGTTTTTACTGTATTCCAATCTCCTTTTTTGAGTTCCAGCATTCCCTTTCACATAAATGCACCCAAACACATTTTCTGCATCCTTTTCGGGTTTTCTAAACCCTACATTGTGGCATCCGAACCCTAAAATCACCCTATATGCATGTGTGCTAAGTTAGCTAAATTATCTTACTAATTAAATATTTACTGAACACCTACTATGTTACCAACAAAGGTACCAACAAAGGTCCGTCTAGTGAAAGCTATGGTTTTTCCAGTAGTCATGTATGGATGTGAGAGTTGGACTATAAAGAAAGCTGAGCACAGAAGAATTGATGCTTTTGAACTGTGGTGTTGGAGAAGACTTTTGAGAGTCCCTTGGACTGCAAGGAGATCCAACCAGTCCATCCTAAAGGGAGTCAATCTTGAATATTAATTGGAAGGACTAACTGATGCTGAAGCTGAAACTGCAATACTTTGGCTACCTGATGCAAAGAACTGACCCATTGGAAAAGACCCTGATGCTGGGAAAGATTGAAGGTGGGAGGAGAAGGGGACAACAGAGGATGAGATGGTTGGATGCCATCACCGATGCAATGGACATGAGTTTGAGTAAGCTTCGGGAATTGGTGATGGATGGAGAAGCCTGGCATGCTGCAGTCCATGGGGTCATAAAGAGTCTGAACAACTGAGTGACTGAACTGACTATGTGCCAAGCACTATATTAGGTTACAGAGAAAGATACATGAATAATAATACAGCCCTTCCTCCAGATAAGCTTACAACATAGCCATGGAAACAGATACTTAAGTAAATAATTAAGATACAATATGAAGAATTATGTAATAGAAATTAATATGTGAATGCTATGGGAGCCTAGAAAAGGAATAGGTTGGTTCCACCTACAGAGTCTTAGGGATTTACAGAAAAAAGTAATCATCAAACTGATACATGAGAAAAGAGGAGAATTTACCAATAAGAAAATACGAAAATAATATTACAAGCAGAAAGATCAGTATGTACAAAGGTTAGAGGTTTTTAAAAGCTTGATCTGGTCATAGAACAGTGAGTGAGCCTAGACTGAGGTGTTGGATGGTAATTTAGGATTAGATTCAGGAGAGCCTTCAATGCTAGGTCAAGGAGTTTGGGCTTTATCCTAAGACCAACAGAAATCTTTCTAAGGAAAGAAATAATATCATTAAGTGTCTTGAGTTTAGAGAGGTTGCTATGGTGACTGGTCTGGTGAAGGAAGAGAGGGGTCAAAACTCAACACATGAGGACTAATAAAGTCAATAATGAGGGCCTGAGCACCACCTCCCTCACCTCAAACAAAAGATTCATGTTTCTTAATGCAGTTGTCTCAGACAGGGGTTACTAATGAAGCAATGAGATAACACACACTCCAGCCAGTCCATTCTGAAGGAGATCAGCCCTGGGATTTCTTTGGAAGGAGTGATGCTAAAGCTGAAACTCCAATACTTCGGCCACCTCATGCGAAGAGTTGACTCATTGGAAAAGACTCTGATGCTGGGAGGGATTGGGGGCAGGAGGAGAAGGGGACGACAGAGGATGAGATGGCTGGATGGCATCACTGACTCTATGGACGTGAGTCTGAGTGAACTCCGGGAGTTGGTGATGGACAGGGAGGCCTGGCGTGCTGTGATTCATGGGGTAGCAAAGAGTCGGACATGACTGAGCGACTGAACTGACTCAACTGAAGTATGAATGATGATAGGAAGGAAGGCACTTAAAAAGTCTGCACTGTTTTAAAATGAAGATGCTTGTTAACCATGTTGTTATTTAGTGGCTAAGTCATGTCCAACTCTTTTGTGACCCCATGGACCGTGGCTTGCCAGGCTCCTCTGTCCATGGGATTCTCCAAGCAAGAATACTGGAGTGGGTTGCCATTTCCTTCTCCAGGGGATCTTCCCAACCCAGGAATCAAATCCACATCTCCTGCATTGGCTGAGCCACGAGGGAAGCCATGGAGAATCCATAAGGCGTGTCATTTAGAATAAAAGTGGAATGTGACTAACACAACTGGGAAAATTCAGATAAAATGGAGAGGAAGCTGTTTTAGGAAAAAGCTACCCTACAGGCAAGCTGGGTCTGCTGAGAACTTTATCAGAGGATCAGCTCCAGTAAGCTGTTTCTGAGTCTCACAGATCTTCCCCTTCCTCTTCTGAAACGAAGAAGCACAGTCTCCAGTCTCAAGTATCTCTCTTTCCCATTAATGAGTTTACGTGACAGCAGCAATACCCCTCTAATTAAGCTTTGGCTGCCTTTTATAAACTAGCTTAACTCTGTCAGGCCTTGCATTGTTACAGAATTTTTAAAAATTTGAACGAAGTAGTGTAAAGGGAATATGCCTCAGCAAAGTTAATCAGTTTTCTGGTAATAAGTAAAGACTTGAGTGATAATGATCAAAGTAGAATTACAGTGGGTTGGCTAGTATGAAGGGTCCTTCAAGACTGTAGGTTCTGAGAGAAGGTATTCTGATTTTCATTTCTACCACAGGACTGGGAAGAAGGAAACCAGGGGGATGAATTTACTTGCCCTGTGTTGACCCAGGACCCTTCTTTTCTTGCTTTCTCCTTAGTGTTGAGATAATAAGATTGGGCAACAGTTTCTATATCAACTGGGATCAGAAGATGTTTTATGAACCAAAGAACACACCAGCACAGGCTCGTACCACCACCCTTAATGAGGAGCTCGGCCAGGTCAAATATGTGTTCTCTGACAAAACAGGGACCCTGACTCAGAACATCATGATTTTCAACAAGTGTTCAATTAACGGGACATTATATGGTATGCATGTCTTTCTGCTTTCCCTTGGGGAAATTTTACTTTGCGGGTTGTTCTCAGGAATAATCTATCTCTAAATCTGTATGTCTCTAAATTCACATTTACTTACTCTTACAACTTGCTGTCCCCTAAGCAAAGATCACCTAGTCCATTCAGTTCTAACCAAAAAACACTTACCTAGCACATTATAGATGCCATCCATTGTGTGGGACATTGCAAATATGTATAAGACTTAATCTCTGTCTTCAGAGAATTGCCAATGTCTTGGGAATGTTAGTTAATCTCACATTAAATCAGATGGTGCAACCAGGGTGTTACTGAAGCTGCTATTCTCCTGATTCCACCTCAGATCAATAAACAGTCTAGAAAGAAGTCATCAAAGGGTGCTCAGAATTTGATTAGTGTCTCCCATACCCGGTTGTTCATTTATTTCCTGTGTTAGATGAGCTTGTTTTTGTGATAGTGTTAAGTCTTCATATGTGTGAACATTATGGCAGTAACTAGCGAAGGAAAGCAATCACATCAAAAAAGCTAGAGCACATGGGGTATTCTTCTGGGATGATGGAAAAGCTTTGAAGCTAGAAAGATGTGGTGGTTGTAAAACATTGTGAATGCACTAAGTGCCCCTGAATTGTACTCTTTAAAATGTACAACTTTTTAAAAATTTAATAATTAAATTTAAAAATTACAGTTAAAGGATTTTTAAAAGCTAGAGCATTCTAATATTTTCTATTACTCCTGCCAAATAAGTTTTCACATGTATAAACTCTGAAAGATTATTTTGGGGTGGTTGATTTGGGTGAGGATCTTAATTTTCTAACTCATTGTGAGACCTGATCATATGCTAGGTAGGGTTGCAAAGGGTCCTGGGTGTTTCTGCACTTGGCATCAGACTGTCTTCCACCCCCAATCTGTCTGTGCTATCTACTGGCCAAGAACCCTAAGCATTCCAGCACTACTTTAACCTCTCTTCTAGGGGACTTTTCTGATGAAGAGCTTCCTGAGGTTCAAGGTCTCATAGATGCCAAGCCTCCAGGCTCACCTTACTCACACTTAAGGAGAAGAGTTGCACCCCAAGCAGCAGAATTCTTACCATTTGCTTGGAGAAAGGAGCTTATAGGGCACTGAGAGCTACATGGCCTGAGGAGATTTGAGGAGCTTAATTCCAAGTCTAGGATGATAGAATCAGAAGAAATAAGCTTTTAAAATCCTCCTTAGAACTTCCCCTGCAGTCCAGTGGTTAAGAATCTGCCTGCCCAATGCAGGGGATGAGGATTCAATCCCTGGTCAGGGAACTGGGTATATCCCACATACGTCAACTAAGAGTTCAAATACTGCAACTCAAAGATTCCGCTTGTGGCAATTAAGAACTGGCGCAACCACATAAAAGAATTAAATTTTTAAAAATCCTCCTTTATTTTGGGGACTTCCTTGGTGATCCAGTGGTTAAGAATCTACCTTCCAATTCTGGAGACTTGAGTTTGATCCCTGTTAGAGGAACTAAGATTCCACGTATGGTGAAGCAACTAAGCCCTTACACCACAACTACTGAGCCCACATGCTCTGGAACCCACAAGCCACAACTTGAGAAGCTGGCATGCTGCAACTAAAACCCAATGCAGCCAAATAAAATAAATAAATATTTTTAAAATCCTACTTTAAATTACTATGAAAGAAAAGTAAAAGTATTGATCTCTCAGTCATGTCCAACTCTTTGTGATCCCGTGGACTATAGCCCAACAGGCTCTTCTGTACATGGAATTCTCCAGACAAGAATACTGAAGTGGATAGCTATTCCTTCTCCAAGGGGATCTTCCCAACCCAGAGATTGAACCCAGATCTCCTGCACTGCAGGCAGATCGTATGACCCAGTAATTCCATTCCTAGGTATATACCAAAAAGAGGAAAAAGAAAAACAGGATTCAAACAGAGAGACGTATCCATGTTCATTGCAGCAGTATCCGCAATAGCCAAAGGTGGAAACAACCCATGTTTCCATCAGCAATTGAATAGGTAAACAAACTGTGATATATCCATTTAATGGAATGTTGTTGTTAATCAGTCACCAAGTCATGTATGCTTCTTCGTGATCCCATGGACTACAGCACGCCAGGTTTCCCTGTCCCTCACCATCTCCTAGGGTTTGCCCAAGTTCATGTCCATTGAATCAGTGATCATTAAATCAGCCATCCAACCATCTCATCCTTTTGCCCTCTTCTCCTTCTGCCTTCAATCTTTCCCAGCATCAGGGTCTTTTCTAATGGAGTCAGTGGTTTGAATCAGGTAGCCAAAGTATTGGAGCTTCAGCTTCAGCATCAGTCTTTCTAAAGAGTATTCGGGATTGATTTCCTTTTAGATTGACTGTTTTGATCTCCTTGCTTTCCAGGGGACTCTCAAGAGTCTTCTTCAACACTACAGTTTGAAAGCATCAATTCTTCGGCACTCTGCCTTCTTTACTGCCCAGTTCTCACATTTGTACATGACTACTGGAAAGACCATAGCCTTGACTATACGGACCTTTGTCAGCAAAGTGATGTCGTTGCTTTTTAACACACCGTAGGTTTGTCATAGCTTTCCTGCCATGGAAAGTATTCCTGTAATGGAATACTCAGACAGTTCAGTTCAGTCACTCAGTCGTGTCCGACTCTTTACAACCCCATGAACCACAGCACGCCAGGCCGCCCTGTCCATCACCAACGCCCAGAGTCTACCCAAGCCCATGTCCATTGAGTCGTGATGCCATCAAACCATCTCATCCTCTGTCATCCCTTCCCCTCCTGTCCTCAATCTTTCCCAGCATCAGGGTCTTTTAAAATGAGTCAGCTCTTCACATCAGGTGGCCAAAGTATTGGAGTTTCAGCTTCAACATCAGTCCTTCTAATGAACACTCAGGACTGATCTCCTTTAGGATGGACTGGTTGGATCTCCTTGCAGTCCAAGGGACGCTTAAAGTCTTCTCCAACACCACAGTTCAAAAGCATCAATTCTTCGGACCTCAGCTTTCTTTCTAGCCCAACTCACATCAGTACATGACCACTGAAAAAACCATAGCCTTGACTAGATGGACCTTTGTTGACAAAGTAATGTCTTTGTTTTTTAATATGCTGTATAGGTTGATCATAACTTTCCTTCCAAGGAGTTCAGTTCAGTTCAGTCACTCAGTCATGTCCTGACTCTTTGCAACCCCATGAATCACAGCACGCCAGGCCTCCCTGTCCATCACCAACTCCTGGAGTTCACCCAAACCCATGTCCATTGAGTCAGTGGAAGTTCACGTATTGCTGAAGCCTGGCTTGGAAAATTTTGAGCATTACTTTAATAGCGTGTGAGATGAGTGCAATTGTGCAGTAGTTTGAGCATTCTTTGGCATTGCCTTTCTTTGGGATTGGAATGAAAACTGACCTTTTCCAACCCTGTGGCCACTGCTGAGTTTTCCAAATCTGCTGGCATATTGAGTGCAGCACTTTCACAGCATCATCTTTCAGGATTTGAAATAGCTCAACTGAAATTCCATCACCTCCACTAGCTTTGTTTGTAGTGATGCTTCCTAAGGCCCACTTGACTTCACACTCCAGGATGTCTGGCTCTAGATGAGTGATCACACCATCATGATTATCTGGGTCATGAAGTTCTTTTTTGAACAGTTCTTCTGCGTATTCTTGCCACCTCTTCTTAATATCTTCTGCTTCTATTAGGTCCCTACCATTTCTGTCCTTTATTGAGCCCATCTTTGCATTAAATGTTCCCTTGGTATCTCTAATTTTCTTGAAGAGATCTCTAGTCTTTCCTATTCTATTGTTTTCCTCTATTTCTTTGCATTGATCGCTAAGGAAGGCTTTCTTATCTCTCCTTGCTATTCTTTGGAACTCTGTATTCAAATGGGTATGTCTTTCCTTTTCTCCTTTGCTTTTTGCTTCCCTTCTTTTCACAGCTATTTGTAAGGCCTCCTCAGACAGCCATTTTGCTTTTTTGTATTTCTTTTTCTTGGGGATGGTCTTGATTCCTGTGTCCTGTACAATGTCACGACCTCCAACATAAAAAGTAAAAAAGTTCTGACACATGCTACAACATGAATGATTCTTGAAAACTTTATGCTATGTGAAATGAGCCAGACAAAATAGGAAATAGTGTATCATTCTACTTGTATGAAACATCTAGAATAGGCAAATTTATAGAGGCAGAAAGCAGATTAGAGGTTACCAGGGGCTGGGAATAAGGGAAAGTAAGGAGTTTCTGTTTAGGATGCTGAAAAAGTTTAGGAAATATATAATGGTGAGTGTTGCACAATATTGTGAATGATACTGATTTTTTAACTAAAAAATGGTTAAAATGAAAATTTATGTTATATATCTTTTACCACAATAAAAAGAAATGTAAATCCTTCTTTAAAACCTTTGCCAAGTGTGTACTCTGTTTACTTACCAACAGGTGATGTTTGTGACAAAAACGGACCTAGGGCAGAAGTCTCCAAGGTGAGTGTTTACAGGTCCCTGTGAGGTGCATGCAGGAGCTGAGCGAGGCTATGCTTTACAGCAGCATCTTCAGTACAGACTGGGACTCCCTGAGCCCCTGAAATACCCCAGCTGTTATTGACCCTGTAATATCAGAAAGTATTATGGAAATAACCTGTTTATTTGAGCAGATTTGGGTTTGTGTTTTTAAATGAAAATACCTTTTTATAAGAAGGTTATTATGTATATAATTACATACAAATGATATATAAATATTTTTAAAGTCAAGAATGTCTATAGAAGCCAGCAAAGGGATAAATCCTTGAGCTCATAAAAATGATCTAGGACAGCAAATAAATAGTCGTTTAAGATACTTTTTTGGAAGACATTACATTACTCGAGAATAAATTCTAGTTCTGCATATAAATATTACTTGTTTTCTCAATAGTGCTATTAAAATTTCTTTAAAACATTTATTTACTTATTAATAAATAAATAAATTGAAAATAGCTTTATTGGGTTTTTTCTGTTTAAAAAAATTATCTGTGCTTATAATAAGAAATTCAAACAATATAGAAATGTATGAAGAAGAAAGTTAAAAATGATTTAGTCTCATTTAGATAACCAGTGTCAAATTTGGGAGTATTTTACTGTGAAGAAGGCTGAGCGCCGAAGAATTGATGCTTTTGAACTGTGGTGTTGGAGAAGACTCTTGAGAGTGCCTTGGACTGCAAGGAGATCCAACCAGTCCATTCTAAAGGAGATCAGCCCTGGGATTTCTTTGGAAGGAATGATGCTAAAGCTGAAACTCCAGTACTTTGGCCACCTCATGCGAAGAGTTGACTCATTGGAAAGGACTCTGATGCTGGGAGGAATTGGGGGCAGGAGGAGAAGGGGATGACAGAGGATGAGATGGCTGGATGGCATCACTGACTCGATGGATGTGAGTCTGAGTGAACTCCAGGAGTTGGTGATGGACAGGGAGGCCTGGCGTGCTGCGATTCATGGGGTCGCAAAGAGTCAGACACGACGGAGCGACTGATCTGATCTTTTCAGATACTTTTCATGTGTATATATACACACATATACATCTAGGTCTGATAGGTAGGTAAGTAGGAAGGAAGGATGGATGGATCACAACATCCATGCTATTTTCAGCCTCTTTTTATTCATCAGACACAGTATATATTGTGGCCCTCCTTCCATGTCTGTATATTTAGGTATATTTATGTCTACATCTATATCATTTTGAATGACTGTTGTATCCAGCTATATCGATACATCTTTTTTTTTTAATTGGAGGCTAATTACTTTACAATATTGTATTGGTTTTTGCCATACATTGACATGAATCCGCTACGGGTGTACATGTGTTCCCCATCCTGAACCCCCTCCCACCTCCCTGCCCATCACATCCCTCTGGGTCATCCCAGTGCACCAGCCCCAAGCATCCTGTATCATGCATTGAACCTGGACTGGCGATTCATTTCACATATGATAATATACATGTTTCAATGCCATTCCCCCAAACCATCCCACCCCCACCTTCTCCCACAGAGTCCAAAAGACTGTTCTATACATCTGTGTCTCCTTTTCTGTCTCACATACAGGGTTTTCATTACCATCTTTCTAAATTCCATATATGTGCATTAGTATACTGTATTGGTGTTTTTCTTTCTGGCTTACTTCACTCTGTATAATAGGCTTCAGTTTCATCCACCTCATTAGAACTGATTCAAATGTATTCTTTTTAATGGCTGAGTAATACTCCATTGTGTATATGTACCACAGCTTTCTTATCCATTCGTCTATTGATGGACATCTAGGTTGCTTCCATGTCCTGGCTATTATAAACAGTGCTGCGATGAACATTGGGGTACACGTGTCTCTTTCAATTCTTGTTTCCTTGGTGTGTATGCCCAGCAGTGGGACTGCTGGGTCATATGGCAGTTCTATTTCCAGTGTTTTAAGGCATCTCCACACTGTTCTCCATAGTGGCTGTACTAGTTTGCATTCCCACCAACAGTGTAAGAGGGTTCCTTTTCTCCACACCCTCTCCAGCACTTTATTGCTTATAGACTTTTGGATTGCAGCCATTCTGACTGGTGTGAAATGGTACCTCATTGTGGTTTTGATTTGCATTTCTCTAATAATGAGTGACGTTGAGCATCTCTTCATGTGTTTGTTAGCCATCTGTATGTCTTCTTTGGAGAAATGTCTGTTTAGTTCTTTGGCCCATTTTTTGATCAGGTTGTTTATTTTTCTGGAATTGAGCTGTAGGAGTTGCTTGTATATTTTTGAGATTAGTTGTTTGTCAGTTGCTTCGTTTGCTATTATTTTCTCCCATTCTGAAGGTTGTCTTTTCACCTTGCTTATAGTTTCCTTTGTTGTGCAAAAGCTTTTAATTTTAATTAGGTCCCATTTGTTTATTTTTGCTTTTTTTTTCCAATATTCTGGGAGGTGGGTCATAGAGAATCCTGCTGTGATTTATGTCGGAGAGTGTTTTGCCTATGTTCTCCTCTAGGAGTTTTACAGTTTCTGGTCTTACGTTTAGATCTTTAATCCATTTTGAGTTTATTTTTGTGTATGGTGTTAGAAAGTCTTCTAGTTTTTCTATTACAAGTGGTTGACCAGTTTTCCCAGCACCACTTGTTAAAGACATTATCTTTTCTCCACTGTATATTCTTGCCTCCTTTGTTGAAGATAAGGTGTCCATAGGTGCGTGGATTTATCTCTGGGCTTTCTATTTTGTTCCATTGATCTATATTTCTGTCTTTGTGCCAGTACCATACTGTCTTGATGACTGTGGCTTTGTAGTAGAGCCTGAAGTCAGGCAGGTTGATTCCTCCAGTTCCATTCTTCTTTCTCAAGATCGCTTTGGCTATTCGAGGTGTTTTGTATTTCCACACAAATTGTGAAATTATTTGTTCTAGTTCTGTGAAAAATACTGTTGGTAGCTTGATAGGGATTGTATTGAATCTATAGATTGCTTTGGGTAGTGTACTTATTTTTACTATATTGATTCTTCTGATCCAAGAACATGGTATATTTCTCCATCTATTTGTGTCCTCTCTGATTTCTTTCACCAGTGCTTTATAGTTTTCTATATATAGGCCTTTTGTTTCTTTAGGTAGATATATTCCTAAGTATTTTATTCTTTTCATTGCAATGGTGAATGGAATTGTTTCCTTAATTTCTCTTTCTGTTTTCTCATTGTTAGTGTATAGGAATGCAAGGGATTTCTGTGTGTTGATTTTATATCCTGCAACTTTACTATATTCATTGATTAGCTCTAGTAATTTTCTGGTGGAGTCTTTAGGGTTTTCTATGTAGAGGATCATGTGATCTGCAAACAGTGAGAGTTTTACTTCTTTTCCAATCTGGATTCCTATTATTTCTTTTTCTGCTCTGATTGCTGTGGCCAAAAGTTCCAAAACTATGTTAAATAGTAGTGGTGAGAGTGGGCACCCTTGTCTTGTTCCTGACTTTAGGGGAAATGCTTTCAATTTTTCACCATTGAGGTATATCGATGCATCTTAATTGATGTAGCCAATCTCCTGTTTTTATTCTGCTGTCTTTTGCTATTATAAATAGCATTATGATAAGCACCCAGGTACATACATTTTTGTCTCCTCTTCTGATAATTATTTCCTTAGAATAAAGTCCTGTAAGTAAAATTAGTTGCTGAAAGGGTGGCTAGATTTTTAATGCATTTAGTAGTGCCATATTGCTCTCTGGATCAGATCAGATCAGTCAGATCAGTCGCTCCGTCGTGTCTGACTCTTTGCGACCCCATGAATCGCAGCACACCAGGCCTCCCTGTCCATCACCAACTCCTGGAGTTCACTCAGACTCATATCCGTCGAGTCAGTGATGCCATCCAGCCATCTCATCCTCTGTCGTCCCCTTCTCCTCCTGCCCCCAATTCCTCCCAGCATCAGAATCTTTTCCAATGAGTCAACTCTTCGCATGAGGTGGCCAAAGTACTGGAGTTTCAGCTTTAGCATCATTCCTTCCAAAGAAATCCCAGGGCTGATCTCCTTCAGAATGGACTGGTTGGATCTCCTTGCAGTCCAAGGCACTCTCAAGAGTCTTCTCCAACACCACAGTTCAAAAGCATCAATTCTTCGGCGCTCAGCCTTCTTCACAGTCCAACTTTCACATCCATACATGACCATAGGAAAAACCATAGCCTTGACTAGACGAACCTTTGTTGGCAAAGTAATGTCTCTGCTTTTGAGTATGCTATCTAGGTTGGTAAGCGTCTTAATTTCATGGCTGCAGTCACCATCTGCAGTGATTTTGGAGCCCAGAAAAATAAAGTCTGACACTGTTTCCACTGTTTCCCCATCTATTTCCCATGAAGTGATGGGACCCGATGCCATGATCTTTGTTTTCTGAATGTTGAGCTTTAAGCCAACTTTTTCACTCTCCACTTTCACTTTCATCAAGAGGCTTTTGAGTTCCTCTTCACTTTCTGCCATAAGGGTGATGTCATTTGAATATCTGAGGTTATCGATATTTCTCCCGGCAATCTTTATTCCAGCTTGTGTTTCTTCCAGGCCAGCGTTTCTCATGATGTACTCTGCATATAAGTTAAATAAGCAGGGTGACAATATACAGCCTTGACGTACTCCTTTTCCTATTTGGAACCATTCTGTTGTTCCATGTCCAGTTCTAACTGTTGCTTCCTGACCTGCATATAGATTTCTCAAAAGGCAGATCAGGTGGTCTGGTATTCCCATCTCTTTCAGAATTTTCCACAGTTTATTGTGATCCGCACAGTCAAAGGCTTTGGCATAGTCAATAAAGCAGAAATAGATGTTTTTCTGGAACTCTCTTGCTTTTTCCATGATCCAATGGATGTTGGCAATTTGATCTCTGGTTCCTCTGCCTTTTCTAAAACCAGCTTGAACATCAGGAAGTTCACGGTTCACATATTAATCCCACCAAAAATATAGGAAAATTCCTCTTTTATCATGTCCTTGTCAGTACTAGGTATTAATATTTCAATCTTTAGAAATTTAATTGGTGAAAATTATATCTCATTTAATTTACCTTTATTTGATTACTAATCAGATTGAATTATTTTTATATACTTAGTTTCTTTCCTCTTCCCAATCACTTTATTGCCTATATATTATTATTTTGTGAATTGCATGTTCATATTCTTTGGGGTTTTTTTTTTCTTATTTCCAAGGAGTCTTTATATAGTAAAAATATCAACTTTTCCTTTGGTATATATATTATAATTATTTTTTCCATTTTTGTATTTTGTTTATAAATTTGTGTTTAGAAGTATTTAATTTATGTAACCAGTTCTATCAATCTTTTTCTTTTATAACTTCAGGATCTGTGACATATTCAAAAGTCCTAACCCACACAATTGTAAAAATATTTTCCTTTTCATTCTTCCTGTCTCAGGCTGGTTCATTTTTACTGTTTTTTTCCATTATTGGATCTTGGCTTTTGTTTATGAATTTGAGTCAAACCTTCTTTCATAAGGCTTCTTTCATTACATTCGGGGTACTCTTCACCTATCCTTTTCCTGTCAGAACCAATTCCAAACCCTTAGCCACTTCATTTACATACTGAGCAGCTAACTCCAGCTCCCAACTAATGCCTCACTCTATCCATCCAGAGAGATTGGAAATGGGAAATAAAATTAGTATTTGCCTTCAATCCTCTGGCAGGAACTCTGCTAATGACCTTGGCAAAATCAACAAAGATTGCTTCTAGGGAGTAAACTGTTACCCTGGAGCATCCTTTCTCTTCCTCTTCCTTTCACTACTGTGTGACCATAACGCATTTTCCTCTGGTTCAATGGAATCTTTTCCTAAAAATGCTTTCTTCTTCCTACCTTGAATGAAACATAACTTTCCCTGAGAATATTCCTTTTCCTCCATCTCTCACACTCAGCATACCAAAATCCCAAAGATATTTTCCTCATTATCCTGTGCCACTTTTCTTTCTTTTGGCTGCACTGGGTCTTCATTGTAGTGCATGAACTTATTTTCTTGCAGTGCACAGGCTCTAAATGTGTGGGCTCAGTAGTTGTGGTGTACAGGCTTCTCTAGTTGCAACATACAGGCTGTTGCCTGGCAGCATATCTTAGTTCCCCAACCAGGCCTCAAACCTGGGTCCCCTGAATTAGAAAGTGGATTCTTACCCACTGGACCACCAGGGACATTCTTTCCTGTGCCACTTTTAAACTATTACTTTTTTCCCTCATATAATCTTTCTTCCTGTGATGCAGTGTGTTTTGATGCCTTCTAGCTATTCTCCTTTCTCTTCCTTTCATTGACATTTACACATCTCCTGGCTTCTCCACTTCATCCTGAGGACTTTGAAACTTTTTCATGTTTTCCCTCTCTGCCCAATCCCTGCTGTCATCTTGGTGGTATTGGTTTCTTTATGGGTGATCTAGCACCATAGATGCTTTCAGGTGTCTGAAAGAATTTATCTTTCAGATTACTTCTTGGACTCAAAAAAAATCTGTATCATCCATTTCTGGGTCATCATGTCATCATCCAGAATTGTACTATGAAATTGTAAACTCCCTTGTCATGATCTCTGGTCACAAACCTTATTCCTCCAGTTTTCTTCGTACTTGACTCCTAGTATACCTGCTTTCTTATCCTAGGAAGATTTACGAACTCTCTGTTCTCCTTTTTCTCCAGTATGTCAATCCCTTGTGACTTTACTTCCTTTCCTCCGATCTGTACCCAAGATCATGAGCATCTTCAACACCTCCCTTTTTTTCCTCTCTTTGATCTCCCAATAAATCTCAATCTTGAATTAATCAAGCCATCTACCCTTCTCTGTTTCTAATCTCAGAATGCCAAGTACTTTTTGGAGATCACAAAACCTTTACAAATTCAGAGACTCCAACTTCTTTTGGGTTTCCAGTGCCTCTTGGATAATTTTTTAATTTATTTATGGTCAGTTTAATTCTTAATTCTTTTTATTAGCTATTCCCAAATTCACCACCCTCAGGCCTTCTACCACATCTCACTCCCTTCTCCCCCAGGGCTCTATTATTGCACATCTTTTCCCATCTTTATAGTATCATGTTTTTACTGACCTTACTGCCTACTTACTAATGAACTCCAAATCCACATATCCAGGAACCCTTTTTATCTCCCTCCCCTTTCATGACCAAGGCTAAAGATATCCTATAAAAACTATCTATAGCTGTGTCACAGCATCTCAAAGAGCTTCCTCAATTCATTACTGCATCATCTACCCTCCATTCTAAGTTCATTTCCTCTTATCTGATATCCCCAGTTTCCATCCTTTTGTCTGGGACTTGGATTCGCCATTCAGTCTTATTCAGCTGGACGTTTGACTTCCAATTTCGGAGTAATTCATGAATAATACCTCTCAGATCATGCTGTACTGCGGCTCCAAACCAGCCCTGCCCCAGTCCCATACCCAGCTAGGTCCAGTGTTCTCAAACATTACTTGTTTGGAACAGGAGATTAGAAACTAGCTCAGATCTCTTACCTGAGCTTCAAAACTATACAAACCTGCTTTTGTTACTACCTGTATGCCCTTCAGGTATCCCCAGGTCAGTTTGTCAAAAACATTTTCAAACCATGCCCTGAATTTAATATTTATTTTGTCACTACTTCATGACTTCTCTTGTGAATTACTGAGTGGCCTACTAACTGGTCTCCCAGCCTCCTGTCTTGCTACTTTCAATATATTCTTCATGGTGCTACCAGAGGACTATCTGATCATATGACTCTTGGCAGAAAATTGCTGTGGTTCCCTATAATATGATATAATATGATAATGCAGGATCTGCCTCATATCTACCTCTCCAACTTCTCTCTCATCACTCACCAGCTTCTAGTCTCAAACAATGTACTAGTACAAGAGCCCAGTTCTAGAAAAGCCTCAGAGGATGCTATATAATGAGTTATCTTAAATTACTGAACCCACAAACTTATCAGAACTCGCAATTCTGTGGTTGGCCAGGTCTAGAACTTGGCTCTGGATCTGACCATACTCTCTCACTGTCATGACAAAAAACTCTCTAGATGGGACATAGAAAAGAGCCAGTATAGCCCACTGCAGACTACTGTTTCCCCAACTTAGCACCAAGCAGGACAATTGTGTCTGTAGTTGACACATTGGAGCCCAGCCCAGTTCTGGTGTAATAGCACCACAACTACGAAAAACTGGTTATATATCCTTGAGAGTTCTGGTATGGCCTGGTGAAGTCTGTTAACAACACTGCACTCCAGGGTAGGCATAAGAGAGTCTTGGGACCAAACTGAGCCAGAAAAGAATGTTTACCCAAGGTGGCTACCAGCAGCCTACCTGAAATGAATGACAGTCAACATTTAAAGGAGCCAAGCCCATAGCCAGGAAAATGGTAGTGAATATTAGGTCTAAAGATTGAGGCAAGATCAATAACCTTGAGGACTAGAGGCAGGAAGGAATCAGGGGTGCTGATGGGTCAAATAAAATGGTTCAAAATTAAGTCTGTGAATAAGAAGTCTATACTGAAGCCTCCTTGCTATACATCCTTGGCCCTATCTTGTAATATTCCTCTCTAGCCCTCTTGTGGGCTAAAATAGGAATAGTGCAACACAAGGATATCATTTGTACCTTACTCCTTCCCTCCCCAGCTCCCCAAATCAGGTAGAGGACAGCTAGAGACAGGACTTAACCATTTACTCATAGGGAACAGTTACCCTCTTGTATCCTCAGGTTTGATTTGTCATGGATTTGGGACTTGGAAGAATAGAGCCTGAAGATGCCCATTGATCATTTAGGACAGCTGGAGTTGAAAGGGGGCAAGAAGGGTCTGCCAGGAAGTGCTCAGCTTCTCTCCTGTGTGATGGATCTTTTCTGAGTGAATGGATGGTCCAGGTCAGAGTACAAAGGCCTCAGAAACCAGCATGGGATCTCTCTCACTTATCTTGCTTTTCTTTTCCCATCCTCCTGAGAGTTCTCATCACATTCCAGAAATTGCCCCTAAATCAGTTGACCTTCTATAAAGTATCAAGCTGCTGTTGAGAAGTTCATTCTGACTTATGTGTTCCAGAAAAGAGAAAAGGTTGACTTCTCCTACAACAAACTGGCCGATCCTAAGTTTTCATTTTATGACAAGACTTTGGTCGAAGCGGTGAAAAGGGGAGATCGCTGGGTACATTTGTTTTTCCTGTCACTCTCATTGTGTCATACCGTGATATCAGAAGAGAAAGTAGAAGGTGAGTAATCATGAGGCCTCATTGAGAATATGTCGAGTCTAGGCTGATTTGGGGGTGGGGGTTGATATCGTTTTAATGGCTTAATCTAAGAAAGAACTTTTTAATAGGGAGAGTTGTCCAGCAATGGGATGGATAATCAAGATAAGTAGTGAGCTCCTAGTCCCTGGATATATTCAAGTAGAAAACAACCTCTTGATCTTAAAGAAGATTCAGTCATTGGATAGGGGTCAAACTTGGTGCTATCTAGGGAACTTGAGATTCTCTAATGTTCTGTCACAGAGTTTGTCTAATTTATTGCCAAGATCAACCCCACTACCTCTGACAAGACTTCCTAAAGGATGAGTTGTCATCCTCTTGTTGCTTCACAATTTAAAGGTATCCCCGTATGCCCTAATTTCTTCAGTCACCAAAGACAACAATGTCATCCATGAATTTATTGAAATCTTTTTTAGAAATAATGAGAAATTACTGATTTTAAATTAAAAAGACTTTTTTCCTTAACAAACAAGAATTTAGGCAGCCAATAAATCACATCTTTTAAAGTCAATATAATTGACTTAATAGAATACTACCATGGGTAATACCTTATATTTTTACATCACTTTATAATTTTACAAGTTGCTTTCATTTATTTTACCTCCCACAGTCTTCATGACAGCCCTCTGCAAAATAAGAAGAATGATCCTTGTTTTATAGTGAAGTAAGCTGAAGCTAAAAGAAATTAAGTGACTTGACTAAAGTCCTATAGCTAAGAAAGGCAAAAATGGGATAAGAACCCAAATCTCGTGTCATCTGGTCCCATAAGCTCCCACCCCACCAAGGCCTCTCCAGGTCTGACATTCCAGTTAATCGCTATGACTTGAAGCATATTTGGACTTACCTTTGTTTACTTCCTTGAGTGACAAGGTAAAACACACAAGAAAATAGTCTTACTATCCAATGGACACATGGTATGTCTGACCTAAAATTATACTGTTTCATCTACATCATTCCCAAGTATAATATTCTTGTGCCTAATTGCTTTTCAAAATTAAATTGGCCTTCAAAAGAGAAATAACCCAAAATATAGCTCAGGTTATGGGGGTATCCTAAAAGAAGAGTTCCAGAAATGCCTTGAGTAATAACAGGTTGAAAGATTGATTCAACAGAGTAAGTCATTTAGCTTCCCAGGATGAGAGTTTCAAAGGCAACAGTACGCATTAATATATATATTTTAATTGTTTACTAAACCATCAATCTTGTTACCCTGTAGCAGTGTTCATCAAAGTGCAGCCAGTCTTATGCAGGAGCCTTTACGTAGACCTATCTGCATGAGACTCACTCAGGAGATTTGTTAAAATTCAATTTCCTGGGCTATCCTCCCAGGTTTTGTGATTCTGGATTCTGTAGTTTGGCTCGGACCCAGGAACCTTCATTTTTAACAACCTCCTGAGCCACCTTTACCCTCTAAAGTTGGAAAGCAGCTAGCTATGTTTTGTTTGTGTACATGTACTGTGTACCTCTGTAATACTAACTCAGGTCTGTGAAGTGAGGTGAAAATATTAGAAAGAAAAAAGAAACTGACCTGTTCTGTGCAACCTGGCCTTTTAGGGCCAGACGTATGAGGAAATTTTGAAGAAAGATGCCCCTCCTGGGCTCCATCTTTATGTCAGCCACTTGGATGACAGTCTAACTTCTGGGTGGACTTCATCCGCACATCTCTATGGGCTCTGGCTGCCCTCTTCTCTCCTGCCAGGTGAGCTGGTTTACCAGGCTCAGTCCCCAGATGAAGGTGCCCTGGTCACTGCTGCCAGGAACTTTGGCTTTGTGTTCCGTTCCCGCACGTCTGAGACAATCATGGTAGTCGAAATGGGGAAAGCGAGAATCTACCAACTGCTGGCTATCTTGGACTTCAGCAATGTGCGCAAGAGGATGTCAGTTATTGGTGGGTGCCGCTCCTTGTCAGTCCTCTCCCCTTCTTTGTATTTCATATACATTCATACATTCATTTTTCTCTTCTGTCTGCACACAAATATTTTCTCTCACCCACATGCCATTTCCAAGGCACTCTTGCCACAAATACAGACACAGCCATTCCCACTTTCTCTCTCATAATTCTTTATATTTCCTTCTATACACATATATAACTTAACAACCACATGCTAAGCCCCTTATTTAGTGATCCTGGATAGTGACTTGTCAGAACTTTCAAAGCCAAGATAAGAATGGAGAATAAACTCTTAAAGCCTGAACTTGGAATGAGAAATGGGGGCAGGCATTATGGGGGAAATTCATACTATCTTGCTCTTAGTTTGGGCCTCAGACTGAAGAGGAAGGTCATTTTTATTCCTTGGTCTTCACTAGGTATGGGCCTTGGTCTGGAACTTGGACTTGAGAAGCTAAATGTGATTCTGTATCAGTCTTCCATAGGTGATGTTGAACCCATGGAAAAACTGGTTCCAAAAGATCTCTCACATTTCACCAGCCCTCATCATTCACCCTGTGTGACCACTCATTGAGTGCTTAGCCTCACGTGGTATCAGAAACAAACCTCATGGGAACAGCCTTCAGCCATCCCTCAGTGGCTTCGACATGTTCTTGTGACAATGGACCCATGTGGTTACTTTGCTTACTTTGCTTATTTTCAGTGAGGACACCTGAAAATCGCATACTGCTATTCTGCAAGGGTGCAGACACGATCATCTGTGAGCTCCTTCACCCATCCTGTAGATCCCTCAAAGACATAACCATGGACCATTTAGATGTAAGTGTTCAGGTTGCGGGGCAGGAGAGCAGCAGGTGGCTCTGTGTATCTGGATGTGTATCCGCGTACGTGTCCCCATGTCAGTGTGTTTCAGTATGAGGTAGATTGGTATCTGTGTCTCTCTAATTGATAGAAGAGTAAAAACTACATCCTTCTGTGGGATTCTCATTGACCATGTGGCCAGCTTCTGCAGTGAGGAGTTGAATGGGCCAGGATCCCAGGGGGCATGATGAGAATATGTTGTAGGAACATTTAGTACAATCAGGACAGT
This sequence comes from Bos indicus, assembly GCF_029378745.1. NCBI lineage: Eukaryota > Metazoa > Chordata > Mammalia > Artiodactyla > Bovidae > Bos > Bos indicus. Next base: position 59,593,032 of record NC_091767.1, read on the forward strand.
TCACTCTGTGATTCCTGGCCCAGTCATGACAGGAACAGACTGCTTTTAGGTATGGAGCAGAAATCACCAGGCCTGGACTGTTTAGGTGACTGTGTGACACCATCCTCTGTTATTTATAGGGTTAGAATCCCCACAGGTGCCTACCTGCCGCACTCCACTTCCACCTTCTGGGATTTGAGATGTAACGGAGAGAATGGCTCCAGTATGCTAACATTAGAAAGGAAAACCATATTCATGCTCTCTGAGGTTTCTACCCCTAAACCTGGATATATCAAGGGTTGGAGAGATGGGACAGGGGATGTGATGGGGGAAAAGGCAGATCAGAGAAGTATTTTAAGGAAGAAATAGTTTGGAGGAAATGCTATTTTATTAGGACATTTTGGCGTGGCCCTACATTAACACATAGTCGAAAATCAGAGAACAAATGGTCAATAGGCACATGAAAAGATGTTCAATGTCATAGCCATCAGGGGAAAGCAAATCAAATCACAAGATGCTACTTCACATCACTAAAGTAACTAAAATCAAACAGATGATCAGACAATAATGAGTACTGCCAAGGATATAGAAAAATTGTACCCTGCACACATTGCTGACGAGAATGTAAAATGGTACAGCCATTTTGGAAAACAGTCTGGCAATGGCAGTTCCTGAAAAAGTTAAGCACAGAGTTGTCATATGACCCAGCAGTTCCACGCCTAGGTGTATTCCCAAGGGAAATGAAAACTTACCTTCACACAAAAATGTGTACACTAATGCTTATATCAGCATTATTCATACAGAAACCACCCAGATCCCCATCAGTGGATGAATGAGTAAATAAAATGTGATAAATCTCTACAGTGAATGCTAGCCAGTCACAGAAGGGAATGACATACTTAATACATGCTACAATGTGTAGCATGATAAACCTTGAAGACATTATGCTAAGTGAAAGAAGCCAGGCACAAAGGGCCAGTATTGTATGATTTCATTTATATGAAATGTACAGAACAGGCAAATCTGCAGAAGAGAAAGTAGATTAGTGGTTACCAGGGGCTCTAGAAAAAGGGAATGGGAATGACTGCTAATAGGTAATGGGGTTTCATCATCTCAGAGATGATGAAAATGTTTGGGATTAAGATAGTAGTGATGGTTGCACAACTTTATCAGTATATAGACATATAGATACATAGAAAGTGAAAGTTGCTGAGTTGTGTTCGATTCTTTGTAACCCCATGGACTATACAGTCCATGGAATTCTCCAGGCCAGAATACTGGAGTAGGTAGCCGTTCTCTTCTCCAGGGGATTTTCCCTACTCAGGGATCGAACCCAGGTCTCCCACATTGCAGGTGTATACGTATATATACATATACATTATATTATACATAATTGTGTACTTAATTGTATACCTATATATTACACTTAATTGTGTACTTTAATAGGGTGATTTTTATGGTACATAGCATTGTATCTCTAGTTTTTGAAAAAAACCACTGATGTGTCCCTCATAGGACAACTCTCAAACTGGTTTCCTGAGGTCACAGTTTTGTTTCTTCAGTGTGTGTGTGTGTGTGTGTTATAGGCTGTGTGTGTGTGTGTGATAGGCTACTCTGAAAACCTCCCTTATCTTTTAACCGTCCAGAACACATGAATTTGGGTATCTTCTCAGCATTTCCACAGACTAGATTCAAAGGGGAATCATAAAACCATTTCAAATCTTTTGACCTGCAACCAACCTTAACAGACGCCCATAGTGGAGCCTGACTACATTAGTCTATTAACCATTGAGAATATTCTGTAAGAGTCAAGTTCCAGAAACCCATTTATGCAGAAGCACAGCTCCAAGCCCTCTAAGACAGGAATCCAGCAAACAGATCACACAAAAACAAGCAGCAGTCAGGACCCCAGGACCCCAATTTGCCCCCCACAAGGGAAAAGAAAAACATACAAGTAAGAGATATGTAGGAAATAATGTTAAGGACAGTCTGCTAAAGTATTTGTTGAATGGATTAAGAATCTGTCAATGTATTGTTAAGCTTGCCAAGTCCTCGTATCAGTATGCCATGCAAGATCAATTTCTGCCATATCTCTTCCTTTTTTTAAATGGCTGATGTATATTTTTAATTCCTGAATATATATGTGCATATATGTATGTATATTATTGAGGTAAAATTGGTATGTAATATTAAATAAGTTTTAGGTGTACGCCATTATAATGTGATACTTGCATATACTTCAAAGTGATCACCACTTTGTCTTGTTATCACCCATCCCCATCAGTTGACCCCCTTTCACCCCCCAACCCCTTTCCCCTCTGCTGCTGCTGCTGCTAAGTCGCTTCAGTCGTGTCCAACTCTGTGTGACCCCATAGACGGCAGCCCACCAGGCTCCCCCGTCCCTGGGACTCTCTAGGCAAGAACACTGGAGTGGGTTGCCATTTCCTTCTCCAATGCAGGAAAGTGAAAAGTGAAAGGGAAGTCTCTCAGTTGTGTCTGACTTTTAGCGACCTCATGTACTACAGCCTATCAGGCTACTCCGTCCATGGGATTTTCCAGGCAAAAGTACTGGAGTGGGGTGCCATTGCCTTCTCCGTCTCCCCTCTAGTAACCCCCAATCTGTTCTCTTTATCTATGAGTTTGTTTTTGTTTTGTTTGTTCATTTGTTTGTTTTTTAGATTCCACATATGAGTGAAATCATATGGTGTCTGGTCTTTCTTTATCTGATTTATTTCAAACAACATAATACTGTGAAGGTCCATCTATTTGTCACAGATAGCAAGATTTCTACTTTTTATGAGTGTGAAGTGTTCCATTCATCAGTGGACACTTAGGCTGTTTCCATGTCTTGACTGTTGTAAATATTGCTGCAGTGAACATAAGGGTGCATGTATCTTTCTGAATTAGTGATTTCATTTTATTTGGATAAATATAAATACCCAGAATTGGAATAGCTGGATCTGGATCATATGGTAATTCTATTTTAAATAATCAAGAAGACAAGAAATAACAAGGGTTGGTGAGGATGTGGAGAAAAGGGAACCTTCATATACTGTTGGTGGGAATATAAACTGGTGCAACCATTAGGGAAACCAGTATGAAGATTTTTCCTTTGTAAGAAGTCTCTTGAGAGCATCTCTCAGCCTTCTTTTTTATAGCTTCACCTGTCAACAGTAAAGAGATTTAAGAGAGAGGATTCATGGACTTCCCTGGTGGTCCAGTGGTTAAGACTCTGCAGTCTCAGTGCAGGGGACCAGGTCAGGGAACTAGATCTCACATGCTGCAACTAAGACTAGGCACAGCCAAATAAGTTAATTAATTTTTTAAAAAGAGATAGGATTCTCTACAGATATTCCTGAATGTTATTTTTACCTGACAGCTAACGTGAAGTACTCAGGAGTTATACAGAGAACTAATAACAAAATATCAAGGTGATAAATTCTGTTTCTCTTTGGTCTTGTGATGCCACAGTGAATTATTTTAAAGCTCACTATTACCAGTGATTGTGTAGAATTGTTATTCATTTGCAGTTCTCAATACACAAAGTCTGCTTCTAACCCATTTTCAGTTAGATATGGATTGTGTCCTAAACTACCCACACTGTCACCCTGCTTTCCTTGTAACCAAGAGTATACTTCTGCAAGATAATTAGTTGTGGTTAGTTAGGATACATTAGGAAAAGGCAATGGCAACCCACTCCAGTACTCTTGCCTGGAAAATTCCATAGACGGAGGTGCCTGGTAGGCTACAGTCCACGGGGTCGCGAAGAGTGGGACACAACTGAGTGACTTCACTTTCACTTTTCACTTTCGTGCATTGGAGAAGGAAATGGCAACCCATTCCAGTGTTCTTGCCTGGAGAATCCCAGGGACAGAGGAGCCTGGTGGGCTGCCGTCTTATGGGATCGCACAGAGTCGGACACGACTGACGTGACTTAGCAGCAGCAGCAGGATACATTGGTGGCCAAAGAGCAAAAGGTACTAACTTACCCAGAGAGCATTTCAGCAGTGACCTCATTAGCACTCTTGGCTGTGACTAAATCAGCTGAGCCAACCAGCTGTAGGTGGTGGTGATGGTTTAGTTGCTAAGTCATGTCTGACTCTTTGCAACCCCATGGACTGTAGCCTACCAGGCTCCTCAGAGGTCCATGGGATTTCCCAGGCAAGAAAGGGAGTGGGTTGCCATTTCCTTCTCCAGGGCATCTTCCCAAACCAGGGGATGAACTCGCATCTCCTGTTTGGGCAGGTGGATTTTTTACCACTGAGCCACCTGGGAAACCAACCAGCTGTAGACAAACACACAAATTTGCTGTTTAAGATGCCCACGAATACTTGATGAAGGAAGGCAGGGAGAAACGAAAATAAATGAATGTATGCTTGTAAAAAAAACCAGTAACACCCTTATTTTTTATAAAAATTCCTTTTTGCTTTATCACTCCCTTCTTTCTCATATTATAAACATCATTATCTTCTGTGTGGAGGGTGAATTACTATCCCAATTTTAGAAGAAGTCTGAAGGCTTCATTCTTTACCACGGTCACAGCAAACTGCCTAACCATAGGTAGAAGTTAGAATCTTCTGTCTCTCGGAAGTATTCTCAGACTTTATACACAGCTATACTGGCCTTATCTTTAGGACATCTGACTGAGAAAACAGGTGTTTTCTGGTTAGGTAGTAGCCCTGTGATACTAGGCAATAAACCCTCTCTCATGGGCAGAGGGAGCCTGTGGGGCTAGTCTGTCATTCCTGACTCAGCCCTAACTCAGCCCAAGTCCACTCAGTGCACACATGTCTTCCAGGATTTTGCCAGTGATGGCCTTCGCACCCTCATGGTGGCCTACCGAGAACTGGACAGTGCATTCTTCCAGGACTGGAGCAAGAAGCACAGTGAAGCCTGCTTGTCTTTGGAGGATCGGGAAAATAAAATATCAATTATCTACGAAGAGATTGAAAGAGACCTGATGGTTAGTGTGCGAAAATCAGGGACAGATTAGGGGCAGGGGAGCAGTTGGGAGACTGAACAAGGACTCTGAGAATGGCTTCCAGCAAGTCATAGGTTCAGGCTGTCTCTGGATATAGAATCCAAGCTGACTCAGGATATTGTGCATCTTTGAAATCCATAAATAATGAAAAATGCATTGGTTGTAAATTTCATCTTTCTGGCAGTGTTTCTTATCCCAAAGATGTCCACAGAAGCTAAGTAATCTGGAAGAAATCAAGGTCTGAATGATGTACAAAAAGTATTTGCTATTTACGATGCCCACTGAATACTTGATGAAGGAAGGCAGGGAGAAATGAAAATAAATGATGGAATTAATTGATGGAATAATCAAGACAATAGTATTCACTCTTTCATTCAACAATATTTTATTAAGTGCTTTGCCAGGTACTGTTTTAAGCCCTGAGCATGTAGTAGTAGACAAAACAGACCAAAAAGTAATATATATACATAGTATGTTAGGTGTGACAGTTCTGTGGAAGAAAATAAAGCCAGGAAGAAGGGTTGGGAGTATTAGCACATTGCATGTGTGTGTGTGTTATAGAAGAGAGAGCATAACTGCTATTTTAAATAAGGCACTTCGTCCTCACTATGAAAAAGACATCTGAGCAGAGATCTGAAGAAGGTACAAGCCAAGCAGATCTCTGGGGAGTCAGTTTTCCAGAAAGAAGGAATAGTAAAAGCGAGGACCATGAAACAGGAGCAGACCTAATTTGTTAGTTGAAGAGCAAGGCAGCTGATGTGACTGATACAGTGTAAGCAAGGAGAGAATAAAAGGACATGAAACAGAGAAGCAGTAGCAGGTCTTGACAGGCTGGTATAAAGACTTATAGTGAGACATGAAAAACCACTGAACAGCTCAACCAGAGGAGGCATGTGATAGCTTTTACAATGATTAGTCTGACTGCCATGTGGGGATTATGCTGTAAAGGAGCAAGTGCAGACACAGGGAGACCAAGTAGAAAGTAACTGCAGTAGTACCAGAGAGAAATGATAATGGCTTGGATCAGATAGAAGTAGCGGAAGTGGTGAGAAATGATCAAATTATGTACACTTTTAAACAGTAGAGCCAACAGAATTTGCTGGTGGATTATAGAATATGATAAAAGAAGTTAAGGATGACCCCAACATTTTTGACCAGATTGATACAGGCTCTGCTATAAAAAGAGAAATTGCTGTGGTCTAGTGCTTAAGAATTCACCCGCCAATGTAGGAGACATGGGTTCAATCCCTGATCTGGGAAGATCCCGCACTCCATGGAGCAACTAAGCTCCTGTGCCACAACTACTGAGCCTGTGCTCTAGAGCCTGGGAGCCACAATTATTGAGCCTATGTGTTACAGCTACTGAAGCCCGCCTGCCCTAGAGGCCATACTCCTCAACAAGAGAAGCTACCACAGTGAGAAGCCTGCACACCACAACTAGAAAAAAGCCCAGACAGCAATGAAGACCCAGCACAGCCAAAAATAAATAAATAAAATTATTTTAGTAAAAATAAGAGAAATTGCTGATACCAAATGGGAGAATTTAGAGGTGCCAAAGGTCACAAATCTCCTTCCATGGTTAGCTCTGTGGTGTTTCTAGTCTGTCCTTTTAGAGGCCCAGCAGCAATCAGTCAGTCGTTTGTCCATCTGTCAGTTCCTCAGACTCAGTGTTGGTGCCCATCCCTGTGATCAGTAGGATATCATTGAGAAGAAGGCATGGTGTGGACCAACATGCTTTTGATCTAGTGTGGGAAAGGCCTTGAAAACCTCAGAAGCCCTCAGTAGATGCAAACAAATGAAGTTCATCCAAACTCTTTTAGAGCTGAAAAACGAGTTGGATTTGGGAGTCCCTTGTCTGAGACATACCACTTTTGGAGACCAAGGCCAGGAAACGTGCTCTGAGAGCAAGAGAGAAGGAAAAGTGTGCTGAGAAACAGAGGGTTTAGAAGTGGCACAAAGCTTCATGTACGACTTAGTCAGTCTTTTCCCTCTTTGATTCCTTATATTCTGTTTCTAAATTTGATGTCAGTGTGTAATTGAAGAAGTGTATCTGTTGAAGGGCAGAAGGCCGTGAGTTTTATGCCATTGAGGCCCTTGTGCCAGGACAGAGCCAGCTTACTAAAGAGGATACTAAGGTGCCAGTCAAGTTGTTGGATACCACTAAATGCTGGGAAAGATTAAAGGCAGGAGGAGAAGAGGGTGACAGAGGATGATGGTTGGATGGCATCGACTCAATGGATATGAGTTGAGCAAACTGTGGGAGATAGTGAGGGACAGGGAAGCCTGGCATGCTGCAGTCCATGGGGTCACAAAGAGTCAGATATGACTGAGCAACTGATCAACAACAAAATGCCATGAGTCTCTTCCTTTTCCTCTCTCACTGATATCTCTGTTCCAAGCTGTTAGGGGCCACAGCCATAGAAGACAAGCTGCAGGATGGAGTACCTGAGACGATCCTCACCCTGAACAAAGCCAAAATTAAAATTTGGGTTTTAACTGGAGATAAGCAAGGTAAGGGGAGCTCCTTGCCTGACCAATGCTACAGCCTAAATATATCTCAGTCCCCCATAAAATCTAGCATAGAAACGGGCACAGTACTGATCAAGGAAGTATATCCAGATTGCCTGGAGAAGTGAGTACAGACTGGAATTGCTTTACGTAATAAGGAAAGCTTCCTAGAGGAAGCTAAGTCAGAATGATACTAGTTATTGATCAATAACTTACAAGTCTGTCCTGTGGATGTTTGAAGATAGTCTCTACTGACTCATGAAAAACACATTCAAATGCATCCATGGCAGCTGTGGACACATGGGGTCTGCAGCCCACGTGTCTGCACCTTATGCCTGTGCACTGTAAAGACCCTGTCCCAGCCAAATGCGACCTGTGTTCCCCCTTGCCCTGCAGAGACCGCTGTGAACATTGCCTATGCCTGTAACATATTCGAGGATGAGATGGATGAGATATTTATCGTGGAAGGCAACAATGATGAGACTGTTGGAGGAGAACTCAGGTATGAGGGAAGAACTGCCACAGCCTGTCACTGGAACCAAGATTTCCTACCCATCTCTTCCCCCAGTATGGCTCCCACATTACCAGAAGGGACAGAGAAGAAGTGGGGGAGGGCAAAACAAAAGTCCTAAAATATCTGAGAGAATTTTGTGAAGAGGCATTAGAGCTCAAGGAGTGTGTGGAAGTGGAGAAGTGTCACGTGTAGATCACACGCAAGGCGGGGGCAGGTCTCAGGAGGTGGTTGTGTCTGAGGCCCTGGAAGGTACTCTGCAGAGGCTCTGCATCCATCTGGCCCATTTTCACTTTAGGACACCTTTTCCTTCCTAAGCTCTAAGGCTTCCGGTCAGACATTAATCATCACTCTTGGCTTACAGGTCAGCAAGGGAAAAGATGAAACCCGACTCTCTACTGGAATCAGACCCCGTAAACAGTTACCTCGCCACAAAGCCCCAACCACCCTTCAAAATACCTGAGGAGGTGCCCAATGGCAGCTATGGCTTAATCATCAATGGCTACAGTCTGGTGGGCAACACAGATCTACAACTCTGTTCTCTTCTTCCAAGGAAATCTTTTCTTAGGTCCAACCCACTTCAGGGAAATTTCAAGATCCTTTTGCTATTCCTTGAGTTACCCTAGTCCCCCTCCCTGTCAGACACCTTTCCCCCGGCCTTCTCTAGGCAGGAGTAATGAGGAAAGAGAAGCCAAGGGCTTATTCCTTCCTTCTCCAAATTCTTCACTGCTGATGTTGCCCATTACTTGAGGAAGGAGGGAAGTGAGCAGAACCAGGTCCTCCAAAAGGTCTCTGGGCCTTTTAACCCAGTCAACCAATTTGACGTAGTGAGAGACTCTCATGGTTTCCTACTGGAAGCTGGGTCAGGATACCTAGAACTGACCTGGGGGCTTGGCTTCACTGGGAATGGAGCATCTTGGGAGCAGCTCTGCCTGAGAGGGGAGAACGGAGGGGAAAGAGAGGGCCAAGGAAGGTTCTGTCCCAAGAGCTTTTGGGGCAGCCTGGAATGTAGATGTGTCCTGGTGCTGCAGGCCCACGCTCTAGAAGGAAACCTGGAGTTGGAACTGGTGCGGACGGCATGCATGTGCAAGGGGGTGATCTGCTGCCGGATGACACCCCTCCAGAAAGCCCAGGTGGTAGAACTGGTGAAGAAGTACAAGAAGGCGGTGACACTGGCCATCGGGGACGGGGCCAATGACGTCAGCATGATCAAAGGCATGTGAGGGGTCGGGGGCAGTAGTGCCTAGCCGTGGGCTCGCCCTTTCCTTCTTCCATGGGCAAAACTGATGTGTGTGGCTCTGTGCTGCTGGTTCATTCTCCTGCATATGTCCTGTATGTATTGTGCATTTATACTGTTGCAACTTCATCCATGTTCCTCGGCACCTGAGTACCCACTTATTTATACATCATTACATACAGTCATGCACACACATTCAGATTCATGCATGTAACACTCATGTACTCAGATACCCATGGCTCCAACAAGAACACAAGCACATGCTCAGAGAACAAGCTGTGCAACCACAACACCCATCTTGTTGAGATGGCATCAAAGCCCACAGAAAGGACCCTGGGGCCGGAGTCATGGTTGGTTCCTTTCTTGAAGGCTGTAGAGTTGAACAATGTTAGGCAGACAACAGGGCTGCCCAACCAGGGAATTAGCTATGCAGCCTGATGCAGGGATCTTTTCCTCTCTGAGGCGTTATTCCCAAGAGCTTTCCCTGACTCCCCTGGCTGGAGAAGAATAGCAAACTTACTGATGCTTCAGAGTAATAGAAGCAAATGGCTGAAACTGGTGTTAATTTCAGCTGAACGCTGTTAGTCTCCAGCAGCTTATAGTTCTGTGAGCTATGATCACATCTAGGGGTCCTCTAGCCCAACCTCTCTCCCATACTGAAGACACTAGCATATATGCCAGCCTCAGTTTCAACACTAGGAAGCGTTCTTGCTCTCTTTCTCCAGTTTCTGGAACTTATTTGACTTTTAGGGCCTCAGAGGTTTTAGTTATTCTGTTAAGCAGTGTAATCGGTATGTACCAGAAGATCAAAGAATTTAATCTATACTACCACAGGCCAATTAAAACTTTTAGAAATTTAAGTCTTATCTTCCATCAAGCATAAAAGTGAAAGTGTTAGTTGCTCGACATGTCTGACTCTATGCGACCCCATGACCTGTAGTCCGCTAGGCTCCTCTGTCCATGGAATTCTCCAAGCAAGACTACTGGAGTGCATAGCCATTCCCTTCTCCAGGGAATCTTCCTGACCCAGGGATTGAACCCGAGTCTCCCTTGCTTTATCCAGAAAAAGACACCTTAAGCTTCCTGAAGAACTCATTTCTTACTAACAAAGTATGTACATCACTGTTCTCCCAACAGTTGGAGTTAGCTCCTTAGATAAACTTAGATAAATAAATAATGTGTTAGGTTGATATCCATCCTGAATCTGTTATCAAGAGATAACAAGAAATTTTTTTACCTGAGCACCTGGGCAGTAGGGGAGAGCCCAGATGGCTATAGTAAGTACAAAGACCATCAAGGACAGACTTCTACAATAATGCTAGCCATACCCGGTAATCTCGGGGGGCAGCATCCAAAACAAAGCGTGAATGAAGGGGCTGTTTTCTGACTTGTGGGGGAAGGGAAATCCACTGAGGAGAAAAGACTCCATTAAGTAAATGGCACTTCAGCTGGGCCTACCAGTGTTTTTCAGGTGTAAAATAAGAGGTACATGAAACGCGATCTCAGCCTTAATCGTACACTTCCCAGGCTGGGAGCCCAGAGAGAAAGCTCTTTGGCTGAAAATTTCCTGGGGTTCCTTTGCAGCTGCCCACATTGGAGTCGGCATCAGTGGCCAGGAGGGGATGCAGGCCATGCTCAGCAGCGACTACGCCTTCTCCCAGTTCCGCTATCTTCAGCGTCTGCTCTTGGTTCATGGCCGCTGGTCCTATAATCGCATGTGCAAGTTTCTAAGCTACTTCTTTTACAAAAACTTTTCCTTCACCCTGGTGCATGTCTGGTATGCCTTCTACAGTGGGTTCTCTGCACAGGTAAGTGCTCAAGTGGCATTCTCCACTCTGGTCAAGTGGGTCTTCTCTAATCTTCCTCCACTTCAGCCAGTTCAGACCCTTTTTCACCTCTAGAGACCTGTGTATGATGTGGCACCATCCATCCTTTATACTCCTCACCCATGATGATCCCATCTCCTAACCCTGCACTTAACCTTAGAGTTCTAAACTCTGTCCTGGCTCTGACTCAGCCTTGACTTCTACCCACAGAACTCTCCCAGAAGATACTTTCATCTTTCCCATGACATAGAGACCTAGAATTTCCAAACATATGTAATGGAGGTGGGGAGTGGTGGGGATGAGATTCCTGGATCTGAGAGTTTTTTAGGATCCAGAGTAATCTTTATGGAACAGGCTGAACTGAACTAACACTTGGAAACACAGCTTCTCTTTACTTCTCCTTCCTCACCCAGACATACCACCCTGCCAAAAACTGTTGTTGCTCTAATGAGTATGAAATCTCCACAGAAGTGGGGAGAAGTGATCCTTGGATGTTGATGTTCTATGAGAATTCCCTTTTTCCTATAAGAAGTTTCTCAGGATTCCCAAAGAGAAACAACCTCCGGAACGATCATCTTGGGAGATCCCTACTACCTTTGTGACCTTGCTATGCTATGACCTTAAGGCTCCAGGAAAACAGACCAGTCAGCAGACAGTAGTGGGTTTGTCTGCCCCTAGTGTCTAGTAACACCAGCCTAGCTTGTGGGAGGCGTATGTATATGTACATGTTACTGCTGACCTCTTGTGGCTAGGAAAGAAAGTAGCCTACTATAGGCTCATGGGTCTGTTCTGCTTGCCAGTGTTAGAAGGTGTCCAGGGTTATAGAACTACTGAATGCCGTAAAGCAGATAAAGAACACAGAGGCTTACATGCCTGGGAGTGCAGGGGTACACTCAGCATTCCCTAGCAGCCACTCTGGGTCCTTTCCATGCAGAGAGGAGCAGTACAGGTCATGGTAGAGTTGGTCTAAATCATCCTCATCAGATTGGCCACAAACAAGTGTAATGTGGCCTTGCCCCAGCCTAGGACCCAGGGACCAAACAGAGTCTGCAGTCAGCTTTCTTGGTCAAATTTCAGAAATCCAAACCATGTTCTAGGTTATCACGGTGATGGGTAGGTGGAGGGCAGAAGGGGTCCTCTTAAAGCTGGGAGGTAGAGCTGAGACTTTGGAAAAGAGAAATCTCCTAAGAAATCTCCTTGGTGTTCTTCCAGACAGTTTATGATACCTGGTTTATCACTTTCTACAACCTGGTCTACACCTCCCTCCCTGTCCTGGGCTTGAGTCTGTTTGATCAGGTAAGACCAGCAACAAACCTCTTAGTCAAGGCTGAAGCCCCTGGCCCCTTGAAGAGTATTCCCAGGAATGAAAAGGACAGCAGCAGCCAAGAGATAGGCTCCAAAGTCAAATGTAAATAGAATCATTTCTAGAGGAAGGGAGGGAGCTCACCACCTGGAGAGGTATCATTGGATAAAGTAAAGTATACTCTGCCACAGAATAATCATCGGCTGCAGAAACCCAAACTTTCCTGTGTCAAGTTTTTCTTCATAGAGAGAAACACAGACATTGTGCTGTGCAATAAATGGAGTGTGTACAAAAGTGGAAGGAAATAGTTGTTGGGGCAGGACTAGATAAATCAAGGGGCTCCAGAAAGGAGAGACCCATAAAGAGATAATGGGATAAGCGAGGCCTAGGCGAGAATCCTGAAGGCCAAGCTTGGAAGTATGGGTCTGATTCCTCAAATTGTAGGGAGTCAGCCTGGGGGGTACTGCCTAATCCTCTTGGAAATTTCCCTGGGCAACGAGGGTCCTGGTGCCCTACCTCTCCCTCTTCTACCCAACCTCCAGTCCTGGGTACGTAGAATAAAAAGGGAGCCTCCAAAGAGAAATAAAGTAGCTGAAAGAGGACATCACGGGATCGTGGTTCCTGGTCTCCATCAGGGTAGGAAGGAAACTCTCCGTGAAGTAGCTGCCAGCCTCAGAGCAGCAAGAGGATGAGTTCTGTCATTCAGCAGCTATACAGCTTCAGTGATCTAAATCTAGGGATCCACAACCTCTCAAAACAAGCCTCAATCCTTGTTACCCAGAGTTTTAGATTTAGGAGATGAAGATGGTCCCATGTCATCCTCACAGAGAATTACCTCAGCTGAGTTTCCCAGTGGCTACGGGAATGGGAGGAGCATCACAGAACAGAAATACCTCTAACGGACTAACTGGATGCCACCGGCCGCCTCTTGCCTCCCACTGGCTTTTGACAGAATACTCAGCCAAAGGAACACTTAGAACTAGGGACTCATGTCCCAGTTGCCTCCCCACCCAAGCTCCAGTCCTTCCTTCCCTCTACTCCCAATCCTAACTTCCCCCTTTCTTAACTCCCCATCATGAACTTTTAGCTTTCTTCCACCACGTATATCCCTGCCTAGAGAGTAGGGCTTTAGAAAGGTTCTGGTCACTGCTCTGTTCTCTGGTTCCACATCTCAAGTAATCCATGAGGAATCTCCTAGGCAGCCTAACAGCAAACTCAGTGAGGGGAGAAGCCTCTACTCTGCTGGAGATGGGACCTTTGGAGAGACCCTGAGCCTTCCTCCTTACCCTCTGATGCTTCCAGGATGTGAATGAAACATGGAGCCTACGCTTCCCAGAGCTGTATGAGCCAGGCCAGCACAACCTGTATTTCAACAAGAAGGAATTTGTGAAGTGTTTGTTGCATGGGATCTACAGTTCCTTTGTGCTGTTCTTTATCCCTATGGGGACTGTTTACAATTCAGTGCGCAAAGATGGGAAGGAGATCTCCGACTACCAGTCCTTCTCCCTGATAGTGCAAACCTCCTTGCTCTGTGTGGTCACAATGCAGGTGTGGCCGGTGGTGGGGTAAGGGGATTGCATGGGGAGCCTGTCTGGAAGAGAGGAAGGGAAGGAGGGAGGGGAGGCAGAAAGGGAGTGTCCCCTTTTATGAAATGGGAGAAGGGAGGTAACTGAAGATCCTGGGTTGTAGGCTAATGTACATAAGAGGGTGCTTTTCAGATTACACTGGAGACAACCTACTGGACGATGATAAGCCATGTCTTCACCTGGGGTAGCCTGGGTTTCTACTTTTGCGTCTTATTCTTCCTGTACAGTGATGGCTTATGCTTATTGTTCCCCGACATCTTCCAGTTCCTAGGTAATATTCTGCCCAGTGTGGCAAGGGGCTGGGGCTGGGGCTGGGGGTGGGAGTGTGAACCAAGTCTATTTGTTTATTAAATGTTTACTGAGCAGCTATTGCTATGTATTAGACTCCATGGATATAGATATGATTGAGACATGATCTTAGCCCTAAAAGGACTCAAAATCTAGCTAGCGAAAATACTTTACCTTATTAGAGTCTCTAAGATATTTTTAAGTTTCTTACCTAATTTGAGCGTTACAAGCAGACCGAAAGATAGACAGGGCAAGAATTATTGCACCACTTTAGAGACTGGAAGTTTTTTTTAATGACTCAAATCTAGGCCTCCTGACTCCCAGTCAGATGTCCTTCCTACTATGACATAATGCCTTCTTAGCTCCTGTATTAATTTTCCCCTCTCTCATCTCCACTCTGATGAGGACAAAATAACAGACAGATGTTACTGTATATAACTGGTTCCTATTTTTTGTCAAGCCACTCATTTTTCCCCTCCAAAACCCCCCATCCCATTTTTGTGTCTCGGTCAGTGCTCTAGGACTCCTAGAACCTACCCTCACCGCTGCTGCCTTGCCTGGCCTTTAGGGGGAGACAAAGGCATGTGAATTCACAGTGACTTTGGCTACACCAAGGACCCCAGTACAGTCCTTTAGCGTTTATATTTTTCTCAGGAGACTAAACTGTTTCCAAATCAGTAACTTCTTTCTTTGGGCTGAAGAAGTACCTAAGTTCAGGCTGACAGCCCCCTCCTTCCAGGCGTTGGTCCCGCCTTCCCTTTCTGGCTCTTTGTTTACAGGTGTGGCCAGGAACACTCTGAACCTGCCACAGATGTGGCTGAGTGTTATCCTCAGCATAATCCTCTGCATGTTGCCTGTGATTGGGTACCAGTTTCTCAAACCACTGTTCTGGCCCGTCAGCGTGGACCAGGTGAGTGCAACAGGAATCTATCCAAATAGAATTCATGACCCTCTTAGCCTTTGCCTCTATGGATAAAAATCCTGTCCCCCATGCTCTGACTATAGATTATTGACAGAATTCATCACTGCATGAGACATCCACTGCCATACCCAATCCGGACCAAACTGAAACACACAGCCTCTCGACGCTCTGCCTACGCGTTTTCCCACAAACAGGGCTTTGGGGCCCTCATCACTTCCGGCAAGACCGTGAAGGCCAAATTGCCCAAGAGAAACAGCTTTCATTATAAAAAGTAGAGGTCTTTGGGGAAGCCCCAAAGGAGGCAGTCATTGCTCTTCCTCTCTTGGATTCACGAAACTTAATAAGGAGAGACTAGAGCCCCTGGAAACTAGCATAAACTCGCTCTTCCACTCTCACTGCAGGGGCTCAGCCTCTCCATTCCCTAGAAGGCTGTGCCCAAGTAAGGCAAGGCAAAGTAAAGAAAGAGCCCCAGACATCTGTCAGAGTTACAGCATTTCAAGAAAAAGTCATGTCAGGCCTCCCCTTACCTTCCAAGTTCTAATCTGGACAAGCACATGTGGAGATACTGAGTGAAGAGGGGCAATGTGAGGAAGGGAAAAGAAAAGTAAGATCTAACAATCTTTCCCATACCCAGAGCAACCATAAAATTTGCCAGGGCCCCGCACAAGCAATTCACCCAGGCACCTTTCCTGGCTTCATCTGAGGTAATCAGAGTAAATCTTTTGCTGGCCTGGATACTAAAAGGAGGAGACAGCTGTGAACAGTTGGTCATAAGAAGCCAAAGGAGAGTTTCTAGACCAAAAAACGAATGGAGATTGTTCCTGCATTGGTAGGACAGCTCAAGATTTTGCCACCCTCTCTTCTCTTTGACCCAAGAACTGACACCTTTTCAGGCCTCAGAACTGGGATGGGAAATGCAGGGGATTTAAAAAAATCTTTTCTTGAGGGACATAAGCCATAACTGGTGAACATTTGTTTTCATTCCATAAAATTATTTTGAGAAGAAATTGTATGTACTTGAGAAACTGTTTCTAATAAGTTTATAGACAAGTAATAAACTGCTTATTTTGGAGTGGAGAGATTTGTATGGTCTGTTGGGGCCCCAGTGATAGTAACTCAGGCCAAGCAATAACATCAGTCTATAGATTCCTGACACCTGCCCCCTTTCAAATGAGACCAGTGTTTCCCTTCCCCAACTCTTTCTCTACTTCTTTACTTCTATTCCACTTTTCTTCCCAGTTACTAAACTCTGTCTTGGCCTCAGTATCTTTTAACTGTATATTTATATACTATTTGCACACCTTAAATATTCGTTCCCAAAGCTCAACCCTAGGTTCTCTGCTCATTTTTCTCTGTACACTTTTCCTGAGTGACTTCTTATAACGTCATGGTTTTATTTACCAAAAAAAAGAAGATTCTCAACTCTCTTTCTATCCTAGATCTCTCTTCTGAGGTCCAGATTCATTTATCAAACTGACTCTAAGACACTTCACTTAGTTGAATCTCAGGAAACTCACCAACTGTATTAAATATATTCCTCCCAAATTTCACCCCAGGAATGTCATTACTGTCATCTGAGTCACCCAAGGCAGAATACTATACTCTTCCTGTATAGTCTGATGTCTAATAAGTCATCAAGTAATATAAATTCAGCATCTCCATTGCCTTGCTTTCAGTTTCCTCCTTTATTACCACTGCCCTTGTTCATATTTGGATCGTCTCTCACCTGGATTACTGCAGAAAATCTCCCCACTCATCTTTCTGGCTTTCCCCTGTCTAAAGTATCACCAGTACCATTTCCAGAGTCATCTTTCTGAACTGCAAACTTGACTGTGTCAAGCCCCAGCTTAGCATCCTCTAAGAGTCTTGCACACCTCAGGATCTAGTTAAAATCTGCATGTTTTATTGTTGGGCCCTCTCTAGCGTTGTCTTCTACTTCTCCCCCATCTGCATTCACTCCAGTCATGCTATTTCTGGTCTTCTTGTCGTCAGCATACTGTTGTCATATCCTAACATGCTTTGCCTACTCCCTTCTTCATCTAGCAAACTTCTAGTCACCCTCCAGAAACTCAGAATAGTTGGAACTAAATAGAAGTAATGGTTGAACAACATTGTGAATGTACCAAGTGCCACTGCATTGTATACTTAAAAAGGGTTATGAGAATGTTTTGTGTTGGGAGAATTTTACCTCGATTTTAAAAAAATAAATAAACACTCAGATTAGGCACTGTCTCCTGTAAGAGCTTACCCTAATTCCTCAGTGTGACTTTTATATGTCTGTCCAATGTATTCGGTTACTCCCCTGTATATAAATGTCACCATCAGTGATATTTATCACAAGGAATTATAATCACTAATTTACCTATCTGTGTACAATATATAATGGGTCTTTAATAAATATCTGTTGAATAAATTTAAATTAGCTTCTCTATTTTTGTTTCCCTGATAGCACTACCACCCAGTTGCTCAAACCAAAAAACTAGAAGTCTTTCTAGACAGCTCCCTTCCGTTCCTCTAATCCAATCTATCCTGTCACTTTGTCTTAGAAATATCTTTAAGTCTTTCTCCTCATATTTGTTCCCAATCCCATAGATTTCATTGTTCCTTGCCTAGACTGTGCCAACATCCTCCTCTCAGATCTCCCTGCCTCTGATTCTGCTTATTCCCAACCCATTATCCACACCACAGAGAATGATCTTTCAAAAATCCAAATCAGATCATGTCATTTGCAGTTTAAAGTCCATTAGTGAATTATCAGAGCTTTCCTGCCTTTGGCAGTGCCTACCTCTCCAGCTTCATTGTCACTTTCTGCTGCATGTACAAAATTATTTGCAATTCCCCCAAAGGTCCCACTGTCTTCAGCAGCCACTGTGCCTTGGCCCTTTCTGTTCTCTCCTCTTAGAATACATTCTTTCCTTTGTCTAGCTAAGGTCTATCTGATCTTCAACCTCAGTAGCTTTAGTTGCTTCCTCTGGGAGCCTTCACTGACACCCAATTCCCTACTCTGAGTTGTTTGCCTCTTCCTTGCACAAGACCACCTTATACATTTTTCTTATTTTTGGTTCCCATGATTTGACTGTGTATCATTTACATGCCTATTTTACTGTTTTCTCCTCTGCTAGGCCATGATGATCGCCTTGAGAATAACAATTGTTTCATTTTTTAATTTGAATAACTAAACAAAATGCTAACGCTTGGATTATTAATGTTTTTCAATTAGTAAGTAAATGAATGAAATCTGCTACCTTTTATTTTTCCTAAAACTGTCTTTTACCTGTCCTTTCGATGTGAATTTTATCCTTCAGGATCTAGTTTCCAGTTATACTTAGCAGGCATCTTTTCACTCATGGCCTCCTGACTAGAGCCATTGCTCTTCCTCCCTTAGATTTACACAACTTAAGAAGAAATAAGAGCCCCTGGAAACCAGTGTAATACCACACTTCCACTCTCACTCCAGGGGCTCAACCTTTTCATTCCCTAAAAGGCTGTGCCCGGTAAGGCAAAGTAAGGTAAAAAATAAGCCCCAGACATCTGTCACAATTACAGCATTTCAAAAAAAAGTCATGTCAGGCCTCCTCTACCAACCCTTCCAAGTTCTAATCTGGACAAGCACATGTGGAAGTGAAACTGTTTACCACAGATTGCTACTCAAACCCATGTGCTGGGACTCGAACCATCCAAAACCCAGTCTGGGAGTTGAACCCACATGGCTGGGACTCAAACCCAGCCAAAACACTGCTTGGGACTTGACCCACGTGGCAGGGACTCAAACCCAGCCAAAACCCACAGTACCTGGTTTCTGGACCTAATGAAGCTCAGGTTCTTGATATCTCAACACAGAAAGAATTTGGTGAGAGACAAAGTGATAGGTAAGAAGTGGATTTATTCACATACAGAGAGAAGCAAACTCCACAGACAGTGTGGGCCACTACAGAAGATGAGTGCGGCCTTTAAATGTGGCATGGTTAGTTTTTATAGGCCGGGCAATTTAATATGCTAATGAGTGGTAGGATTCCAACTATTTGGGGGAAGGGGTGGAGATTTCCAGGATTTGGGCCACTGCCCTTTCCTTGATCTCTCAACAGTGCCTTGGAACTGTCATGGCACTTCTGGCTGTGCCATTTCACTTGCTGATCTAGTTTTGTCGCTATCATGATCCCATTTGATTCTGGTTGGTATATGTTGTGTGAATTCTTTCAAAAGTTGTGCCCTGCCCCTTTCCCTCCTGTTAAAGAAGTAATGGGTGAAAAGGGGGAATGTGAGGAAGGGAAAAGAAGGATCTAATAATCGTCCCCATACCCAGAGCAACCATAAAATTTGCCAGGGCCCGGCACAAGCATATTCACCCTGGCAGCCTTACCAGGTTTATCTGAGGGATTCAGGAAGAGTCTTTTGCTGGCCTGGATACCAAAAGGAGGAGGCAGCTGTGAACAGTTGGTCATAAGAAGCCAAAGGAGAGTTTCTGGACCAGAAAAAGAATGGAGATTGTTCTTGCCTTGGTAGGACAGCTCAAGATTTTGCCTCCTTCTCTTCTCTTTGAAGAGTGACTGAGGAGATACCCCATGTCCAAGGGCAGAGGAGAAGCCACAGCAAGATGGTAGGAGGGGTGAAACTGCATTTTGAATCAAACCCCATACCCACCAGAGATGCTCAGAGGGCTCAAACATACCTTGTATGCATCAGGACCCAGAGACCCCACAGAAACTGAGACAGAACTGTGTTTGAGTATCTCCTGAGGAGGTATAGCATGGCCATTGATGACATGCCCCAGGCTGAGCACTTCCCTGGTGGCCCAGATGGTAAAACATCTGTCTACAATGCAGGAGACCCGGGGTCGATCCCTGGGTCAGGAAGATCCCCTGGAGAAGGAAATGGCAATCCACTCCAGTACTATTGCCTGGAAAATCCCATGGACAGAGGAGCCTGGTAGGCTACAGTCCATGGGGTCACAAAGAGTCAGAGACAACTGAGCCTCAAACCAGTAATTCCTTAACCCCCAAAGCTTCTAGTCAAGTTGAAGTCCTCAGTATTCTTGTCTTGAGAACCCCATAAACAGTATGAAAAGACAAAATGATAGGATACTGAAAGAGGAACTCCCCAGGTCAGTAGGTGCCCAATATGCTACTGGAGATCAGTGGAGAAATAATTCCAGAAAGAATGAAGGGATGGAGCCAAAGCAAAAACAATACCCAGTTGTGGGTGTGACTGGTGATAGAAGCAAGGTCTGATGTTGTAAAGAGCAATACTGCATAGGAACCTGGAATGTTAGTTCCATGAATCGAGGCAAATTGGAAGTAGTCAAACAGGAGATGGCAAGAGTGAACGTCGACATCCTAGGAATCAGCGAGCTAAAATGGACTGGAATGGGTGAATTTAACTCAGATGACCATTATATCTACTACTGTGGGCAGGAATCCCTTAGAAGAAATGGAGTAGCCATCATGGTCAACAAAAGAGTCCAAAATGCAGTACTTGGATGCAATCTCAAAAACGACAGAATCATCTCTGTTCGTTTCCAAGGCAAACCATTCAATATCACAGTAATCCAAGTCTATGCCCCAACCAGTAATGCTGAAGAAGCTGAAGTTGAATGGTTCTATGAGGACCTACAAGACCTTTTAGAACTAACACCCAAAAAAGATGTCCTTTTCATTATAGGGGACTGGAATGCAAAAGTAGGAAGTCAAGAAACACCTAGGGTAACAGGCAAATTTGGCCTTGGAATTGGAACGAAGCAGGAAAAAGGCTAAGAGTTTTGCCAAGAGAATGCATTGGTCATAGCAAACACCCTCTTCCAACAACACAAGAGAAAACTCTACACATGGACATCACCAGATGGTCAACACCGAAATCAGATTGATTATATTCTTTGCAGCCAAAGATGGAGAAGCTCAATACAGTCAGCAAAAACAAGACCAGGAGCTGACTGTGGCTCAGATAATGAACTCTCCTTATTGCCAAATTCAGACTTAAATTGAAGAAAGTAGGGAAAACCACTAGACCATTCAGCTATGACCCAAATCAAATCCCTTATGGATTATACAGTGGAAGTGAGAAATAGATTTAAGGGACTAGATCTGATAGGTAGAGTGCCTGATGAACTATGGAATGAGGTTCGTGACATTGTACAGGAGACAGGGATCAAGACAATCCCCATGGGAAAAAATGCAAAAAAGCAAAATGGCTGTCTGGGGAGGCCTTAGAAATAGCTGTGAAAAGAAGAGAAGCAAAAGGCAAAAGACAAAAGGAAAGATATTCCCATTTCAATGCAGAGTTCCAAAGAATAGCAAGGAGAGATAAGAAAGCCTTCCTTAGCGATCAATGCAAAGAAATAGAGGAAAACAGAATGGGAAAGACTAGAGATCTCTTCAAGAAAATTAGAGATACCAAGGGAACATTTCATGAAAAGATGGGCTCGATAAAGGACAGAAATGGTATGGACCTAACAGAAGCAGAAGATATTAAGAAGAGGTGGGAAGAATACACAGAAAAACTGTACAAAAAAGATCTTCATGACCCAGATAATCACGATGGTGTGATCACTGACCTAGAGCCAGACATCCTGGAATGTGAAGTCAAGTGGGCCTTAGGAAGCATCACTATGAACAAAGCTAGTGGAGGTGATGGAATTCCAGTTGAGCTATTTCAAATCCTGAAAGATGATGCTGTGAAAGTGCTGCACTCAATATGCCAGTAAATTTGGAAAACTCAGCAGTGGCCACAGGACTGGAAAAGGTCAGTTTTCATTCCAATCCCAAAGAAAGGCAATGCCACGGAATGCTCAAACTACCGCACAATTGCACTCATCTCACATGCTAGTAAAGTAATGCTCAAAATTCTCCAAGCCAGGCTTCAGCAATACATGAACCGTGAACTTCCAGATGTTCAAGCTGGATTTAGAAAAGGCAGAGGAACCAGAGATTAAATTGCCAGCATCTGCTGGATCATGGAAAAAGCAAGAGAGTTCCAGAAAAACATCTTCTGCTTTATTGACTTTGCCGAAGCCTTTGACTTTGTGGATCACAACAAACTGAGGAAAATTCTTCAAGAAATGGGAATACCAGACCACCTGACCTGCCTCCTGAGAAACTTATATGCAGGTCAAGAAGCAACAGTTAGAACTGCACATGGAACAACAGACTGGTTCCAAACCAGGAAAGAAGTACATCAAAGCTGTATATTGTTACCCTACTTATTTATCTTATATGCAGAGTACATCATGAAAAATACAGGACTGGATGAAGCACAAACTGGAATCAAGATTGCTGAGAGAAATATCAATAATCTCAGATATGCAGATGACATCACTGATATGGCAGAAAGTAAAGAGGGACTAAAGAGCTTCTTGATGAAAGTGAAAGAGAGTGGAAAACCTGGCTTAAAGCTCAATATTCAGAAAACTAAGATTATGGCATCTGGTCCCATCACTTCATGGCAAATAGATGGGGAAACAGTGGCAGACTTTATTTTGGGGGGCTCCAAAATCACTGCAGATGGTGACTGCAGCCATGAAATTAAAAGACACTTGCTCCTTGGAAAAAAAGTTATGATCAACCTAGACAGCATATTAAAAAGCAGAGACATTACTTTGCTGACAGAGGTCCATCTAGTCAAAGCTATGGTTTTTCCCATAGTCATATATGGATGTGAGAGTTGGACTATAAAGAAAACTGAGTGCTGAAGATGCTTTTGAACTGTGGTGTTGGAGAAGACTCTTGAGAGTCCCTTGGACAGCAAGGAGATCCAACCAGTTCAACCTAAAAGAAATCAGTCCTGAATGTTCATTGGAAGGACTGATGCTGAAGCTGAAACTGCAATACTTTGGCCACCTGATGTGAAGATCTGACTCATTTGAAAAGACTCTGATGCTAGGAAAGACTGAAGGCAGGAGGAGGGGAGAACAGAGGATGAGATGGCTGGATGGCATCACCAACTCGATGGACATGAGTTTGAGTAAACTCCAGGATTTGGTGATGGACAGGGAGGCTTGATGTGCTGCAGTCCATGGTGTCACAAAGAGTCGGACACAACTGGTGGACTAAACTGGACTGAACTTCTCTTTGACCCAAGAACTGACACCTCTTCAGGTCAATAATATCCCCCCAAACTCCTGAACATTTGGCACCCTCCCTGATGGCTCATATGCATCTTGGGAGAGTTGAGTCTTGGTCTCTACTAAGGAGCCAATGGCAATCCACTCCAGTATTCTTGCTGGGAAAATTCCATAAAGGAATTCCTATTCCACAGGGTAAAGGAGCCTGGCGAGGTATAGTCCATTCAGTCACAAAGAATTGGACATGACTTTTTTTTCAAGGATCCAAAACAGCAGATGCTTCTTTCCAAGGTGAAGTTTTAGATAACCATGTAAGACTTGCCAAAAAATCGGATATGAAAAGTCTCAAAGTCTTAATTCCTTACCCACCTTGAGAAAGGGGCCAGAAATTCAGACATTGGAAGAGTATCCTTGGAGAGAATTACTGGTGGGCTTTGAGTCCCACCCTCAGTTCAGTTTTGAAAGGGTATAAGGAAATTACTTGCCAAGATTGATACAGTTAATGGGTGGAGGGATACAGAGAACTCATGCCTGACTCATACCTGGAAAATCTCAAAAGTGAGAGAAGAGCTAGCTATTTGTTCTACGGCAGAGCAAGAGGAGATATTAATAGTGGTGGTGAGATTGGCATTGTTTTTCAGGACAAGTGGTTCATGAGTGCTCCCCATAGATCAGACATGAGCCATAAAAGAAACCTAGTTAGGGTTTCTTTATCTGGTCGCAGAGACCATCTGAAAGGTTGAGGAGACTTCCCCAGAAGGAAGCAAGAGATATGGTGTCAAATGCCTGGATATTTCTAAATAGATAGAAGGTTGCCTGAGGGTGGGATTGATTGCCTGTCTAAGAGCATGAGGTAAATTTTCTATATCTTGATTTCAGAGGTGGTTACATGGATGTATGTATACATTTGTCAAAACTCATCAAACTGTACACTTAAAATCTGTGCATTTTATTGTGCATAATTATACTTCAGTAAAGTTGATTTTTTAACTGCCTACTGCTACTGCTACTGCTGCTGCTAAGTCGCTTCAGTTGTGTCTGACTGTGCGACCCCATAGACGGCAGCCCACCAGGCTCCCCCGTCCCTGGGATTCTCCAGGCAAGAACACTGGAGTGGGTTGCCATTTCCTTCTCCAATGCATGAAATTGAAAAGTGAGAGTGAAGTTGCTCAGTCGTGTCCGACTCTAGCGACCCCATGGACTGCAGCCTACCAGGCTCCTCCATCCATGGGATTTTCCAGGCAAGAGTACTGGAGTGGGGTGCCACTGCCTTCTCCATTTTAACTGCCTAGAGATTTCTAAAGGAGCTATAAGTGATCAGCTAGAGGAGCTGAATTCACTCACCTTAAAGTAAATTGGTATAGGAGAAATATCTACACCAACAAAGAAAGAATCTGTCAAAAAAATGGATTTTAGATACCTGCCAAACACTAAAACTAGTCTGTGACAGTATTAGTCAAGTAAGAACCTTCTTCTCCCTCCACCCTGCTCAAACACCTGAGAAAGAAGATTAGCAAACTGGGGCATGGAAAAGAGATAAGTGAGGAACGATAGACATCTACTAAGCCTCACTGAACGTGACCATCTGCAATAGGGCCAAGCTGAGAGATAAGAAAAACTCTCATTTTAAAGTATGAAATTTAAAAAATACTTTCATTACCTTAGGCATCTTAAATATTCAAAGTAACAAGTACTGATTGCTACCTTAAAATGACCAGAAAATTCATAAAGTCTCACGCAATAGGTTAAGAGTAGGAGACAATATAAAATGGTTTCATGGTTATAGGCTTCCTTGGTCATTCAGACAGTAAAGAATCTGATACTGACCCCACAAATTGCCATTCTTTCAAAGTTCCAATTACACACACACACACACACACACACACACACACTGCCTTCTATCACATTCATCCATATACAATTATTTATTGAGTGTCTGCCATGTCTGGGCACTGTTCTATATGCTGCCCATACAGTGAAAGACAACAAAAAAGATTTCTACTCTCACAGAGCTTACCTTCTAGAAGAAGAGACAGTATCAAAGTAAACAAGATCATTCAGATAGTAAGTGCTATGAAGATACTACAGTAGCTGCTTTAACAGTGAGAGACTGTGAGTGGGGAGGTGTAGCTAACTTTCTGACCACCTTTTTTGGTGGTCAGAAAAGGACTTTCTGAGGAAGTAACATGTGACATGAGACTTGAATGACTAAAAGGATTTAGCTTTGCAAAAATCTAATGGAAGGACATTCAAGTCCCTAAGATAGGAGCAAGCTTTGTATGTAAGAAACCTAAGTCTAATGTGGATAAAACATTGTGAGCAAAGAGGAGAGTGGTTGGAGAGGTATGATAAGATGCAGTGGAAGACTTTAAAGCCAGTTTGAAAAAATTGTTTAAGCCATTCTATGGGCAATAGGACTGTAAAAGTGACATCAGAGAGATTAGGAGGAAGTTACAATTGTCTAAGCATGGAATGGTGGTGGCTTAGACTATGGAAGCAGTGAAGAAATAAGTGGATGAGTAGAGGATGCATTTTGAAGATAAAACCAAAGGACTCTGTGGGTTAGCTGCAGAAGATGCAGGCACTGGTTTATCAAATAAGCCCCTTGATTTACTCAACGGTGCTAAATCCATAGATTACTAGATCTTCCCACTCAGCTCTTGGTGACGGGATGAGTCGTGTTCATGCCAGTTGACTCCACTAGTCCTAGCCACAGTTGGCCAAGAGTGGATATGTGACCCCAATCTATGTTATCTTTCTTGTAATTAGAATTCTGAGAAGTTAAGTCAGTGATGAGAATAGTTGCTAAAAGGTCATATAGTTTCAGAAAGAGAGGTGGTCATGACTTGCTCTAAGTATGAAGATGAGTGGGCAATGTGTCTGGTTTTTAGAGATAAGAATAAAACAAAAAGAGAAACAGATGAGACATTATTTCATTTCAGGAGAGTACCCCTTGAGGGGTTTTCTGAAGTTGGATGGGTTATGAGATCTTTTCACTTGAGCTAGATGGAATAACTGCCAAAAGCAAAAAGAGAGAGGTGATTCTAGCATACATAAGCCAGGTTTATACTTGTTCCTCATCTACAGTGTCTCAGGAATAGGGAGAGATCGTGGGACGAGTTGGCTTATCCTGCAATTTTAAGAACTTTTTGGGAAAGACCATATTTACCACTGCCAGAAACAGAGAAACAAGGGAGCATTGTCCTAGATCCAACATTTCCCTGTAATCCTAGCTCCAAATCTTCTAAGAGGTGTACAAAGGGTTTTGGAGAAAACTCAGCATTTGGAGGATCCTGGGAGTCATCTGAGGCTATTTGCTCTTCTTTACCTCCAACCCCCAGTGACACATTAAATTAATCGTTAAGTCCTCTAGAGTCTATACCCTTAATATCTCTTGAATCTATATCCTCATATCTAACCCCTTAGCCACTGCCCTAATTCACACCCTCCCATTTCTCATCACAATTACCACAGTCTCCTAACTGGTCTCTTTCCTCTAAGTCAGTATCCACACTGTGACTGAAGTGAGGTTTCTAAAGTTCGTATCTGTTCAAATACTGATAATATTGCAGAATATTTCTGCCTTTAACAATGCAAATAATTCCTTCTCTCGGTGATGCAAATTAATTTTGTCTGGAAGAGAATTTACATTTATAAAAGTCAAATACCCTTGTGAATCAGTCTTAGTGTCTTATTGGTTCTTTCATTAATTAGTGAAATATGGCTTTATTTTATATTTGTATAAGGCTCATGATTTTAACTTTTTGAAAATTATCCCATAACACAAATAACAGGAAGTAACCCACATTTGCTGAGGTCAAAAATAAAACCATATGAATGGATAGAAGGATGCATCATCAACCCAGGATAAGAGTTAAACGGCCTCAGTGAGAAGTAGAATCAGCTACTGGAGGCCCCAAGAATCTGGGGAGTAGTCTGTGTCTTCACTTGACTCCTCTCTAGGCAACAGACTGATACTTCTCAGCAAATTGGTTTTTTCTGCAACTCAGGCCATTTGACAAGTAAAATTTGACACCACTCTCAAATTTTCATGGTAAGTCTGCTGCTGCTAAGTCACTTCAGTCATGTCCGACTCTGTGCGACCCCATAGACGGCAACCATGAGTAAAAGTGTAATTCTCTCTCCCCCAAGTCCAAATTCTCAGGGAAAGGGTTCCAATTGGCATAGCTTAGGCTAAGGCCCCACCCTGGACCCTTTATCTGTACAAACATGCAGTTTTTCACTGGTCTCCCTGACTAAAGCCCTCTCCACTTTGCCCCCAGAATTGTAGTTCTAAAATTCATATTTGATTTACCATCCTGCCTCAAGATAAAATATTTCTCCACTGCTTACTGGATGAGTCCCAGCTCCTTTGTTTGTCATGGAAGGCTCTTCATTATCACATCCCTGACCATCTTTGCTATACTCTCTGCATCGGTCCCACATCTCGATCATATCAGTTGCTTTGCCCCATTGTTCTTATATGCATGCTTCCCCCACACCTTTTATCTCCCACTCATTATTCAAAGCTCAGCTCACATGACTTTTGTGAGGCCTGAGGATGTATTACACAATATGACGTTTATCTGCTTCCTTGACTGTGACCTAACAAGCCTGGGAGTGCCTAGAGCACAGGATCTCAGACTCTCTTTCACAAAGGATGGAACCTAGTGAGGTTCTAATAACTATTCATTGAAAGCCCACCTGCCCCCACCCCACTTTGGATACAAGAAGACAACAGTCTTCAGTGTCTCACATACACATACACCCTGCCTAGGAGCAGGAAGCACATGAGTTCTGATAAAGAAAAAAATATTCATTACACTTGTTAAAGATGGTAAGGCAAACTTTATTTGCAGGGGCGGGGCAGAGGGGAGGGTAGGGAGGGGCCGGGGATCATGGAATAGCTATAGGAACCACTGCAATGAGGTGCTGCAGTAGGGGAGAGATTGAGCTCAACTCAGACCCCAACAAAGACAAGTGATAATTTATTAGCAGGGTAGCAGCAGGGTAGAGATCAGTGGCTGGAAAATTACAGCCTTCATCTATTCTGGCTGCTATAATAAAACACCAGGGACTCCCCTGGTGGTCCAGTGGTTAGCCTTTGTGCTCCCAATGCATGGGGCAGGGGTTTGGTCCTTGGTTGGGACCGAAGGTCCTGCATGCTGCATGCCGTGGCTAAAAAACACACCACACTACAGACTGGGTAGCTTATAAGCAAATTTCTTAGAGTTCTAGAAGCTATAAGTCTGAGACCAAGGTGCCAGCATGGCCACTAGGTGCTCTCTGGTCAGCTACTTCCCCATCTGAAGGACTGGGCTAGGGAGCTCCATGAGATATCTTCTGTGACGCTACTAATCCTAATCATGCAAGATCCTCACGACCTAATCACCTCTCAAAGGCCCCACCTACTAATGTTTGGGGGTTAGGATTTCAACATATGAATTTTGGAAGGACATGAACATAGCATTTACTAAGAAAAAACATCAGAGGAAAGGGGGATTCTTGGTAGATCAACTCAACAGAATTCTTGCTGAAAGCAGGCCAAGGTGATAAATACCAAGGACGGTCAGATATCAAGAGCGGAGAATTTCCAATAAACCGATTTAAAGGGATTCTTGCTTAAACTGGATTCTACAAGGACAAAGAGGGAAGCCCAAAGTCAAGCCTGGTCCAGGGCCGACTCAGAAGAACCTGACTAAATTTTTGGCCAGAGGAGACAGTCTTTGTTCCGTTCTAGACTTTACCAGGCTTCTTCATCCTGGCTATGCTGGGGTGCTTTTAAAAATATCAAGGCTGGGCACCACCCAACCCCTACTCCACCCTACCCGTGCTTCTGGATCAATTGGTCTCTGCTGAGGTCAGGCTTTAGTTTTGTCTTTCTATTTTTCCCAAGAGGTTGTACTGCGGTGTCAGACAGAGAATCGCTCCATTAGGCGACGGCGGATGCGCAGATGCACCTGCCTTCCACACGCCAGTTAAGCCGCGCGCGAGGGTATTCTAGGTTCCAGCACACCCCAGCCACTTAGCCGGCACCACCCCGAAGGGGCGGGGCCCAGGCCGCAGAAGGCGGGGCCACGGCTGAAGCTCAGCCGCTCCCCTCTCGGGAAAGCACTGCGCGTGACTCGCGGCGCTCAATGCAGAGGGAGCCAGGAGGTGGGCGATCACCCCCACTGGCCCAGAGGGCCGAACTACTGGCCATCCCAAGGGGCGGCAGGAGGGCAATTCAGATCGGACCATCGGCGCCACAGCTGCAGGGGAGGACCGGGCGTTACCAAGCTGTCTGAGAGAAGGGGGACGACTGCTTGTCACGGCTGCTACGCGACCCCTGCAGGGCGCGAGACGCTTCCGCTGCCTGCGCGATAGGACCACGCCGAGGCGAGAAACCAGGTAGGACGCGTCTTTGGGGCAGGCGAGATCCCGGAGATCCGCTGTCCTCGCGTTCCAAATGATCCCTTGGGAGAAAGGCCCTCAGTTTGCTCACCTATCCAGTCCTTAGCGCGCCCTCCCTTCCCTTCAGCCCTTCGCCCTCGTCCCGTCAGCCCCACCCTTCGGTCTTGCTTGACCCTCTGGACCAACCTCATCTTCAGTCCTATCCCTTCAGTTCCGCCATCCACTAAATCCTCAGTCACCCAGGACAAGCCATCCTTTGGGGCGTCACCTCAGGTCCACCCTAACCGTCTCCTCAAACTGTCCCTTCGAGACACCCCCTCAGCTTACTCGCGCCCAGGGGTCATCGTTGTCCCCACATCTCCTGTGACGGCCCTGGAGGAGCGCGCGTGGCCGCTCAGCACCCAACCCGGCGACTGCGGCGAGAGTCCTCTGCACGCCGGGTCCTTTGCACCCTCCGCCCCTTTGGCCCCTGGTTCCCACTTTGATGCCTGTTTGAGCCGGGCTGGGATCGCTCTCTCACATACAGTTTTACCTTGGGAAAACCTGTGGCCTGGCATTTTGCCAGCCCACTGCTACCGCTCTTACCTGCTGCAAAGGGTATCGTGATCCCGTTGCCCAGGGCTGCCTTGGGATGCCAGGCTGGCCCTGAGGACACCAGGGGGCTGCCCTGGAGGCAAGGACCGTACACGATTCATGTGTATCTCCAGTGCCCAGCACAGTGCCTGGCACATGGTAGACTCGGTAAATATTTGATGGGTGAGTGAATGAATGAAACCAATGCAGAGGCTGTGAGGCAGTGTTTCATGGGAAGACGTGTCACTAGTTACATGAATTGGGGGGAAAAACGAAGGGCGTCAGGGGATTACTTGCGGTGCTCATGGTGGGAGCATAAAACTGAACATACTCAGTCTCTCAGTTCATGCATCTAATTTCATTTACATAGAAGCTTCTTTTTATTAGCTGTTTTACCTTTATGTTTACCAAAAAGAAAAAATTAAGGTCCAAGCCTGCAGAAATTTTTATTGGTCAGTCCTTCAGTGGCTGCCCAGATAATCTTTAAAGAGCTTTACCCAGGTGACCCCCCTCCTCTTGCCCTAGAGACTAACTGCTCCCTCTAGGGAAGAATTGTGGAGGCTAGCCACATCCTTCAAACCTGATTCAGTGTACCTGATCAGCTGGTGCTTCAGGACAGGTTGGAAGAATGACCTCAGTTACTTTACCCTTTTAATTCTTGGATACCTCCCCTTCCCCTGCCTCCAATGGAGAGGGGAGACATCCCAGCCTGGCCTAGTGTGAGACTTATCAAAGATTCCTAAATACTACTATAGTATGATCAGGCCATATGAGCCATTTATATCTCAGTAGACCAGCATCAGGCAGGGATTACCACTATCTGAACAGTGTCAGTAATAAACAAGAACACAGGCCTTTTAAAGATGGGATTCTCAAAGAACAGAGAGCCTGAAATCTGTTTTTGTTGGTTCCTAAGAGGATGACATGAACAGATTCAATTTCCTGAAGCTAAGACAGGGTTCGGCGATCTCAATTTTGGCCCAGGGTCCATGGGGAAATAGATGATACTGCTGACTGATGAAACAATGGCTGGAAAGCTGCAGGAGTTTATAAGAAGTAGTTGCCTGACGACTAGAGGCATTATTGTCACTGGGGCTCAGAGTACTGTTGTTCAGTCACTGAGTCGTGTCTGACTCTGTGACCCCATGTACTGTAGCACACCAGTCTTCTCGGTCCTTCACTATCTCCCTGGGCTTGCTCAAACTCTTATCTTTTGAGTCAGTGATGCCATCCAACCACCTCATCCTCCGTGACCGCCTTCTCCTCTTGCCCTCAATCTTTCCCAGCATCAGGGTCTTTTCCAATGAGTCAGCTCTTCACATCAAGTGGCCAAAGTATTGGAGCTTCAGCATCAGTCCTTCCAATGAATATTCTGGGTTGATTTCCTTTAGGATTGACTGGTTTGATCTCATTGCTGTCCAAGGGACACTCAAGAGTCTACTCCAGCACCACAGTACGAAAGTGTCAATTCAGAGTATTGGTAGGTAAAAACTGTGACTGGAGTTTCTTGGGGGGCTCCGTGGAAATTAGTAATGGTAATGGTGTCAGGGAGTTGGGAGATCCCACCGCTGTCTCTGGTGTTCTGCTATGCCAGTCCCTCCTCACTCACATATGTGCTCATTTGTATTCGACTCTGCGTGTCCCTCCTACTGTATGGCTGTAGAGCATTCTCCGTCATTGTTTCTCTTCTGCTTTGAGCCAGGTCAAAATCTGATTTCCTCTGATTTTTATGTTAAGTGCCTAAGGTCCCTTTTTGAGGCCAGTCCTTCCTGACTGGAAGCTGGGTATGCTCTCACTCATTTCTAGCTTTGGTTTATCCTTCTCTACTTTTTCTTTCTCCCATTCTCTGACTTTGTAACTTTAGAAAGTAAGTCTTGGATCACAGATACTCAAAGCAGGAAGGGGCTCCTGAGCAGAATTAAGCATGGAGTTTAGAGACCAGTACTTTTAATTTTTTTTTTTTTTTTTTTTTTTGGTTAACCAATATGTTTTTTTTTGTTGGTTTTTTTTAGAAGCGGAGCTAAGAGAGTCTTCTTCCACTCCGCGCTAAGGATTCTGGGAACAAGGAAATAACGTGAGAGACCTGGTTAACCAATATGTTTTTAATCAGCTTTTCTACACTAGTCTGTCTAGGTCCCTGTTAAGACCTCAGTATCCCCAAAACACTCTGGATTATTTATTTTCTCTTCACTTCCAATATGGCAGAGCATTGCCAGATAAAATACAGGATGCCAAGTTAAATTTGAATTTCAGATAAATAACAGAGTATCCCGTGTTTTTATTTGCTTCCTGTATTTTTATTTGCTTCCCTAGTTCATGGGAAGGTTTATGTGTTCTATTTTTCTCTGTGCAACTTTAGGACAATAACTCATCGTTTTTTTCTGTTACTCATACACAATGACTGAGCACTTAGTAAAAGTCAGTTGACTGAGATGGCTCACTGACTGCATGTTAGGGTAAGGGCAGGCTCTGTAGAGATAGTCCGTTGATCAGTGTTGAGGTTACCCAGAAAACACTCACTCAAACATTGACATATGATATTATAGTTCCTGTCAAATGAGTCTGTCATGCAAAATGAGTGTATTGTTTTGAATGACCACATATAAACATTGCTCTGAGATTGACTTCAGGGGGTGAGGGTGGAGAATGGGATGCATTCTAATGAAAAGTTATAACTCATAGCAGAATCTCTCTGGTATTACATTTATTCTTTTTTACTTAAGTTGTGGTAAAATTTATATAACATGAAATTTACTATTTAAACAGTTCTTAAACATACAATTCAGTGTCATTAAGTACATTCACATTGTTGTTCAGTCATCACCACCATCTATCTCCAGAACTTTTATCTTCTCAGACTGAAACTGCATACTCGTTAACAATAACTCATTTCCTGTTCTCCCAGCCCCTGACAACCACCATTCTACTTTCTTTCTCTATGATTTGACTACTCTCGGTACTACGTGTAAATTAATCATACAATATTTGTCTCTTTGTGACTGGTTTATTTCACTTAACAAAATGTCTTCAAGGTTCATCCATGTGGTAGCTTGCATCCCAATTTCCTTCCTTTTTAGGGCTGAATAATATCCGTTGCAAGTATATATCACATTATTTTTATCCACATAAAAGCTTGGGTTGCTTCCACTTTTTAGCTATTGTGAATAAAACTGCTTTGAACATTGGTGTACAGATATGAGTCCCTGTTTTCAATTCCATTGGATATATATCCAGAAATGGAACTGCTGAATCATATGGTAATTTTACATTTAATTTTTTGAGGAACTGCCTTACCATTTTTCACAGTGGCTGTACCATTTTACTTTCCCACCAGCAATGTCAAGCATTCCAGTTTTTCCACAGATTTGCCAACACTTATTTTGTGTTTTGTTTTTTTAAATAATAGTCATCCTAATGGGTCTGAGGGCTTCCCTGGTGGCTCAGACGGTGAAGCGTCTGTCTGCAATGCTGGAGTCCCAGGTTCGATCCCTGGGTTCGGGAAGATCCCCTGGAGAAGGAAATGGCAACCCACTCCAGTACTCTTGCCTGGAAAATCTCATGGACAGAGGAGCCTGGTAGGCTACAGTCCATGGGGTCACAAAGAGTTGGACACTACTGAGCGACTTTACTTATTTTAATGGGTCTGAAGTGGTATCTCATTGTGGTTTTGATTTGCATTTTTCTAATGGCTTGTGATGTTTAGTATCTTTTCTTGTGCTTATTGGCTGTTTTTATATTTTCTTTGAAGAAAAGTCCATTAGAAATCCTTTGCCTGTTTTTAATTGGGTTATATCTTTCTATTGTTGAATTGTAAGAGTTCTTTATATATTTAGGATAGAAGTCCCTTATTATGATATTATGATTTGAAAATATGTTCTCCCATTTCATGGGGTTGCCTTTTCACTCTTTTGTGATTCTTTGATACACAAAAGTTTTTAAATTTTGATGAGGTCCTATTTACCTATTTTTTCTCTGTTTGTCTGTGCTCTTGGTGTAGCCAATAAATCATTGCCAAATTCAATTCTTCTTTATCCATTCATCTGTCATGAAGCTTTTTCCCTATGTTTTCTTCCAAGTTTTCTTGAATAGATTTATCTCTTATGGTTAGGTCTTGATCTATTTTGAGTTAAATTTTGTATGGAGTGTAAGATAAGGGCCCATTCTTTTGCATGTGGATATCCAATTTTCCTAACACCGTTTGTTGAAGACTGTCCTTTCCCCTTTGAATAGTGTTGCCATTCTTGTTGAGTATCAATTGACCAGAAATGCCAGGTTTATTTCTAGGCTCTCTATTTTTTTTTTTTTATTGAGGTATAGTTGAATTACAGTGTTCAGCAAAGTGACTTGGTTATACATATATATACTTTCTTTTTCATATTCTTTTCCATTGAATATAGTTCCGTGTGCTATACAGTAGGACCTTGTTGTTTATCCATTCTGTACATACCAGTTAGCATCTGCTAATCCCAAACTCCCAATCCACTCCTCCAACCCCCCACACCTTGGCAACCACCAGTCTATGCTCTATGCCCCTGATTTTGCTTCTGTTTCTTAGATTCATTTGTGTCATATTTTCAATTCCACATACAAGTGATATCATATGGTATTTGTCTTTGTCTTTCTGACTACTTCATTTAGTATGATAATCTCTAGTTGCATCCATGTTGTTGCAAATGGCATTATTGTGTTCTTTTTTATGACTGAGTAGTACTTCATGGCATCACTTGGATGGCATCACCAACTCAGTGGACGTGAGTTTGAGAAAACTCCAGGAGATAGTGAAGGACAGGGAAGACTGGTGTGCTGCAGTCCATGGGTCACAAAAAGCCAGACACAACTTAGCGACAGTGCTTCACAGTATATACACACCACATCTTCTTTACCCACTCATCCGTCAGTGGACATTTAGGCTGTTTCCGTGTCTTGGCTACTGTGAATGGTGCTGCTGTGAACATAGGAATGCATGTATCTTTTTGTGTTATAGTTTTGTCTGGGTATATGCCCAGGAGTGGGATTGCTAGATCGTTTCATGGGCTTCCCTGGTGGCTCAGACAGTAAAGAACCTGCCTGCAATGCAAAAGACCCAGGTTCGATCCTGGGTCAGAAAGATCCCCTGGAGAAGGAAATGGCAACCCACTCCAGTATTTTTGCCTGGGAAATCCCATGGACAGAGGAGCCTGGTGGGCTACGGTCCATGGGGTCGCAAACAGTCAGACACGACTGAGCGACTAACACTTTCAACTTTTGTGGTAATTCTATTTTTAGTTTTCTGAGGAACCTCCATACAGTTTTCCACCGTGACTGCACAGCTTACATTCCCATTAATGGTGTAGGAGGGTTCCTTTCACCATTTGTTAGCATTTGTTACTTGTAGACTAAAAAAAAAAAAATTTCAATGGTTGGTTTGTTTGGCTGCACCAGGTCTGTTACAGAATGTGATTTCATAGTTATGGCATGTGGGACCTAGTGCCTCAACCAGGGATTGAACCCTGGCACCCAGCATTGGGAGCATAGAATCTCGCCACTGGATCACCAGGGAAGTCCCCACCTTTAATGATGGCCATTCTGACCCTCATGAGGCAGTACCCTGCTCTTTTGATGACTGTAAGCTGTGTGGTAAGGAAGTATGACTCCTACAACTTTGTTCTGTTTTTCAACCTTTTTTTTAACTATTAAGGATCCCTTGTGATTTCATACAAATTTTAGAATGAATTTTTCTATTTCTGTAAAAATTACCATTAGGATTTTGAAAGGGATCTCACTGAATCTGTGGATTGCTTTGGGCAGTTGACATCTTTTCATTATTACAGAAAGAACACAGTATTAGTTGCTTAGTCATGTCCAACTCTTTGTGACCACATGGACTGTAGCCCACCAGGCTTCTCTGTCCATGGGGTTCTCCAGGCAGGAATACTGGAGTGGGTAGCCATTCCCTTCTCCAGGGGATCTTCCCAACCTAGGGATTGAACCTGAGTTTCCCTCATTGCAGGCAGATTGTTTACAATCTGAGTCACCAGGGAAGCCTCACATAAGATCTACCCTCTTAACAAATTTTAAGTTTACAATATATTGTTTATTGTAGGTATATTGTTTTACAGCATATCTTTAGAGCTTATTCATCTTGCTTGACTGAAACTTTATACGCAATGAACAACAACTCCCCATTTCCCTCCCCCCAATCAGCTGTCATTCTACTCTCTGATTCATGAATTTAACTATTTTAGATTCCTGATATAAGTGGAATTGGGCAGTATTTGTCATTCTGTGTCATTCTGTGATTTAGCCTATTTCACTTAGCATAATTTCCATCCGTATTGCAGGTGTTGCATATTGCAGGTGTTGACATCTTAACAATATTAAGTCTTACGATCCATGAACACATGATATCTTCCCACTTACTTCTTTAATTTCTTCCAGTAGCATTTTATAGTTTTCAGTGTACAAGCCTTTACCTTCTTGGTTAAGTTTATTCCTAAGTATTTTACTCTTTCTGATGCTGTTGTAAATGGAATTATTTTCTTAATTTCCTTTTCAGATTGTTCATTATTTTGTCTAGAAACACTAAACTGATTTTTAAAATTTCTTTCTCTCATCCTTATTTATTTTTAAAATATTTATTTATTTGGCTGCTCCAGGTCTCAGTTGCAACATGTGGCATCCTTAAGTTGCAGCTCTCAGACTCCTAGTTGTGGTATGTGGGATCCAGTTCCCTGGCTAGAGTTTGAACCCAGGTCCGCTGCATTGGTAGCACAGAGTCACCAAAGAAAAGTTAAGTTATAGTCTATATACTGTGTATAAAACAAAAGTGTGTAAGTAAAAGTATACATTTTAAAAGTTTTACCAAAATACCTAAATTAAAAAAAAATTATTCTTGATACTTAAAGCAGAAAATTGCTGTTCTCTGGAATTCTTGGAAGATGAGACTTTGAGCTCTGAAATGTATGCTGTTTTTGGCTTCTTGTGTGAGATCCTGTGGTCAAGGATGACAAGTTGATAACTGGGTGGAGAGGGAAAAAGAGTCAGCCAACTTCTGGCTAGATTTAGTTATTTTAGGATCCAAAGTTTATACTTAAGTTTATCTTAGGATCCTAAAATCTATATTTAACTTGTTTATCTGTTTTTATACTTTTGTACTTCCTTTCTTCTCTTATATAATTATTTTAAGAACGAAAATAGAACCTTATATATAGTGTCCTTAGGGAAAAAATAGAAAATCGGTTTTTACCCATGTTCAGGTAAAAGAAAGATCAGAATATTCCTAAAGTCAGTATAGATAGGATTCAGAAGACCCCAAGGGAAAAAGCAAAAACTCAGATGGGAGAGTTGGGAACCCACTCCTGATCCCATTCATCTGAGAGTTGTTTCACTTCCAAATGTTATTTTCTTGTTATCTTAAGGATAACAAGGATCTGTTTATTTAAAGATACAGCCAGGGACTTCCCTGGTGGTCCAGTGTTTAAGAATCCATCTTACAATGCAGGGGATGTGGGTTTGATCCCTGGTTGGGGAACTAAGCCCACACCCCACAGCTACTGAAGCGTCACACTCTGGAGCCCTAGAGCCACAACTAAAAAGAAGCCTGAGCACTGCAAAAAAAGATCCTGCATGTACCACAACTAAACGTGAAGCAGCCAAATAAATAAATTTTTTTTAAAAAGATACAGCCAAACTGTTATCAGACCAACCTAATCTCTGAAGGTTCTAGATAGCTAGAGTTTTTCTGCGAGGCTAATCATTTCCTTTTAAATATCCTCCAAATTAGGGTCCCCAACCTCCAGGATCTAATGTCTGATCTGAGGTGGAGCTGATGTAATAACAATAGAAATAAAATGCACAATAAATATAATGCTCTGGAATCACCCTGAAACCACAGCCACCACCCCATCCCCCGGGTCCATGGAAAGACTGTCTTCCATGAAACTGGTCTCTGGTGCCAGAAAGGTTGGGAACCACCTTTTGATCTCCTGCTCCAAAAGGATAGTAATTTAAACATTTCTGTCTCACTTATATATTACTGTTTAACAAACATTCCACAACTTAGTGGCTTACAACAATGACTGATTGTATCCAGTTTTGTGAATTGGCTAAGGGGTTTTTCACAGTTCCAAAAGATGAGTTCTTGAAATGTTTTGAATAGGAGCATTGCTGGGTGAATTGTCTCCCAAGGAGATTACTTTGAAGGACTTCTCTTATTTGGTGGGAGAGGGCCATTCTGCTTCTATTCAAAACATTTCCAGAACCCATCTTTTGGAACTGCAAAAAAACCCTTAGCCAGCTCACAAAACTGTGAGATATAATCAGTCATTGTTGTAAGCCACTAAGTTGTGGAATGTTTGTTATACAGTAATATATACATGAGACAGCAATGTTTAAATTACTGTTTTTTGGAACAGCAGTCCCCAATCTTTTACTCCTTAGATAGTGTAATGTCAGGTTCAGTTTATAGGCTGGTTTATGTGATATGCTTAGCCTCACATCCAACACAGCAACTTGCAACATTATTAGTTTATTCATCCCTAATGATAGTGGTTGGAGAAGGGAGTCCTGGAAGCAGGACCACCTGCCCATTATGCATCGTGAGTCCTTTTGACAGCCAGGTGGTGGTGATAGACAGTTAACAAGGAGCAGTAACAGCTCCTTAAGCTATGGCTTTTTATTGGGTTGTTGAGAACATGTAGTAGAGAATAGAAATTTTCAAAATGTTTTTTAGAGGGGAGATCTTTGTTCAAGTATATTCCACAGATAAGTGGACACAAAAAGGTAAAGGCTGAGCTGTTTTGGTTGAAGGCAAGGGGTTGGGAGAAGTAGAGTCTAACCTGTTCATCTCTCCTTCCTTCCCTCTCTACCCCATTCACTTCCCTTTCATTGTCAATGGAAGGGCTCTGTAAAGCACACTTTAAGCCAGTCACGGTGACTACTGAGTTTTGCCTACTGAGTCATGACTCCAAAGTGGAAAGAGGTTGAAAGAAGTGAAGATCCCATCATCTTCAGCTGATCACCTGCCAGTAACCAATCATGGTTTGACAGAAATATAGCCAAAATATTTACTGCATACATACCTAAATTCCTATGTGAAACACTTAGCCTTAATTTAATGAGCTGTCTGGAACCAGGAATGAATTATAGATTCCTTTTACCCTTTGATCCAAGACCTATGCTAATTTGTCAACCTTTTTTAGTCCAAATCCAAGAAAATATTTTCTAGCCATAACTTCTAGTTTGTAGTATGGAAAAAGTTTGTTTTTAGAATATTTTATAATAATGTATATGCTTTAAATATATATATATATACACATTGAACATTGGATGGGCTCTGTACCTCCCTCCCTTTGCATACTATTAGCCTCTTTGCTTAATTTCCTCTAGATATGTGTTAATTCTTAAACTTGAGGCTGCATAAAAATCACCTGTCACTCCTGAAGTTCTGATTCAGTAA
This sequence comes from Bos indicus, assembly GCF_029378745.1. NCBI lineage: Eukaryota > Metazoa > Chordata > Mammalia > Artiodactyla > Bovidae > Bos > Bos indicus. Next base: position 59,632,628 of record NC_091767.1, read on the forward strand.
GTCCAACCCTTTACCAGTCTAATAAATTCCAAGGAGAGGCTGATTCTACTGGTCCATAGACTACACTTTGAGTAGAACTACTGTTAGACCCAAACTCTAGTCTCAGCTTCTTGATAAGTGGTTCTCAGATTTAATCAACATAAAGGTTTTGGTTTTGATTTTGAAAGAAATGAAAAGACTCTAATGCATAAGCCCTGGGAATCAAAGGCCAAATAGTGCCACTAAGAGTGTGATTTATGGCATATCATCTCCACAGTGTTTTCTTCCTTTAGAGATTAGGTTTATAAACCTATTACTCATTTAAGATTAAGAGATTGTGGAGAATACAGTCCAAAGAAATGCTATTCACTGCTCAGATTTTAACCTAGAAAATGTTTAAACTTAACTGTGTTTTTATGGAGACAAACGAAATGAAGGATACTATGATATTTTCCTTTGAAACAAATAAATCTTGTCTATTTTGTTTAAAAATATTTTCTGAGAAAGTGTTTGTCTCTTTCTGTAATTAAAGGTGAAATATATTTTCACTGTTGAAAATCTAGAAAAATACAGACAAGTATAAAATGACAACATATAATCCAACAGTTTTTGGAAACCAAATTTTTAATAGTTGGGTAACAAATCCATTGTTTGAATTTACCATAATTTACTTAACACAAATGTTAGACATTTGAGGTTTCTAAAAATAGCTTTCTCTTTTCTGAAAAATGTTCAGATTAATAACCTTATAAAAAAATCTTTGATAATTTCTTTAGTATAGAATTCTGGAGGTGGAGTTAGAGGATTTGAATATTTTTAAGACTGGATATATATATACATTTTCCCCCAACCTCAATATGAGGGTACCCAAATATGCTCATGGAAGACTTGACTCATTAGAAAAGACTCTGATGCTAGGAGGGATTGGGGGCAGGAGGAAAAGGGGACGACAGAGGATGAGATGGCTGGATGGCATCACTGACTCGATGGACCTGAGTCTGAGTAAACTCCGGGAGTTGGTGATGGACAGGGAGGCCTGACGTGCTGCGATTCATGGGGTCGCAAAGAGTTGGACACGACTGAGCGACTGAACTGAACTGAACTGAAATATGCTTTTATTGACAAAATGTGAAAACGCCTGTTTTAGTTGTCTTCACCAGGATTAACTATTACTGTTTTGTTTGATAATTGATGAATTTAAAGCAATATTTTAATAGTGTTTTAAATCTTATTGTATGCTTATTAGCTATATTCTGTTCCCTCTTCTATGGAATGTTTGCTCATATCCTGCCCATTTTCCTATTATGATCTTAGTTTTAAGGGAATAAGTCAGTCACAGAAGGACAAATACTGCATGATTCCATTTGTATGAGGAATCTAAAATAGTCAAAGTCATAGATATAGGAAAAAGAATAGAGGTTGCCAGGAGCTGGGGGTGGGGGAAATGAGATGCTGTTCAACTGGTATAGTTTGAGTTATGCAAGATGAATAAGTTCTAGAGATCTGCTGTACGTTATGCTTATGGTTAGCAATATTGCCTGTATACTTTAAAATTTTTTAAGTGAATAGAAATATAGAAAATTTGAGCACCTAACTACTCCTCAAGGATATTGCTTCATCGTTTAATTCCTCTCTTTCTAAATCTTCAATGTCAGTGGAGACAAAGTTACAAAAAAGAAAAGAAAGAGTAAATGTGTATTTCCCAGAACTAAAGAAGAGTCTCCAAATCAAAAGGGCCCACTGAGTGCCCAGCACAACCAATAGAAATACCATACCCTAGGGCAACTCGTCATGAAAATTTAGAACATTAGGGATATAGAGAAATTTTAAACCAGTGTTCTTTTTTAAAAGTTTACATACAAGCATCAGAAATCAGAATGGCACTGTACTCAACAAGAATGAAATCTAATTAGTAAGCAGTGAGCAGTGTTTTCAGATTCATGAGAGGAATTGATTTCTAACCTAGGGTTTTATGCTCAGCCAAATTATCAACAGTAAGAGTTTAAAATATATACTTTCAGATACTCATTACAAAAATATTCCTACTATGTATCCTTTCTTAGAAAGCTATTACAGAATATGCTTCAGCAAAATGAGAATATAAACAAGAAAGAAGAAATCATGAGATCTAGGGCATGGGATCACAGGGCAACTAAGAGAAGAGAGGCAAAGAAAATTCCTAGGATGAGGATAAAGAGATGTCCAGCATGATAGTGGTGTTGTAAACCATAGAGGAGAGTCAGTTCAAATGTATCAGGAGAACAGAAAGTTCCAGAAGGATTATGGTCCAGGAAAAAAAAAAAAAAGGAACTATGTTTGACTGTTTGGAAAATTAGATTGAGAGCAATTTTTACAGTTCTGCTAGAGAATTTGGGAAGAATTAGGGATAAATATATAGAAAACTAAACTAAAGAGAATCATGTATTAAAGTTACAACCCATCATTTCATGGCAAATAGATGGGGAAACAATGGAAACCGTGACAGACTTTATTTTCTTGGGCTCCAAAATCACTGCAGATGGTGACTGCAGCCATGAAATTAAAAGACGCCTGCTCCTTGGAAGAAAAGCTATGACCAATCTAGACAGCATATTATAAAGGAGAGACATTATTTTACCTACAAAGGTCCATATAGTCAAAGCTATGATTTTTCCAGTAGTTATGTATGGATGTGAGAGCTGGACAGGAGAAAAGTGAGTGAGTGAGTGAGTGAGTGAAAGATGTTCAGTTCAGTCGCTCAGTCGTGTCCGACTCTTTGCGAGCCCATGAATCGCAGCACACCAGGCCTCCTTGTCCATCACCAACTCCTGGAGTTCACTCAGATTCACGTCTATTGAGTCAGTAATGCCATCCAGCCATCTCATCCTCTGTCATCCCCTTCTCCTCCTGCCCCTAATCCCTCCTAGCATCAGAGTCTTTTCCAATGAGTCAACTCTTCTCATGAGGTGGCCAAAGTATTGGAGTTTCATATTTAGCATCATTCCTTCCAAAGAACACCCAGGGCTGATCTCCTTTAGGATGGACTAGTTGGATCTCCTTGCAGTCCAAGGGACTCTCAAGAGTCTTCTCCAACACCACAGTTCAAAACCATCAATTCTTCAGTGCTCAGCTTTCTTCATAGTCCAACTCTCACATCCATATATGACCACTGGAAAAACCATAGCCTTGACTAGACGGACCTTTGTTGGCAAAGTAATGTCTCTGCTTTTCAATATGCTATCTAGGTTGGTTATAACTTTCCTTCCAAGGAGTAAGCGTCTTTTAATTTCATGGCTGCAATCACCATCTGAAGTGATTTTGGAGCCCAAAAAAATAGTCTGACACTGTTTCCACTGTTTCCCCATCTATTTGCCATGAAGTGATGGGACCAAATGCCATGATCTCCATTTTCTGAATGTTGAGCTTTAAGCCAACTTTTTCACTCTCCTCTTTCACTTTCATCAAGAGGCTTTTTAGTTCCTCTTCACTTTCTGCCATAAGGATGGTGTCATCTGCATATCTGAGGTTATTGATATTTCTCCCGGCAATCTTGATTCCAGCTTGTGTTTCTTCCAGCCCAGCGTTTCTCATGATGTACTCTGCATATAAGTTAAATAAGCAGGGTGACAATATACAGCCTTGACGTACTCCTTTTCCTACTTGGAACCAGTCTGTTGTTCCATGTCCAGTTCTAACTGTTGCTTCCTGACCTGCATATAGGTTTCTCAAGAGGCAGGTCAGGTGGTCTGGTATTCCCATCTCTTGAAGAATTTTCCACAGTTTATTGTCATCCACACAGTCAAAGACTTTGGCGTAGTCAATAAAGCAGAAATAGATGCTTTTCTGGAACTCTCTTGCTTTTTCGATGATCCAGCGGATGTTGGCAATTTGATCTCTGGTTCCTCTGCCTTTTCTAAATCCAGCTTGAACATCTGGAATTTCACGGTTCATGTACTGCTGAAGCCTGGCTTGGAGAATTTTGAGCATTACTTTACTAGTGTGTGAGATGAGTGCAATTGTGTGCTAGTTTGAGCATTCTTTGGCATTGCCTTTCTTTGGAATTGGAATGAAAACTGACCTTTTCCAGTCCTGTGGCCACTGCTGAGTTTTCCAAATTTGCTGGCATATTGAGTGCAGCACTTTCACAGCATCATCTTTCGGGATTTGGAATAGCTCAACTGGAATCCCATCACCTCCACTAGCTTTGTTCGGTGATGCTTTCTAAGGCCCACTTGACTTCACATTCCAGGATGTCTGGCTCTAGGTCAGTGATCACACCATCATGATTATCTGGGTCGTGAAGATCTTTTTTGTACAGTTCTTCTGTGTATTCTTGTCACCTCTTCTTAATATCTTCTGCTTCTGTTAGGTCCGTACCATTTCTGTCCTTTATCGAGCCCATCTTTTCATGAAAAGTTCCCTTGGTATCTCTAATTTTCTTGAAGAGATCTCTAGTCTTTCCCATTCTGTTGCGAAAGATGCTCAGTTGTGTTCAACTCCTTGTGACTCCATGGACAGCAAAAAAGGCTGAGCACCGAAGAATTGATGCCTTCAAACTGTGGTGCTGGAGAAGACTCTTGAGAGTCCCTTGGACAGCAAGGAGGTCAAAGCAGTCAATCCTAAAGAAAATCAACCCTGAATATTCCTTAGAAGGACTGATGCTGAAGCTGAACTGCAAATACTTTGGTCACCTGATGCAAAGAGCTGACTTATGAGAAATGACCCTGATGCTGGGAAGATTGAAGGCAAGAGAAGAAGGGAACGGAGGATGAGATGGTCGAATGGCATCACTGACTCAGTAGACATGAGTTTGAGCAAACTCCAGGAGATCAAGGACACGGAAGCCTGGCAGGCTGCAGTCCACGGGGTTGCAAAGAGTCGGACATGACTAAGCAACTGAGCAACAACAAATAGACTCTTATTTGCTATACCAAGTCATAGCAAACACTGGATATTAATTAAATCAGAAAGTGTGAGAAAGGTGGATGTAGGAAGTAAAAAAAGAATGTTTAAAATTAAGAAATAATTAATATGCATGTGATTTATAAACATGAACATAAATGCCAGATGAGACTGCTAAAAGATTTGAAAGTAGTGGAAAATGACACAGAGATAGAAGGGGATTGGAGCTGTGGATTTCTATTATTGGTCAGAAGCTTTATAGGACAATGAATACTGGAGTGGGTAGCCTTTTCCTTCTCTATGGGATCTTCCCAACCCAGGGATCTAACCCAGGTGTCCTGAATTGCAGGTGGATTCTGTACCAGCTGAGCCACAAGGGAAGCCCTTTCACTTTTAACTTTGTAACCATGTGCATATATTAATTTGATAAGGTCTTTACTTTTTAAAATAAATCCCCTGACACCACATCAGCCTCTGGGTAGTGACTGTCTTTACTGTAACAGCCAACCTTTGTTGACCACCCAACCAATCTGCTTGATTTTCCATTCACTTTTGCACCCTCTGCAGTCTAATTTCATTTCCACTAACCACTCCCCTGAAATTGTTTATGTCAAGGTCATCAGTGGACTCCTGGTTGCCAAATATGATGGACACTTTCAACGACTCTGTTTTCTTTCAGTTTGTCTAAGACACCAACCACTGTCTTGCCTCAGGGCCTTTCACACATGTCATTCCCTCTGCCTGGAATGTTGTCCCCACCTTTTCACCTGTTTAACTTCCTTTCAGCTAACCTTTCAAGGCTCAACATGTAATTACAGAGAGGCCTTCACAATTTACCAGAAAGGCCTTCCCTGACCTCTTAATCACATCTGTCATCAGTCTTAATCAGACCTTCTTAATACTCTGCACTTTATTTTCAAGGCATTTATCACATTTCATAATTGTATTTTTATTTATGTGATTGTTTGCTTTCCTCCACTAGATTGTAAGCTTCCTGAGGGCAGGGATAATATCTATTTTGTTTACCACTGTATTCCTAGCAATAGTCTATTCCTAGCCAATAGGAATCTTTGCCCAAAGATTGAATAATAGTCCTCGAAAGAGGTATTTCAGGAGGACCTAGAAGTAGAGCACTGATTTTAGGAATTAAAAGAAAGGATAGATTAGAGAGGCTTTTCTACAGCAGAAGCTACGGGACTTGGATAGGGTCTCCTGGGGTACATGTTTGGAAATAATTAGACCTTTTAAGTAGAATCTTGTCAGCCCATGAATTTATGTAGAGGACTCACCTTCACTGTCTTCTGCTAATGTAATTCAGGTAGTCATGTACCTGTATTCACTGGGTAGGAAAATCTTGATTCATAGATAAATTGCATATTCACACTGACTTTCTCTGTATATTATCTTGTGATGTTTCCTGAGATTGAGTCACTTTCCAGCTTCTAGGGGACAAAGAATAGAGCCATAGGGTTAAAGATTTTGAGGTGGTATGCCTGTTGAAAGGTACTGGGTATGACAGTGACAAGATTCTCTGCTGTGAATTGGTAAATTGAATAGTAGTGCAGCCTCAGAAGTCAATGGGAAGGATTTAGATTCAAGGAAAGGAGACATTCCTGATTCACATTCATTATAATTATTTACTGAGCCTTCAGTTCAGTCAGTTCAGTCACTCAGTTGTGTCCGACTCTTTGCGACCCCATGAAGCGCAGCACCCAGGCCTCCCTATCCATCACCAACTCCCAGAGTCCACCCAAACCCGTGTCCATTGAGTCGGTGATGCCATCCAACTATCTCATCCTCTTTCATCCCCTTCTCCTCCTGCCCTCAATCCCTCCCAGCATCAAGGTCTTTTTAAATGAGTCAGCTCTTCGCATCAGGTGGCCAAAGTTTTGGAGTTTCAGCTTCAACATCAGTCCTTCCAATAAACACCCAGGACTGATCTCCTTTAGGATAGACTGATTGGATCTCCTTGCAGTCCAAGGGACTCTCAAGAGTCTTCTCCAACACCACAGTTCAAAAGCATCAATTCTTCGGCGCTCAGCTTTCTTCATAGTCCAACTCTCACATCCATACATGACCACTGGAAAAACCATAGCCTTGAATAGATGGACCTTTGTTGACAAAGTAACATCTCTGCTTTTTAATATGCTGTCTAGGTTAGACATAACTTTCCTTCCAAGGAGTAAGCATCTTTTAATTTCATGGCTGCAGTCACCATCTGCAGTGATTTTGGAGCCCAGAAAAATAAAGTCAGCCACTGTTTCCATTGTTTCCCCATCTATTTGCCATAAAGTGATAGGACTGGATGCCATGATCTTCGTTTTCTGAATGTTGAGCTTTAAGCCAACTTTTTCACTCTCCTCTTTCACTTTCATCAAGAGGCTATCACTTTCTGCCATAAGGGTGGTGTCATCTGCTGCTGCTGCTGCTAAGTCACTTCAGTCATGTCCGACTCTGTGTGACCCCATAGACGGCAGCCCACCAGGCTCCCCCATCCCTGGGATTCTCCAGGCAAGAACACTGGAGTGGGTTGCCATTTCCTTCTCCAATGCATGAAAGTGAAAAGTGAAAGGGAAGTTGCTCAGTCGTGTCTGACTCTTCGAGACCCCATGGACTGCAGCCTACCAGGCTCCTCCGTCCATAGGATTTTCCAGACAAGAGTACTGGAGTGGGGTGCCATCACCTTCTCCAGTGTCATCTGAGTCTTCACTAAATGCCAATCATTGTTCCACATGTTTTCTATATCTTTTAACTTCCACCAGCACCCTGTAAGAGGAGGTATTATTAGCCCCATGTACAGGTGAAGAAAGTGAGGGGAGTCAAATAATTTGCCTTTAAACTTTTTCATGATGGCCATTCTGACGTGCACTCATCTTCTCCTGCAAGAACACCAAAATCACAACTAGCTGCCGAACAGCCATCAACAGGAGAATGTTGGATCCCACCAGAATTAGTCCTTAGAGGCAGAGTTATATACCAGCCGTTTCTTAGCTCCCTTCCAAGTGGCACAGTGGTAAAGAATCTGCCTGCCAATTCAGGAGACACAAGATACATGGGTTCGATCCCTGGGTTGGGAAGATCCCCTGGAGGAGTAAATGGCAACCACTCCAATATTCTTGCCTGGAAAATTCCATGGACAGAAGAGCCTGGCAGGCTACAGTCCATGGGGTCACAAAGAGTCGGACGTGACTAAGCATGTGCACAAGGTCAAGGTCTCTGTTGACCAGAAAGAAAAGTGCTTGGCCTAAAGCTGGAGAGAGCAAATCAGAGTTCAGTTTCTTCATTATAAATGAACAGCAGTTTCTTAGTTGAAGTGAGTTGTTATGCCTTAAACAAGTGTTTGATGTAAATAGGGACTGAACTCCTGCAGAATGAATGGGAATAAAAATGGGGCTCAACTGAGAGCAAGTTATTGATAGATTCTAGTGACTACTTGGGAGAGGGCAATGGCAACCCACTCCAGTGTTCTTGCCTGGAGAATCCCATGGACGGAGGAGCCTGGCTGCCATCTATGGGGTCGCACAGAGTCGGACACGACTGAATCGACTTAGCAGCCGCAGTAGATGACACCACCCTTATGGCAGAAAGTGAAGAACTAAACAGCAGCAGCAGTGACTACTTGAAGGGCCAGAGTTTTCAACCAAAACACATAACTTTGGTTGACAATTCAGTATAAACTGGTCCCTGATTTAATAAATATGCTAGCCTCCTTCCATGGACAGAGATGGCTTTTATGGAATAACTGTGTATCCTTTGAATATAGCACATTCCAAAGGCCTACTTCATAGTTTGTGTGGTCATAATTATTTAGTTGTTTATTTAGTCTCCCCAGGCGAACTTATAAGCACTATATGAAGGCCAGCCCCGGATCTGCTTTGTTCACATAGTCTGGTGCCTTGAAATTCATAGATGCTCGGTTCATGTTTATTGGCTTATTCATCTTGTTCTTGGGCAAGACTGGCATCTGAGGTTCTCAGGGCCACAAACAAATTCTATACATCTGCCCAAAGCAGGGGAGGAAGGCCTCCCAGAGCCTTGTTGTGCTTCTGGGGTGAGCTATTAGACTCCCTAGGTTCTGCCTCGTTTGGGTGGAGCCTCAAAGACTTGATGCCACTGGTCTTAGCAGTGGGGCTCTGGTTTTAGTAGTGGGGCTCATCTTTGTTCTGAGATGTTAACTGTAAACAAATTGTGCTATTTCCTGTCCCCTGGGGAACTCAAAGGGGCCACAATTGAGGGGCAGTGACAGCACAAGAGTTACAGTGTTCTCTGCTGGAACCTCCCTATTGCTAGCCAGAGATGGCTCCAATATAGGCTAGCCAGTCAGGAAATTCCAAACTCTTTTCCTGAACTCTAAACAGCTAGAGGAATCTCTCCAGCTGGAGTTGGAAAAGCTCCCAGTGAGGAGAGCTGAGTCTTACGTAACTTTTATGGACTGACCATTTTTAGGAAAAAACAAACAGTTTCTCAGCTAGTGCTGGACTTTTTGAGGCACATCCTGCATTCTTTCCTGGAGGCTCAGCCTCTCACAAAACAGAGTTGAAGACTGGTGAGGTTCAACGGGGATGGATGACACGAGACAGAGAGAGTACACCTGTTGGACATTCTGGCTGGAATGTGCAATTTTGGTTCTCATGGTGCAGCTCCCACTAGCAGTGAAGGGAGTGCGGTGTTGGGGTGCAGGGAGAGGAGCCATACCTGGGGATACTCTCCCTGCACATTCCAGAGGCCAGCCACTACCAGCTCTGTCCACTCAGCACCCCACATCCCACTAGGGAGGAGTAGAACTTAGTGTGTATAAATACATCCAAAATTGTAATGAACCAAATTCTGCTCTGGAAAAAGAAATTTTCCCAATTTACTTTGGTAAAGATTCAGTTCCTCCTTAGTTCAGTTCAGTGAACATTATAAACCATGTGCCAGACTCTGCTGCTGCTGCTAAGTCGCTTCAGTCGTGTCCAACTCTGTGCGATCCCAGAGAGGGCAGCCCACCAGGCTCCCCCGTCCCTGGGATTCTCCAGGCAAGAACACTGGAGTGGGTTGCCATTTCCTTCTAGGCTAGGTTAAATGACTGCAAAGATGAGTAAGACCATTTCTGTCCTTAACATGCAATCAAGGGAGGAGAGAAAATGTATATAAACAGTTATAATATACTTCCTTGCCATATAGTCCTGTGTTTTTTATGTATTTCTTTTATTCTTAACTCTCTTATAAAGGTAACCATCAGTTTTATGTCTACTTGTGAACTTAGGGGGCTGCTTTATTGACTGTGCCAAAGCCTTTGACTGTGTGGATCACAATAAACTGTGGAAAATTCTTTAAGAGATGGGAATACCAGACCACCTGACCTGCCTCTTGAGAAACCTATATGCAGGTCAGGAAGCAACAGTTAGAACTGGACATGGAACAACAGACTGGTTCCAAGTAGGAAAAGGAGTACGTCAAGGCTGTATATTGTCACCCTGCTTATTTAACTTATATGCAGAGTACATCATGAGAAACGCTGGGCCGGAAGAAACACAAGCTGGAATCAAGATTGCCGGGAGAAATATCAATAACCTCAGATATGCAGATGACACCATCCTTATGGCAGAAAGTGAAGAGGAACTAAAAAGCCTCTTGATGAAAGTGAAAGAGGAGAGTGAAAAAGTTGGCTTAAAGCTCAACATGCAGAAAACGAAGATCATGGCATCCGGTCCCATCACTTCATGGGAAATAGATGGGGAAACAGGGGAAATAGTGTCAGACTTTATTTTTTTGGGCTCCAAAATCACTTCAGATGGTGATTGCAGCCATGAAATTAAAAGACGCTTACTCCTCGGAAGGAAAGTTATGACCAACCTTGAGAGTATATTTGAAAAGCAGAGACATTACTTTGCCAACAAAGGTTCGTCTAGTCAAGGCTATGGTTTTTCCAGTGGTTATGTATGGATGTGAGAATTGGACTATGAAGAAAGCTGAGCACTGAAGAATTAATGCTTTTGAACTGTGGTGTTGGAGAAGACTCTTGAGAGTCCCTTGGACTTCGAGGAGATCCAACCAGTCCATCCTAAAGGAGATCAGTCCTAGGTGTTCATTGGAAGGACTGATGCTGAAGCTGAAACTCCAAAACTTTGGCCACCTTATGCGAAGAGTAGACTCATTGGAAAAGACTCTGATGCTGGGAGGGATTGGGGGCAGGAGGAGAAGGGAACGACAGAGGATGAGATGGCTAGATGGCATCACCAACTCGATGGACAGGAGTTTGAGTGAACTCTGGGAGTTGGTGATGGACAGGGAGGCCTGGCGTGCTGTGATGCATGGGGTCACAAAGAGTTGGACACGACTGAGTGACTGAACTGAACTGAACTGAATTTATGATAAACAAAAATACAAGAAAATCTCCCTTTTTCAGGTGTGACCAGTTATATTTCTAAATTATACGTGAAATAGGCAGGCACAACTTTAAAGAATATTCTTATATTAATTGTTCTTATTTCCATAATTTTCTCAAGCTGAGATGAGGCATTTTAGAATTTTGAATGTAACTTGAATCTTTCAAAATAACAAATAGCTTTCTCACTGAATTAGGATTTGCCTTAGACAAGGATTTGCCTGTACCTTTTGCTTTTTCTCTCAAATGAAGTATTAGGCAGACATCTAGCACAGCAGTAGCTTGGTAGACTATTATTGTTGTTGTTTAGTCGCTAAGTTATGTCTGACTTTTGCCACCCCATGAACTGTAGCATGCCAGGCTTCCCTGTCCTTCACTATCTCCTGGAGTTTGCTCAAACTCATGTCCATAGAGTCAGTGGTGCCATCCAACCATCTCATCTTCTGTCGCCCCCTTCTCCTCCTGCCCTCAATCTTTCCCAACATCAGGGTCCTTTCCAATGAGTCAGCTCTTCACATCAGGTGAGATAATAAATATCACATAGATAGGAAATAATGGCTACTGTCATTGTAAGTATTATTCTTTAGCTACAGGTCATCCCCTTCTAGTCTATGTTGTGTGGTAAGGTAGTGAAAGGGCAAGTCACTCAGTCGTGTCCAACTCTTTGCGACCCCATGGACTATACAGTCTGTGGAATTCTCTAGGCCAGAATACTGGAGTGGGTAGCCTGTCCCTTCTCCAGGGGATCTTCTCAACCCAGGGACCAAACCCCAGTTTTCCACATTGCAGGCGGATTCTTTACCAGCTGAGCCACAAGGGAAACCCAAGAATACTGAGTGGGTAGCCTATCCCTTCTCCAGCATAACTCTGGTAATTCCTGACTCTGCACATTGTCCTTATGTTGCTTTTATAGTAGTTTAAGCCCTGTTTACAAAGCTATTTTAACTATTAGTAAAGGAGCCTAGATTTACAGCTCTATGTCTTTACTTAAAATAAGCTCACTTCTCTCCTCATGCCTTTCACCCATATTTACTATATCCAAACTCATCTGACTGTTGATAGTTCCTTTGCTATCTACAACCATGCCACATATAGAAAAGGGAGGGATAGGTAAGAGAGAAGGACTTGAGACCCAGGTCAGTTCAAGTGTGGGTTTGGAACCTGGGGAGCAGGAGAAGAAGAAAAGAAAAAGGCCTGGTAGAGGCATGGGATGGTATTATTAAATAGAAATAGAAAGATAAAGGCTGTTTATGGCTCAGTCTGCACTCCAGAATGATAATGCAATAAGCTAAATTCCACAGATGTTTTTGAAGCACTTTATATGAAGGGAATTAGCCAGTCTGTCAGCTCCAATACAAATAAACTCAGAATTCTTCCTTCACATTCCTCAGTGGCTCCTTAGAGGGGAGCTGCCTCTGAAATATATGCAACAACCATGTGGGAAGAGGAAAGAGGATCCCTAGGCAGGCCCAGCAGAGTCAGAATTTTGAGAAACAGACTTTGAATAGAGAGGCCTTTAAAGTCCAGAATAGAAATCAGCAAATTATGGTCCATGCCAGAATAACTTTATAAGGTTTTACATTTACACTGAGAATGGTTTTTACATTTTTAAAGAATTGTTTTTTAAAAAAAGGAAGAAGGGAGTATATAGCAGAACTTTATGGCCACAAAGCCTAAGTAGTAACTGTCTGGCCCTTTACAGACAGCGTTTGCTGAAAGGAGGGTTTTCTGAAAGCTCACCAGAAGCTGGAGGATGCAGGAAAATCTATTTTGAACCCTAGGGTAGGCACTTGCAGAAAAAAAAGGTACCAGCATCAATGACGAATAAATTTCTATTTCTACTTTCCAAAAGTGCTGGGGACCTAGCAAACTAATGATTGCTGGGCCAGAAAGAGAGAAGCCTTGTACTGGGTTTAGAATACACTATTGCCTTTGTTCTAACGGAGCAGCGGAATATATCCTTTCATTGACACTGCTTTATCAGGCCTTTAGATGGAGCAAGTGGGTGAGTAGAGGCATTTCTTTCTGTTTGCAATTTTCTACTTTCTCTATTACACATTAGTGGAAATTAATAGCTTGTATCTAGGGAAGCAGATTCCTGACTGTTTCAACTGTTCCTCAAGCCAGTGGTAGGGATTATATGCCTGAAAGAAAAGAACTCTACCTCCAAGTACAGGCCAGGTTCACTTCCCAACATGGCCACTGTGACCCAGAAGAATAAAAATATGCAAGACCAGGCCTCTCTACTATATGCATGAGTGACAGTCACAGTTTTAAAATACTTTGGTCCAAAGAATTTATAGCATTTAAATTTCTTGCTACTTATTTTTTATTGAAGTATAATTGATTTACAAAGTTCTAATTTCTGCTCTCCAACAAAGTGATGCAGTTTATATACATATGTGTGTATATACAGTATGCTCTGCTGTGCTGTGCTTAGTCACTCAGTCGTGTTCGACTCTTTGCAACCCCATGGGCCTGCCAGGCTCCTCTGTCCATGGGGATTCTCCAGGCAAGAATACTGGAGTGGGTTGTCATGCCCTCCTCCCGGGAATCTCCCCAACCCTGGGATCGAACTCAGGTCTCCCGCACTGGAGGTGGATTCTTTACTATCTGAACCACCAGGGAAGCCCAAGAATACTGAAATGAGTAGCCTATCCCTTCTCCAGGGGATCTTCCTGACTCAGGAATCGAAGCAGAGTCTCCTGCATTACAGGCAGATTCTTTACCAGCTGAGCTACCAGGGAAGCCCATATATATGTATATTCTTTTTTAAATATTCTTTTCCATTATGGGTTATCATAGGATATCAAGTATAGTTCTTTGTGCTATACAGGAGGACCTTGTTGTTTATCCATTCTATAAATAAAAGCTTACACCTACTAACCCGAACTTCTACTCCATTCCTCCTCCCCCCTCATCCCCTTGGCAACCACAAATCTGTTCTCTACATGTGTGATTCTGTTTCTGTTTCATAGGTAGGTTCGTGTGTCTCATATTTCAGATTCCCCATGTAAGTGATATTATATGATATTTGCCTTTCTCTTTCTGACTTACTTTACTTATATGATAATCTCAAGTTGTATTCTTACTACTTATTATTTGATTGTTCAAATATTTTCTTGCCATCTCACCAGAAGGTGGATATAATTAGCCCCTTCTCCAAATGGTAAACCTAGAACTTGGAGAGGACAGGTACCCTGCCCCAAGATGACCCAGCAAGTCAGAGAAAAAGCCAAGAATGAAAGCAGTGTTCCTATCCGGGCATCCTGCCACTATCCTAGGCATGAGTAGCTTCCAGATGGAGCTGAGATCAAACCGCATATCTTGAGTCATCAAATCTGGTTGATTCTGAGGCTGCATTGTTGTTCTGATGACCAGGTAGATAAGCCTTGAATGGCAGGAGAAAAAATGTACTGAATGGGTGGTTCCCCAGCCTACCTTCCTACTCCTCAAGACGTTGCTATGTGGTGTCTCTGACGATGGCTATGAGTCAGCCTGACGCAGGAAGATGATGGAGTCACTGTTATTGTGTGCTTGGCTGCTGCTTTTGCACTTCAGCATTCCTACCTGGTGTGGTACATTTTTGTCATTCCACAGCAGTCTGCTGTGCACATGACCCCTCAGTAGCCCAGACCCATCTATTTACATCAGCTGTCCAGCTGCCAGCCTCCTCACCTCCCTGTCTGCCAGAGGGGACTAGATGAAATCTGTGTTAGGACTGCCTTTCGGGGATGTAACTGGGATATCCACAGAGTTCTAGATTCTGTGTTCGAAGTGTAAGGTCCCTGGAACTCCACCTCTATGCCTTGGGGGAGAAGGAAGCTTTCACAAAAGATTTTTCTAGGCACTGACTCCTGGCCGGATGAGAGCTGGTTTCTTGGTATTTCTATCCTATTGTGTCATTTCTAGGAAAGAAGCTCTAGCCAAATGATTTTTCAAGGGATTTGATATACCTTCTGAAAATACCATGCAAATCAAATAACGACCAGCCTAACCATTCTTTCTTTGAAATATCCTATAAAACCTTCCCAGGTAGGTTTTTTTCTTTTTTTGCACAAGGTCAGCACTCACAGCACTAATGTGGGACTTGTGACTGATGAGGTGGAGCTTCTGCTTAGTTAAGTAACAGTCTTTCCTTAATTTTATTCAGATCATTTCAGTGCAACCAGTGTGTACGTGTGTGTGTGTGCTCGCGCACGTGCACGCATGCACATATATACCCACCCTTCCAAAACAATGTAAATAACACATCAGGTCCCTTGTCCAGGGCCTTCCTGACTCAGGAGGATGCTGTGAACAACAGCTCTCAATTGAGGTCCACCTGGTCCCAGAGATTTGGGACCAGACAGCTGGACCTATGACAGCTCTGTTTGTTCCTTTTCCCCTTCCCTGTCCTTGTTATTACTAAACTGTTTTCAACAAGGCTCATTTCCTCCAGAATGCAACTCAGCATCCTGGAGAAGACTGAGGCCACTCTTGTAGCAGGAAGCTGCCCTAGATTTGGGCAGTAACCAGTAGAACTTGATACTGACGCCAGAGTGTAAAAATAAACACCTCCTACAGTGCTGTCTTAATCCATTGGCATCAGAGTTGCTATTATTAACCCATAGGCCTCACAGGCAGCTGTGATGGGCAGACAACAGCCTGGCCGGACCTATCCTGCCAACTTGGAATCAGACTGTTTCTTTCCTACATCTACTGGAATCTGATCTGGGGCCCCTGGAGAAGCACCATCAGTCTGGGAGCATGCCCCACAACAGGTAACCCTAGAGATGGATTAGTATCTTTGGTTTGGGAGAGCCTTAGGTTCCTAGGGCCGGCCGGTGAGTCTAGAGTGTAATGGGCACAGGCTTACTGATTCAGTCCTAGTGGAAGGGAGGGGGAAAAAATGACTCTTTTCAGTTCCTTTGGCTCTTTTGAAGAGGTTTTGCCCTGCCAGTTCCCTGGATCTGGAGCCTTTAGGTTTTCTGGGAAATTGGGAAAGGAAAGAGAGAGGTAAGGTCTCCATTGGTCATCTGACAAAGCTCTAATAATAATAGTAACCATGGCTGAGCGCTTACCTTGTGTCAGGTACTTACGTGTAATATCTTATTCAATTCTCCCTCAAGCCCTTGAGGGAAAGTATCATGACAGTTTTGCAAATGAGGAAACTGAAGTTTAGTGAAGTTGAGTAACTTCCCGAAGCCCACAGCTGGCAGGAAGAGTGTCCAATTTGAATCCAAACCTGTCAACGCCAAAATCCATGCTCTGAATCATTACAGAACCTAGGCTCCTGAATATTCTGGGCCCAGGCAAGATTCTTGCCACCTGCTTTAAAAGGTTTTAAAGTAAACATCAGTTTGCTCTCACTTTAGTCTTATAACCAAAACAAATACAGTATTGGGTATGCAGGAATGGTCTTCGCTGCTGCCTGCTAATAAGGCAGTCCCAAGCATCGGGAGCCGGTCTTGGAGACTGTCATTTCAAGTCTACTGGGAAGTAAGTCACATCTGGGAAAAGGCTTTTGACTTGACGGAGGTGTCTCAGGGGCTATGATCCCTCTGCTGAGACTGGGGTGAGACTAGAGCACAGTTTCCCGGGAAGCAAGGCTTTGATGGTTTCTAGCAGTCCTGCTGAGGGTGGAGTGTGCTTGAATGAAAATATTTCCTTGAAGGGCAGCTAGGCGTCTCTCTCCTCTTTCTCCTGCCTCCCCCACCCTGGCTCCACAACTGGCTTGTGGTAATTCAATCTAGATTCTTCTCATAGCCTACTTCACTGTGCATATGTGGCCTTTTATTTACAGCTTTCGAGAGTCTGATTGGATAGCAGCTTACCCGCCCCGCACGACTCAGTCCACTGCCTTGGGGGAGGGGAAGCCGAAAACATTCTGGCTTTGCTTCCTAGAGGCTAGAAGCCAAAAGGAGCAGCCAAAGGAAGAGCAAAGGGTCGACCACACTGAACATTGGAGCAGCATAGGGACCTTTTTGTCCCAGCTAACTTGCTTCTGCAAATATATACTTGAGCGCTATCCTCCAAGTAGAGCAGCCCACGCTGGACCTTTCAACACTCACCCCTGGTTCACTGTCTCTGTCTTGGTGGCTTCCTGCTCCTTGCTGCTCCCCTGCACCTAGCGTTAGGAGGCTCTGTCTCTCTGTCTGTTTATCCACTGCTGCATCCTCCACCCCCTCCATCTGAAGAACTCAACCTGTCAAGGTAGGAATTGACTCTCCTAATTCTCTGTAGTCCTCCCCTCTCTCCCTAACTACATCCTCAAAAGAGGTAGATTTACAGCAAGTTCTCAGTCCTTTGAGACGTGTAACTGTGGCAGTTAGAAGCCAGGCACTTGGAAGTATAGGGGTGTATGTGTGTGTGTGTGTGTCTGTTTGTGTCTTTCTCTGTGTGTGTATATCCATGTATTTATGTTGAGAGGGAAGACGTTTATTAGCACACTGCATAGGGACCTTCCCTTGGGCCCAAGGTTTTAATTTAGCTTAGTTTATAATTAGAGTTGAAAGGTACCTTAAGAAGTTATCTGATTTAGCCTCCTGCCTCCAAACAGGTGCTATGAGTTGAACTAAGAAGGGAATCAAATGATTGATCTAATGGAGAAGGACATGCACTTGCTGGCTGGATTACTGGAAGAGAATATTTTTCTAGGTGTAATCCCATTTGAGCAGAAGGAGAAACTGGAACAAAGCTGAGTTGATTATCATGGTATTTCTTTGGAATAAAGGAGAGACCCTTTACAGCTCCATGAGGATCAGTGGCTTCTAGATTATTCTTTTCTTGGGTATAATTCTTAGTGCTGCACTCTCCTCACAACTGAGCCTGAGAGGTAAAAGGCTTGGAACTTGTTGGGGGTTTCACCCCAACATATTCTGTCTGTGATTTTTGGTTCCATTAAAGGTGCCTACATATTTCCAGTTCATAAGGGAGGAGATAGACTTTTGGCCACCTGATGCGAAGAGCCAACTCATTGGAGAAGACCCTAATGCTGGGAATGATTGAAGACAAAAGGAATAGAGGGCTGCAGAGGATGAGATAGTTAGATAGCAACACTGACTCAATGGACATAAACAAATTTCGGGAGATAGTGAAGGACAGGGAAGCCTGGCATTCTGAAGTCCATGAGGTCACAAAGACTTAGGTCACATGACTTAGCAACTGAACAATAATAAGACTTGGGGGAAAGGAGATAAACCCACACCAGGTAGTCCTAGGAAAGAGCCCATTCTGTTGTACTTCAGAGTCAGGCCTCTTCTAGAGTCTATTTGATTTTGGGGGGGTGGACTTTTAGCTGAACCTTTCTGTAACATATTTGAGAAGCCAAACACAAAGCAAGCTCTATGCTTCGAAAGAAGACTGTACATTAGGGAGGCCTGATAAGGAAGCAGCTGGGTGTGTCTGGGACAGCCTTTCAGGCTAGGCCTCTTCCAGCACACACCCAGCACACTGGCTGGCCTCGCTTGGAGTCCAAAATAACTTAATGCCAGTTCAGAACAGTGGCCTCCTCAGCTCGGAGCACACAACCTGGAGGAAAGACAGACGTGCTCCTGGGCATTGGCTGCTATTCCATTTGTGGAATCGGACTCCTGACGTCACAGCCTGGTGCTCTCAGGCAGCTAATAGCCTGTTTATCCTCTCCTTGCAACTCAGCCCAGGGACTACAGGCATTATTATTACCACCAATTCTTAAATCTCCAAATTCTTTCAGCATCTCTCACACATTTCAGTGAGAAGTACTTGTCGTAGAGGAAATTCAGTGTCCATCAAGTCTCATGGCCTGTAAAGACATAGAACCTTAGTAGGCACGGGGATAATTACACAAACTGATTTTTCTGAATTCACTTAGAAAGTTATTTTCTGTACTGTGAAGTGAGTCTGCTGCTGATACAGTTAATTGACATCATTTTCCAAGCATATATGATTTGAGAGTCATGAAGTAAAAAAGGTGATTTCTCTCAGTTTTTGTTTCACTCACCATTTCCCCGATCCCGACCAACCATGCTCAGTCTTGCCTTTGCCCAGAGATTTTCAGAATTTTTTCATCTGAGCCCTAGGGTCCCCTGGAAGTGCCTTTGGGGGGCCCCTCTGAAGTGGAGAGAAGGAGTTGGAGTATATGGGGCTTTAGGCCCTCCCTGCTTCAACCAGAGTTGTTCTATGTATTGGGGCTGAAAAAGCTTGAAACCACTGCTCTGACCCTTATCTTACGTCCTGAAACATCTTTCTTGCTTCCCTAGCCCTCCACAGAGGCATGTTGCCAATGATTTTAACAAAATTATGAGCCCCTCAAGTTGAGCTCTTACCCCTAAACACCCAGCGCAGTGCTTTGTACACAGCAGAAGTGTGTGCAGTGGATACGACTTATTTGATTGATTGATTGACTCTTGAGATGATATTAATTCATGGCCTTGGGATGCTTCTCCCTCAGAGAAAAGAGTATATGGTAAATTGTGGTTTATTTTTATTCAGTATGATTTGGGCACTTCTGACCTTTCCTATTGGAATCACTCATGCAGTCTGAGGCAAAAACATGGCCAAAAGGAATTACCTAACATAGATGGTTTCTGGTGTAGAGGATACCTGACTAGGTCAGCACAGGCAAGTATTTCATGCTAATGTCCAAAGAAAAGTGTCCTGAGGTGAAAGGTAAGCAGAGCGATTGGGAAAGGCTAGGGACAGAAATGTATTCGGATCACATTGTCTTATCTGTTTTTCAGTACTGCCTTCACTGAAAGTTACCTGCCTGATAGTTCCCAAAACTACTCAGTGTCTTGAATATGGGAAATACAGATCTTTTTATTTGCTAAACTATACTTAAAACACTGTCCAAACTATTTATCTATAGCCTCCAGTATATATCTACCTATCTTTTGAAGGGGAGAAGGAGGGCTTTATTTTGTTTTAAAACAATTTACATTTTATAAAAGTTATATACATATGTATATACACATATATGTGTATATATATATAGTTTTTAAAAAGCCAAATAGTAAAAAAAAAAAAAAAAAAAAGAACATTAGTGGGACAACTGGCAAAATCCTCACAATCTGCAACTTCAGATAACAATACTGTATTCAGTGTTGATTTCCTTGTTTTGGCAAATCCACCATGACTATATAAGATGGTAACATTAGGGGATGCTGGTTGAAAAGACATAGGGATACACTCCTAACTATCTTTGTTACTTTTCTAAAAATTATTCCAAAAATAAATAATTTGAGGACTTCCCTGGTGGTCCAATGGTTAAGAATCTACCTTCTAATGGAGGAGATGCAGGTGTGATTCCTGGTCAAGAAAATAAGGTTCCACATGCTGCGGGCCAGCTAAGCCCACATGCCACAGCTAAGACTTGATGCAGCCAAAAAGTTTTTTAATGATTAAGTTTAAAAAGTTTGTACACAACAATAAAAATCTTCACACAAAAAAAGCCAAATACTGCCAAATCTGAAATAATGACCATCAAAATCAATAATACCCAGCAAGAGATTATGACCCACTGAATGTTTTTTAAAAAGCCAAGGATCTATACAGATACCAAAAAAAATAAATAGGAAGGAAACAGGAAATCCTTCTCATATTGGAATGCCAGCTAATAAATGTAGGAGGAATAATAGAAAGAAAATCATCATTTTTCAACCATCACAGTAAACAACTATTAATAATTCAGGTAAATCTTCAATGGATGCTGGTATTTTTAAAGAGTAACAACAATGCATTACATTTCTATAAAATGTTTATAATTTATAGAGCATTTTCAGATAGTGTTTTGAATAGGCTACCATTCAGATCTACAGCAAGATGTTTATCTCCCCTTAGCTTCCATATCCTTTTTTTCACTTGGCAACTCCCTATAGCATAGCCTGGTCTAGGCATAAGAATGCTCAGCAGCCAATGATTATATTCAGATATGTTTTATTTTCACATCCCCTGGATCTTTCTAATAATCTCTTACTAACTGCTTATCTATGAGAATTTATCCTTTATTTAAAGCATTTTACCCATAGCTGATTTGTGTTCTGCCTCAAATGTTCTTAATATTTGAAGTTCTTGCAGTTTAAATCTATTACTTGTTGTTTTCTGTTATTCATTCATAGTATCTTGTTTCCATGTATATTTGTGATCTTTGATGAAAATTAATTTTTGCATACTCCTTAATTTTGAGAATCCTGTCGACTTAAGTTGGAGATATTTTTCTCCAAAAGTTTGGAGGAACCATCAACCCTGGATCACATGAGCTTGCTTCAAGGATCTCAGCCTAACTTGGGTTTAGCTATCCCTTGCCTTTCTAGTGGTCCAAGACTTGCCATTCTGACCACAGTAGAAACGTTTGTGCAAACCACATAAAGTCTGTCGACATACAAGATGTGACCACCAGGCTCTCACTTTGCAATCTTCACTCTAGGATCATGACTATGGAAATAAACAGTAGTGAAGTACTGACTGAAGACATGGCTGCTCAGTCATCTTTCCATCCTTAGTATGAAAATGGAAAGAAATGAGGAGTTAAGAGATATCTTGGCCTTGAAGATTTATTTACTAAGCACTTTGCTAAGGCTTAACTTTTTGGTTTTCATCTTCCTTCCTTCCTTGCCTCTTATCAATCAAATATGCTATTCTCTTACAAACAATAAATGCCAGTGAGGGTGTGGAGAAAAGGGAACCCTCTTACACTGTTGATGGGAATGTATACTGATACAGCCACTATGGAGAACAGTTTTAAAGTTCCTTAAAAAGCTAAAAATAGCACTACCATATGACCCAACAACCCCACTCCTGGGCATATACGTGGAGAAAACCGTAATTCTGAAAGATACATGCACTGCAGTGTTTATTGCAGCACTGTTTACAATAGCCAGGACCTGGAAACAGCCTAAACATCCATCAACAGAGGAATGGATAGGGGAGATGTGGTACGTTTATACAATGGAGTATTACTCTGCCATAAAAAGGAATGAAATTGTGCCATTTGCAGAGACATGGATGGACCTAGAGACTGTCATACAAAGTGAAGTTAAGTCAGAAAAACAAATACTGTAGATTAACTAATATATGTGGGATCTAGAAAAATGGTGCGGATAACCTGTTTACAAGGTAGAGATGGAGACACAGATGCAGAGAACAGACATATAGACACTAAGAGGGGGAAGGGGAGGTGGGATGAATTGGGAGATTGGGATCGACATATATACACATGTATAAAATAGATAACTAATGAAAACCTACCGTATAGCACAGGGAACTCTACTTAATGCTCTGTGGTGACCTAACTGGGAAGGAACTCTAAAAGAAAGGGGATACATATATATGTATAACTGATTCACTTTGCTGTACAGCAGAAACTAACACAACATTGTAAAGCAACTATACTCCAATGAAAATTTAAAAATAAATAAATGAATAAAAGAAACGATTTTAAAAGTTAAAAAAAAAAAAAGTTATTCTCAGGCTAAGCTAACCTGAAAGCTGACTTGAGTCCAACTAGCCCACTGGGCTTGCCATTCAATAGCTTTACCAAGCAAACATCAGTGGTGCCTTACTGAGTGCCAAGACTCTGGGCTCAGAATTACTTATCAAGATATAAGACAATCCCACTCTTCAAAAGTGAGCTGTCATCAAGAGATAAATAACAAAATAAAATGGCCAAGACTTGGTACTAAATGAGTTGTGTAGACAGTTGATATTGAAAAAGTTCAGAATAAAGACTTTCATGATAAAGAAAAGCTTCCAGACATGGTAGAATTTGAGCTAGATCCTTTAAAAAGAAACAAAGGCAAGGAAAATAGAGCATTCCAGATGTCTTCCCAGTGGACTGAGCCAAAATTCAGAATAAATTTGTCATCTGATGGAACATGGTTGAATAAGTGGGAAGGAACTTTGAATGCCGCATTAAGGGATTTGGATTATCCTGTAGGCAGTGGGGAGCCACTAACAACTTTTTAGTAGTAAGGTGAGGATACCAATATTGAGGCAGTACTTTGGGGAAATTATTCTTCTGTCAGTATATAGGATAGCTGGGAGGAGACAGCCAGAATGAAAGCAAGAAAACTGATTAGAAGACTGTATGATAATTCAGAGGAGGGGTGCCTGCAGGTCTGAACTCGGATGATAGAAGTAGTGACGGGAACTCGAAAGGCAGTGTGACAAGTAGTTAAGAACACGGACTTTGGAGTCAGATGGTTCTGTGTCTGGCCAGGTCAAACATTACTGACCGAGTTCCCTTTTGTTGTTGTTGTTCAGTTGCTAAGTCGTGCCCATGGACTACAGCACACCAGGCTTCCCTGTCCTTCAGCATCTCCAAGAGTTTGCTCAAATTGACCAGGTTACCTTAGGAAGGTCATTTAGTATTCCTGAGCCTCAGACTTCTCGTCCATAAAATGGAGATAATAATACTTATATTAGAGAGCTGTTATATGTATAAAATGAGACAATGTAAGTGCTTAGCATGTGGGCTTCCCGGGTGGCTCAGTGGTAAAGAATCTGCTTGCCAAGTAGGAGATGCAGGTTCAACCCCTAGGTGAGGAAGATCCCCTGGAGAAGGAAATGGTATTCCACCCCAGTATTCTCACCTGGGAAATCCCATGGACGGAGGAGCCTGGCAGGCTACAGTCTTGTTCAGTCGTTTAGTCGTGTTTGACTCTCGGACCCCATGGACTGCAGCATGCTTCCCTGTCCTTCACTATCTCCCAGAGTTTGCTCAAACTCATGTCCATTGAGTCAGTGATGCCATCCAACCATCTCATCCTCTGTCGCCCCCTTCTCCTCCTACCTTCAGTCTTTCCCAGCATCAGGGTCTTTTCCAAGGAGTCAGTCCTTCACAGCAGGTGTCCAAAGTATTGCAGTTTCAGCTTCAGCATCAGTCCTTCCAATAAACATTCAGGACTGATTTCCTTTAGGATGGACTGGTTGGATCTCCTTGCAGTCCAAGGGACTCTCAAGAGTCTTCTCCAACGCCACAGTTCAAAAGCATCAATTCTTCAGCCCTCGGCTTTCTTTATAGTCCAACTCTCACATCCATACATGACTACTGGAAAAACCATACCTTTGACTAGACGGACCTTTGTCGGCAAAGTAATGTCTCTGCTTCTTAATATGCTATGTTGGTCATAGCTTTTCTTCCAAGGAGCAAGCATCTTTTAACTTCATGGCTACAGTCACCATCTGCAGTGATTTTGGAGCCCCCAAAAATAAAATCTGTCACTGTTTCCATTGTTTCCCCATCTATTTGCTATGAAGTGATGGGACCGGATGCCATGATCTTAGTTTTCTGAATGTTGAGTTTTAAGTCAGCTTTTTCACTCTCTTTCACTTTAACCAAGAGGCTCTTTAGCTCTTCTTTGCTTTCTGCCATAAGGGTGGTATCATCTGCATATCTGAGGTTATAGATATTTCTCCTGGCAATCTTGATTCCAGCTTATGCTTCATCCAGTCCAGCATTTCTCATGATGTACTCTGCATATAAGTTAAATAAGCAGGGTGACAATATACAGCCTTGATGTATTCCTGTCCCAATTTGGAACCAGTCTGTTGTTCCATGTCCAGTTCTAATTGTTGCTTCTTGTCCTGCATACAGATTTCTCAGGAGGCAGGTCAGGTGGTCTGGTATTCCCATCTCTTGAAGAATTTTCCACAGTTTGTTGTGATCTACACAGTCAAAAACTTTGGCACAATCAATAAAGCAGAAGTATATGTTTTTCTGGTCTTCTCTTGCTTATTTGATGATCCAGCGGATGTTGGCAATTTGATCTCTGGTTCCTCTTCCTTTTCTAAATCCAGCTTGAATATCTGGAAGTTCACAGTTCACATACTGTTGAAGCCTGGCTTGGAGAATTTTGAGCATTACTTTGCTAGCGTGTGAGATGCGTTCCATTGTGTGATAGTTTGAACATTCTTTGACATTGCCTTTCTTTGGGACTAGAATGAAA
Source organism: Bos indicus (assembly GCF_029378745.1). NCBI lineage: Eukaryota > Metazoa > Chordata > Mammalia > Artiodactyla > Bovidae > Bos > Bos indicus. The sequence continues at coordinate 59,657,765 of NC_091767.1, forward strand.
ACCGACCTTTTCCAGTCCTGTGGCCACTGCTGAGTTTTCCAAATTTGCTGGCATATTGAGTGCAGAACTTATAGCATCATCTTTTAAGATTTGAAATAGCTCAATTTTGTATAATGGTAATTTAAAGAAAGCTAATTTGAAATAGAAAAATTAAAAAAAAATTTTTTTGATTGGTTGATTGGTTTTTGTTTGGGGAGGGGCACACCACGCTAAGTGGAAGATCTAAGTTCCCCAACCAAAAATCTAACCCACACCCCTTGCCGTGGAAGCTCACAGTCTTAACCATTAGATCACTAGGGGAAGTCCCTCCATTTGGGGGAGTAAGAAGTACCTAATGGGGTATTGGAGATTTGATTCTGGAAGTTCAGGAAGAATGAAGATTTGGAAATCAATAGAATACTGGGAAGGGCTAAACACTTCTCAGGTTGAAAAGATTTCAGGTCTGAGCCCTGCTGTGAATCTATATTTAAATATAGGTCAGGTATTGTGATATTAAACAATGAAGAAAGAATGATCTAAGAAGAAAAACTAGGAAGCCAAAGGAAAAAGACGGTTTCAATAGGAGAGGGTGGATAAGTGTCAGGCAATTTAAATATTATGAGCTTAAAAGTTAGAACTGCTTTTAGAAAGCTCAAGTATTAATAAAAAGAAGACAGACTTCTGATTGTTTAAGAAATAATTAAGGAGAAAGAATTAACATAGTCCATCCTTCTAAGAATTTTGGTATTGAAAAAAAACAGACGAAAGAGGGTTTTGTCTGAGATCCTTGGGTTGACATGGCAGTGATGCCCTCTGTTTTCTAGTGCACCTGAGTTCCTGCCACCTCTGTGCCCACCCAGTTACTGAGCCTGTAAAGACTTCTGCCTCTGTGGTGTTAACAGCATTGTTCACTGCTGCAGCTTCTGTTTTTAACAGCTTTATTGAGACATAACGGATATCTGTTTCATCATTTACAGTATACTATTCAGTTGCTTCCCTGGTGGCTCGGATGGTAAAGAATCTGCCTGGGTCCAGTCCCTGGATTGGGAAGATCCCCTGGAGGAGGGCATGGCAACACACCAGCATAATCTGATTTTAGAACATTTGCATCATCCCCCCAAAAAATCGCATACTTGATAACAATCACTCGCCATTTTCCCTTTCCCCAAGTCCCTGGAAGCCACTCCAGTAATCTACTTTTCATCTCCATAGATTTGCCTAGTCTGGGCGTTTCATATGAAAAGGGCTTCCCTGGTGAAATGAAGTCAAACAATACATGGCCTTTAGTGTTTGGCATCTTCCACTTAGCATGTTTTCAAGGTTCATCCACATTGTAGCATGTTTCACTACATTACTTTTTATTACCAAATAATATTACATTTTATGAATACACCACATTTAATTTAATCTATTCATCTGTTAATGGATATTGGGTTGTTCCTACTTTTTGGCTATTATAAATAATGCTGCTATGAACATTCATATATAAGCTTTTGTGTGAAGATAGATACGTTTTCATTCCTTTAGGGTATATATCTAGGAGTGGACTTTCTGGGTCATATGGTAATTCTGTGTTTAATGTTTTGAGGAACTGCCACACTGGTTTTAAAGTGATTGAACTATCTATTGTACAGTCCTCCAAGCAGCATATGAGGGTTCTAATTTCTCCACATCATCAACATTTATTATTGTCTGTCTTTTTTATTTATCCTTTCTAATAGGGAAAAGTGGTATCTCATTTTACTTTTGATTTGCACTTCCCTAATAACTGATGATATTCGGTATCTTTTCTTGTGCTTATTGAGTATTTGTCTCCTTTAGAGAAATGTCTGCTCAGATCCTTTGCCCATTTTTAAATTGGGTTATATATCTTTTGTTGAGTTATAGAAGTACTTTATGTATTCTGGATAGAAGTCCCTTATCAGATATATGATTTGCAAATGTTTTCTTCCATTCGTTGAGTTGTCTCCTCCCCTTTTTTTTCTTTTCACTATCTTGATTGTGTTCTTTAAAGCACAAAAATTTTAAACTTTCATGAAGTCCAACTTATCTGTTTTTTCCTTTGTCACTTGTACTTGTGGTATCATGTCTAAGAATGCATTATGTAACTCAAGATTGTGAAGGGTTATTCCTTTTTTGCTAAGCTTTCTTTTAATATACCTCCCCCCCCACTTATGAACAGCAAGCGTCTTCTCTGTCAGCCTTTTGAGTCAGATCTGCCCACCACTTACTTTCCTTTACACTCTCACTCTTTTTGGACTACTCTAATTCAACAAGACTTTGACTCACCACCTTCTACAATCTAAACACTGCTAGTATTTTGGGAAACACAAAATAAAAAATGATACTATCTTAAGCTCTGGATATTGGGAATACAAAGATGAGTATAACTTGGACTTTGCTATCTAAAAGAGCCATTAAAGCGGATATGCAAAAAAAAGAGCATAATCATGTCAAGTAACAAGTGATTTACTTAATCAAAACCTCTCATGAACTGATATTAGTTTCCAATGAAGTTTGCATCAGTATACAATGAAATGAGGAAAATAATGACTATGTTTTTTTTAATGAAATGATGAAAATAATTGATATAAGGGTTTTTTTGTTGTTATTGTTTTAATGATCTTACTTGGCAGTATAAGAAATTGGCAGCCCGTATTGACCCCCTGGCTTCTGTGGGATTTTTTTCTTGTCTGTAAAATCAACAATCTGCAACCACAGTTCAGTAGACAAAGATCATTTCTGGCTTCAAGGTGATCAGTGTAGACTTGACGCAGGAGTTGATCTGGGCCTTGTAGGTTTTGGATAATTCCTTATAGGTTTAGTCAAGTGTAACAGGCAGGAGAATCTGAACAAAGACAGCTGAGTATAAAGAGCTTATGAAACAGGTTTGAAGGACTACATGAATGGAGGAAGGAAAGTAAGGCTGGATAGAAAGTCAGTAGACAGACAAGATGGAGGGAACTTGAAAGCCAAAGTGAGGAGTTTGAACTTGATTCTCTAGGAATTGGATACCACTAAAAGGGGCAGGAGGAGTGAATGTTGAATCTTATAAGACTTATCTTTATAAGACTTCAGGGTAATAAATCTGGCAGTACTAAGTACGAAGTAAATTGCAGGTGAGAAGACTAGTTAGGCATTGTGGTTCATAATGTGATGGCGTTTATAGTTTGTTTCTAGTCAGAAAAAAAATTTATCTTCTCATCAAAGCCTTATAGATCTTTGGCAGTAATTGATGGAAAGTAGGTGATGGTGTAGTCTGTGATGTGGTGAAGTAAGTTAAGCACTGAAGGTAAGTTAAGCTACCTGCTGTAGGCAACTGGAAACATTTCCAGAGTAAGTAGCTTTCCAGTGCACAGCTTAGCCTCACAGAAATTTAAGGGACAAAGACCCTGGGTCCAGAGCTCTAACTGCAGCTCTAAGCACTGGTGGAGATTGACTTTGCCCCTGTCTACAGCTGCTTATCCAGCCTCCTTTGAGGTCTGTTCCAGCTGGGGAAGAGGGAAGCAAAGTGATACCTTCCAACATCCCAGAGGGGACCACTCATGGCTAGTTTTATGAACAGCAGCCTCCCTCTCTCCTTTTTTCTGCTTTGTAGGATCATGGGGCCATGGTCCCTCAAACAGGTCAAGGTTGGAGATAGGTTTGGGGGGATCTTTAGCCACTTCTCTCTAACTCAGCTCATCTCAGCATAACATCAGTGAGCACTTGAGTCTCATAGGGAATAGAAGCAACAATAAAGGGCAAGAAAGGACATCTCTTCTGGATCCTGAGTGGTGGCTGACGTGGTCCTGGCCAGTAGACCTAAGCCTTCTTTTTAGGGCCTGAAAATCCAAGGGCTTGGCTGTGGAGTCCAGATAGTGGTCCATACTGGAAGGAACCCTGTGACGGCTAGTGCTTGAGGGCCAAGCCCAGCTTGAGACCATCCCTGTTTGGGGATGCCCGTGGGCGGCCCTGGCACGAACTGGCCAGAGACACACTGCTGCTCACGGGGCGCCTGGCTCCGGCTGTTGCTTCTCTACTGTTTCCTGATTCCCACAGAACTGGCCCAGAAGCTGACAAGGGTGGAGTAGGGAAGCGGTGGAGGGCTCTGTAGGGCTTCAGAAGGAACTGAGGTCTCTCTGTGGCCTGAGGGAAACCACTCCTTTCCCTTAGCCTTCCTTTCTCCAGGAAAATAGACTTCCTGCTCCCTGGCCTGACCAAATGGACACCACCTCCCCACAGGCCCAGCTGGTCCCTGCTCAGCACTAACCAAACACTGATGCAGGTGAGAGGGGGAAGGATTCTGCTCCAGCCACACCAACAGACCTTCTGAAGATCCAGGGAGCTGAACTGGACCCTGTGGTGGGAAGGGGCCTGCAGCCAACTTGATCCTAAGGCTCACTACCACTCGGTGTATAGCCTACCAATGGCCCAGTCTCTCTTTCTTTTTTTTCTGATTCAGATCCCATTTCTCTGAAGAGGCACACCCTAGATAGCCTAGTGTCAAGTCTAGGAACTCAAGTAACCGGTGTTACTGCTGGTGGAATGATGACTGGTCCCCACAGCCTCCCTCCGGGCCTGCAGGAACCCCCTCCCCGGCTGGCTGCTCCACCCTGAGGCTAGTCTGGAATCCCAGTGAAAGGAAACGGCTGGAAAACAAGGAGTCATTCAGAGTGGGTGAAAAGAGGAGGGAGAGGTTTTCTGGCTGAGATCTAAAAGGAGGGGCCTGAGGAAGGAAGGAAGCTCCCAGCCTCCTCCCAGACCTTTTCCCTGAGACTCCTAGGAATGAGAGTGGAGCCGGGCCCAGCTCACTAGGCTTCTCTTTGCCGCTGGGAGAGTTCTCGCCTTGCAGCACTGCCTGCCCTCTGTGGCTGACTCCCTTCTCTACCCTCCCCCTTCCCCAGGCTAAAGGGCCCGCAGGGACTGACAGGGAGGGAGGCTGAGCGGCTGCACTGTGGGCATGCCTGTTCCTTTCCCTTCCCCCTTCCCGGAGCAGCAACGTCACCGCAGCACCAGCGGCAGCGGCAAGGATACTGGGCTGGGATTGCGCAGCCTCCCTGCATTAGCAACGATGCCATTGTATTAGCAGAAATCAGATCTTAGGAAATCAGCCCACTTGCCCCTGTGCGGGCCTGTGGAACAGTGCCTCAGCTCCAACTGTCAAGATAGAGCTTGGTCGGAGTGCCGCGGAACAGAAATCTCGGGATTCAGCTAAGGCACCTTACAGAGGTATGGCTCAGCGGAGCTGGGGGGAGGGGCAGGACAGGGACGCTGGAATAACTGATCAGCACATTCGGGCCCCGGCTTCTGAGGATTGGCTTTGTCTTTCCGAGAGGGAGAGAGAGCGAGCGAGCAAGCGAGCAGGAGAGCAAACGTTAGACAAGCTCATCCATGCATACTTTTGGGCTGTGGTGCAGAGATGGGAAGAACAGGCTGGGGCTGATGCTATTTTGTCAAGAAGATCCCCTTCTCCCTTTCTGAGCATTTCTAATGAAGCTGCTATAGTGTGGGTCAGGAGAGAGGGAGTCAGAGCTAGACACAAAGGCTTAATGGGAAGAGACACCCATACAGCTCCTGTAAGTTTATGATGGAGACCTGCAGGGATCCACTCAGCCTTCAGGAGCAGGCACTGGGAAGGGGAAGCATCGAGCCCATCTTGTTCCTCCATGTACATACATACATGCACACAGACACACATACCACATCTTCTGGTGCTGCAGGAGCCGCGAGACTACAGATAAGGATGGAGTAAGAAAGAATGTTGACCAGGAGGCTCCACATTATAGGGAGAGAGAGGATGTTATGCCTAGGACACCTGACCTGTTATCATTGGCTTTCTTATACAGGCTTAGATTCCTAACAGGAACAGACCTAAGGATAAGTTGATACACCCAAATCCACCCTCCTGCTCTCCCCACTTCAGTCCTGTCCAAGAGAGAACCCGGACAGGAAAAGGCTTAGCAGTCCTACTGAGGCTCCCCATCAGACCTCAAGTCAAGGTCAGATTGCTGGAGAATAACAGCTGAGTATCACTATCTTCCCCTCCTTCTTCAGGAGGCCAAAAAAGAGGGAAGGGGTTCTATGATTGGCAGAAAGATGCTGATGACCAAAGACAAGGGAAACCTTTCTCTGGAGTTTAAAACTTCTTCCTGCCCAGAATTACCCAGAGTTCTATTGCTGAGAAGATAGAAAGAATTCTTTAAATTCCCCTCTCCATTGATCACCTTGGTGGAGGATTCAAAAACATACACTATTAGGAGTCAGTAGTTCCATGTTGCGCAAAATGTGATTGGGTAGGGTAATACATTGGGAAATTGTGGGAAGGTGTTAGTTCCCAGGAAGCATCTAGGAATGTGAACTATGGTGCAAGGGAAAAGGGTATTGAGGACTGTGAATGGGACAGGGAGATGTGAGCTGGAAACTGGAGCAGGAGGTAGGATTAAAGAGTGTTATTAGAGCCTGGGGCATTAATATGAAAGGGACTGTGGGTTCAGAGACTAGTAGAGTGGGTAAATACAAACTGTGTCAATGGAAACTGTGAGTCCCGGTGGCCCAGATGGTAAAGAGTCTACCTGCAATGCAGAAGACCCCCTGGAGAAGGAAATGGCAACCCACTCCAGTATTCTTGCCTGAAAATTCTATGGACAGAGAAGCCTGGCAGGCTACAGTCCATGTGGTCGCAGTCAGACACAACTGAGCCACTAACACACTCACTTTCAAGTAGAAACTAGAGTGTGAGCCTATCCAGGAAAAAGTAGGACGTGTCTGCGTTGGTAGCAGGGTAAATGCAGGGAGTTTGGGAAGAGGGTGTGACCCTGATCATTTTCTGAGAGGCAGTTGTAGTGGAAAGAATTAAGAATTGAGCAGACCTGGGTTTGCATCCATCTCAGCCATATAACTATGGCAAACTGTTTACACTTACTAAGCTTCAGTTTTCTCATCTGTAAAGTGGGGATGATTATGTCTACTTTAAAGGATTATAGTGGAATTAGAGATGCTGTATGTCAATCACCTTGAGTGTAAGTGCTCAGTAAACGATCACTAATAAATAGCATTATGATGATTGGCCAAGAGAGACTTGTTTGTGATGAGAACCAGGAAGAGGGCTCTTGTGGAAAGCTTTCTCTAATTTTAGGGATTCTGGACCTTGTAACTTTATTGACTGAGCCCACCACCTCTCTGTCCACCTGTTAGAGCTGAGTGCATTCTTCCACTTTCTTCTGGGTTCTCTATTCCCCGCCACCTCCATCTCCCATGTCTCTCCATTTCACCAGGTTACAGAAAGAGACTGGGATGCACTCTCCCATCTCACTGTTCTCTCTTCACCTTTCTTAGAGCTCATGGGCCACAGTATTAAACCTATCTTCTTATAGAACATGACACTCTCAGGGGAGAAGTCTAAGAGAAATGCTCTTAGTAAATGTGTTCTGTGGTAATTGAAATCAAGTCATATATACCATATATTCTCATTACATTCCTAACTGATGGAGAAAAAAGGTCAAAAGTTACGATTCCCGACTTCTGTCTTAATTCTGTCATTTATCCCCTGAGAGTTCTTGGGCAAGTCATTTCTTTTTTCTAGGTGTTGATTTCCTTATTTTTTTTTTTTTTTTAATGAAGTAATCTACCTGCTCTAGTGTGTTGTTAGGATCAATGAGATGATATATACATAAAAAGTGAAGTCACTCAGTCATGTCCGACTCTTTGCAACCCCATGGACATGAGCCTACCAGGCTCCTCAGTCCATGGAATTTTCCAGGCAAGAGTACTGGAGTGGGTTGCCATTTCCTTCTGCAGGGGATCTTCCCAACCCAGGGATCGAACCCAGGTCTCCTGCATTGCAGGCAGACACTTTACTGTGTGAACCACCAGGGAAGCTTTTGATATACATAAAAACTGCTTTGTAAAAACTGTGAAAGTATGGGGCCAAAGCATGAGTACTGAGACTTGTGAGATGCCTGTAGAACTTTACCTTAGTTGGCTGAACTAGAGTTATCTGTGGAGAAACTATTGCCAAGATTTCCCTGGTCGTGTGGCGATCAGGAAAGAATAAGACTTTCTCAGAGATACAAAAATGTAAAATAAAATGAAATCAGCCAGTGAAAGAGCTTTACATTTAAAATAGAATGCAGCACAACCTTAATATAAAAGCAAAAACTATACAACAATTATTTAAAAAAAAAAAAAACATGAAAATTTCTTGGGATAGGCAAAGATTTCTTAGAACACAGAAAGCTATAACTATAAAGAAAAAAACAAATAGAACTTCATAAAATTAAAAACCAATTAATTAAAAATACCATTAAGAAAACGAATGGGCAAGCCACATTTGAGAAGAAGCCACTTAAGAAAATATTCTCAAGATGTGTATTTGACAAAGGACTCATCTAGAATAAATTTTAAAACTCCTACAACTCAACAATAAAAAGACAAGCAAGTCAATTTTTAAAATGGGTGGAACAGGGGTCAGTAACTAACCTACCATGCCTACTGTGTTCCAAGCACTATGCATGGGTTCTAGGGACTAGGGTTTGACTATATCCCAGTTTCTGACCTCAAGGAACTGGACTCTAGTCTGGGGATAGATCTGTAAACATAACATAATAAACTGTCAGCGCCCTCCTGCCTGAGGTTCTCCATGGCCCTCCACATCCATTTGTGCCTTATCCATGATTCAGAGAGAGTCAGCTTACAAGGCTCGGTGAGTTGCTATGTTTCTTTATTTGAATATGTACATGACACCCAGTCAGTGGTTTTATGGGTCAGACACATTCTTCTGTGTATATATTTGAAAATGGTGCTTTGAAAGGGGAATGATTGGGATGGGGAATGGAATTCCCTGGTGGTTGGTTAAGACTTTATGCTTTCACTGCTGAGGGTGCGGGTTCCATCTCTGGTCAGGGAGCTAAGATCCCACCAGCCATGCTGCTACTGCTGCTAAGTCGCTTCAGTCGTGTCCGACTCTGTGCGACCCCATAGACATCTGGCAGCCCACCAGGCTCCCCCGTGCCTGGGATTCTCCAGGCAAGAACACTGGAGTGGGTTGCCATTTCCTTCTCCAGTGCATGAAAGTGAAAAGTGAAAGTGAAGTCGCTCACTCATGTCTGACTCTTCTCAACTCCATGGACTGCAGCCCACCAGGCTTCCCTGTCCATGGGATTTTCCAGGCAAGAGTACTGGAGTGGGGTGCCATTGCCTTCTCTGCCCACCAGCCATACGTGCAGCCAAAAAAATTAAAAGGGGCTGGGGGTGGTATTCATTGAAGAGCAAGTGATGGCCGTAGCCCATAGGTACTCCTAACATTTCTGCTGTGTGTACAAGAAAGTTCTCTGTGCTCCATTTAGTCCAGGCCTCAAATTATGGCCTGGACCCTGGGACAGCCTAGTACTAGATTTAGGGGGATGTCCCCTCCCCTAGCCCTGACCAACAGTATCTGTAGTGCTTAAAGGAAAAAAGTGCTTTAAAAACTGTTCAAATCGTGTACATAACAGACACTTATTTTTAGAAAATACAGATGAAACAGAATAAAATTTAAAATAATCCAGAGTCACGCAACAGCAATAAGCACTGTTAACATTTTGTTGTCAAGTCCACAGGTTGTGCATGCATAGATTCAACCAACTGGGAATCAAAAATATTCAAGAAAAAAGGATTCCAGAAAGTTCCAAAAAGCCGTACTTGAATTTGCCATGTTCTGGCGACTATTTAAGTAGCACTCGCATTAGGTATTATAAGTAATCTGAAGATGATTTAAAGTAAACTGGAGGACACTTGTAGGTTATATGCAAATATGGCACCATTTTATCTAAGGGATCTGAGCATCCTTGGCTTTTGGTACTGTGTATGCTTTCAAGTTTTCTTCCATGCATATTGCTCTGGTTTGAATATCTATGTGTCTCCTCCACCAACTCCACATTAGGTCTTGAGAGTAGAGCCCTCCTAAATGAGATTAGTACTTTTATAAAACAGAAAGATCCCTTGTCCCTTACAATCTGTGTAGAAGGTGCCAGGTATGAACCAAGAAGTGGGCTTTCACCAGAATGCAGCCGTGCTGGCACCTTGATCTTAATCTTGGACTTCCCAGCTTTCAGAGCTATGAGAAATACATTTCTGCTGTTTATAAGCCATCTGGTCTGATGTATTTTGTTATAGCAGCCTGAAGACAGATACAGACATATATTTATTTACAATAATGGTGTCATACTGTACATATTGTTTGTAATCTGCTATTTTCACTTAATCTTTTGTGAATATTTTCTCAAGTCACTAATAGGGAAATTAACACAACATTGTTTTAATGATACTGTGTTCTCTACTTTTCAAATTGATTATTATTGGAATTTTAGGGTGTTCCTATCTTTTTGTTATCCTTGTGGCATAGATTAATATATTGGGTTGGCAAAAAAGTTCATTCAGGTTTTCCCATAATATCGTATGAAAAACCCTAGCGAACTTTTTGGCCAACCCAGTATTTGAGCCCAAAGTTTTCTTGGCAAAGAAAGAGAGAGATGGGAAAGAGTGAAGAGGAAATTATCTCATGTACCTCATAGCAAAATTTCCTAAAAATCCTCTTTATCCCTCTCTACAAAAATCCCAATACTTCCTCTCTTGTTCTCATCTTATCTGTGCAAATACGCATTCTTCTCCACTGCTAATACTGGTTCCCTTCCCTCTCTCTCCTTCAATCTTCTCATAAACCTTAATCTTTTTTCCTATTTAAATTTTTTTTAAATAACAGCTTTATTAAGATATAATTCATATACCATAAAACTCACCCTTTTATAAAATTGAGATATAATTCACTTTCCATAAACTCTGGAGTTTTGGTTTTATTCACAGACTCAGGTAACCATCACCACTGACTGATCTCAGAACATTTTCCTCACTCCCAGAAGGAACTTCCACACTCATTAGCAGTCACTCCCCATTTTCCACTCTCTCAGTCCCTGGCAACCACTAATCTACTTTCTGTTTCTGTGGATTTGCCTATTCTGGACATTTCATGTGAAAGGAATCATATAACATCATGCAAAGAATCCTTTTATGACTGGCTCTTTTCACTTACCTTTTGCAGTTCAGACATACTGTATCATATATCAGTACTTCACTCCTTTCATTGCTAAATAAGATTCCATTATCTTTACCATGGTATATCTGTTCATCAGTTGATGAACATCTGGATTGTTCCCACTTCTTTGGCTACTGTGATTAGTGCTACTGTGAATATTTGTATACAGGCTTTTGCGTGAACATGTTTTCATTTCTCTTGGGTATATACCCAGGAGTAGAATTTCTAGGTCATATGATAACTCTATGCTTAACATTTTGAAGAACTGCCAGGCTATTTTTCCAAAGTGACTGTCCCATTTTACAATGTCCTCAGCGATGTTTGTGGGTTGCAATTTCTCCACATCCTCACCAGCGTTTGCTATTGTCTTTTATCTTAGTGAGAGTGAAGTAGTATCTTGTTGTGATTTTTATTTCTCTAATGACTAATGATGTTGAACCTCTTTTCATGTGCTTATTAATCATTTGTATGTATTCTTTGGAGAAATATCTGTTCAAGCTCTTTGCCCAGTTTTTAATTGGGTTACATAGTTTTTATTGTTGAGTTGTTTATTGTTTATATATTCTGATTCTAAGTCTCTTGTCAGATACACAATTTGCAAATATTTTCTCTCATTCTGTGACTTGTCTTTTCACTTTTTTGATCGTGTCCCTTGGAGACTCAAAGGTTTTTGATTTTTATTAAATCTACCTTATCTATGTTCTCTTTTATCACTTGTTCTTTTGGCATCTTATCTAAGAAGTCATCCAATAATGACCTTAACCAAAGATAATGAATTTACTCCCATATTTTCTTCTGTAACTCTTAGTCTTGTGGCTCATTTAGCCTCTCTGGTTTCTGCCCTTCTGCCTGTCTACTCCTTACCCTAGTCAACACACAAAGGCTTGGAAATCTAACAGAGGAGCCTTCCTCTCAGAAAGGAAAGGAAGAAGAAAGATGGTAAATACTTGCTTTTTAATTTTAATGTAATTTAACTTAACACAAATAACATATTTTAATAGTGTCCCTCACACACATATTTATTAGCCATTTGAATTTTTCCTTTTATGTGTTGCCTGTCTGTGTCCTTGAACACGTGTGACTTGCCTGGCTCTTTACTGTACTCCATATGAAGAGCTCTGATCTAAATGAGTTACACTTTTAAAAAATCGGTGGTATAAAGGTTCAGCTAAATGATGAAGAACTTAGGCAATGAGGGATTTGGACTCGTTGTAGGTAGAGGAAAATGACAGGAATGATAAGGGAAAGAGGAGAAATGAATGAATGAGGAGAAATTAGGTATGAGAAGTCTGAGCAAATGAAGGCTTTGAGGACCTGACCTTGACAGCACAGAAGACTAGAACTTGAGGGGGGCCATCCTGCCATGGTCCAGCCAAGAGACCAGAGAAGCTCAGAATGGGCTCCGTGTAGAGAACTTGACCTTAGCCTATCAGAGGTAAAACCAGGAAGACAAGACGTTTTAGGGGACCCTCAGAGGGAAAGTTCTAGCTAAAACTGGACAGAATTGGGGCACTTCAGAAGATCTGTTCCCTGAGCTAGCTAAATATTAAGAATATATTATGCCTCAAGCCTTACCTGATGTTGTGCTGAAGTAATACAAAAAATATAAAAACAGACCCCACGCTGGGAAGGAAGAGGATGGCATCAGCCATACTAGAAATCTGCTGCCTAACTCAGTCGCTATTCAGGAAGCTCTAACACAGTAGTAGGAAGAGTGAGGACCCTTGCCCACAGCCAGTCAGAGTGGGACAGGTATTCTGGGGCTCAGGAGGGGAAAGGGGGTCAAAGATGACACAGGCATCAAGTGATATAGTACATTAAAAATTACCTTTCTTGCAAAATTGTAGCTTATTGCTGTGCATACCTAACGTATTATTTGTGATGTCCCCTCATCTGTAAGTGTGTGTGTTGTAGCTGTGTGTAAGATAATTCCGTGGCTCCTTTGCCTAGCACCCTCTCAGGCATCTTAGGTGGTTTTTCTTTAGTTATGTCATCATTCATAGTTTTTTTTGGACTCAGGACTGGTCGTTGTTTACTGCTAAGAAAGAGGAGAAAGAGCTGTCACTGAGATTCCCCAGACCTTCAGAGGTGGCATTAACAGGGGCCTAGCTTTTTGTTCGAGTGGATACATGGCGAGCTTACAGTGAAGGGGGCACTCGAGAGCTGGCCTTGTGCGGTGAGGCCGAGTACCCCATTGGGCTGAGTCATCCAGCTCCATGTTGACTGAATCTTTCTTCCTCTTGGGCTCTTCACTATCTGCAAATGACATGGGTAGGGGCATGTCCCTGACTTCGGGGAGGTGACATTAGGTTCCCTTTCTTTCCCTCTCTTTCCAGGTACCAAGCTCTCCTGATGAAATGTGTTCTGCCCCACTGGGCTCCAGGGGCAGTGTCTGGTGCTGTTGATGCCCTTGTTCGAACTTTCCAGAATGGATAGTCCCCCAAAGCTGACTGGAGAGACCCTCATCGTCCACCACATCCCCCTGGTGCACTGCCAAGTCCCAGACAGGCAGTGCTGTGGAGGGGGAGGTGGAGGTAGCGGGAGCACAAGACCCAACCCCTTCTGCCCACCAGAGCTGGGCATCACCCAGCCTGATCAGGACCTCGGACAAGCTGACTCTCTGCTGTACAGCAGCCTGCAGTCTGCTCCAGGGGGCTCTACACGGTCTGCTGATAGTGCCAAGAGCAGGGGTCGGGATGGAAGAGGCCCCGGGGCCCCTAAACGACACAACCCCTTCTTGCTGCAGACAGGCGTGGCCGAGCCAGGACTTGGTGACCTATATGAGGATAGCATCAGTGACAGTGCCGCCCAGCAGTCCTTCCACCTGCACAGGGCTGGCCAGCCCACCTTCCATCTCTCCTCTTTCCAGCTGCCACCGCCTGGCCCCAGAGTGGGCAGGCCATGGGGGGCAGCGCGTAGTCGAGCCGGAGTGGTGGAAGGGCAAGAACAGGAGCCAGTGACCATCTTGGATGCCCCGCACTGCAGCACTGGCCGCTGCTGCCGGCCAGAGCCGGAAGCTGAGACCATGGAGCTGGATGAGTGTGGGGGGCCTGGTGGGAGTGGCAGTGGGGGTGGAGCCAGTGACACCTCTGGCTTTTCCTTTGACCAGGAATGGAAGCTCAGTTCTGATGAATCCCCAAGGAACCCCAGATGCTCAGGCTCAGGCACCCAGCACTGCCGCTGCAGTAGCACCTCCAGTCAGTCCGAGGCGGCTGACCAGTCCATGGGCTATGTGAGCGACTCCTCCTGCAACAGCTCAGACGGCGTGCTGGTCACCTTCAGCACCCTCTACAACAAAATGCACGGCAACTCCCGTGCCAACCTCAACTCTGCCCCGCAATCCTGCAGCGACTCTTCCTTCTACAGCCACTCGGACCCTGGCGCCTTCTACCTGGACCTGCAGCCCTCCCCAGCTGAGTCGAAGATGTCTTGTGAGTCCCACCACCCTGACAGCGGAGGAAGGGAAGGTGGCTATGGTTGTCCTCATGCCTCATCTCCTGAGCTTGATGCCAACTGCAACTCCTACCGCCCGCACTGTGAGCCCTGCCCAGCTGTAGCTGACCTCACAGCCTGCTTCCAGAGCCAGGCCCGTCTTGTTGTGGCCACACAGAATTACTATAAACTTGTCACCTGTGACCTGTCCTCCCAGTCCTCCCCAAGCCCAGCTGGCTCTTCTGTCACCAGCTGCTCGGAAGAACACACCAAGATCAGTCCTGCCCCTGGCCCTGGCCCAGACCCTGGCCCTAGCCAGCCCTCTGAGTATTACCTGTTCCAGAAGCCGGAAGTCCAGCCAGAGGAACAAGAAGCAGTGGGCTCTGAAGTGGAAGCGGAGGCTCCCATGGGCCGCACTGTGATCGAGGGGCAAGTGTACACCAACACTTCACCCCCCAACCTCAGCATTGGACGTCAGCGCTCTCGAAGCTACGACCGCAGCCTAGAGCGCAGCCCTCCTGTCCGCTTGGGCTCTCTGGAACGCATGTTGAGTTGCCCAGTGCGCCTCAGTGAGGGCCCTGCCGCCATTACTGGGCCTAGTTCCCCACCTCGGCGGGTCACCTCCTTTGCTGAACTTGCCAAGGGCCGGAAGAAAGCTGCAGGCTCTGGCTCCCCTCCACTGCGAGCAAGCACTGGGGACTCCTCTCAGGAGTTCTCACTCATCCAAGAAGCCCAGCAAGACAGGGTGGGACCCCTAGATGAGGGCACTCACTGTAGCCATAGCCTCCCACCCATGCCCTTGGAGCCGGGCATGGACCTGGTTGGCCCAGAGCCCTGGTCCACCCAGGTCTGTCAGGGCTCCCAGTCCAGTGAGATGCCACCCGCTGGCCTCAGAGCTGCTGGGCAGGGGCCCCTGGCCCAGCTGATGGATCCAGGGCCTGCTCTCCCAGGGAGCCCAGCCAACAGCCATACCCAGAGGGACGCAAGAGCTAAAGCTGACGGTAAGAAGCCTAGTGGCTGGAGAGTAGCAGGTTGTATGCATGGCCTTCTATCAGTAATAGGTCCTGCCAACCACCCCACCTCTACCACTAGAGGTTTCTCAGCCCAGACCCATCATCTTTCCAGTCCAGGGCATGTCCTCCAGTTATACTAGGGGGAGGCGGATAGGGAATAAAGCATACACCAAGGAGATGAAATCAGCAACTGAGAGATCGATGTATTGGGATAGCAGGTACTCAGAAGATTGTGATTCAAAGCCCGGGTGACTGGAAAGATGATGACACATGGGTAGGGACTGCAAACACAGAAGTAGACTTACTGGGAAAGGAATAAGGCCTGAGCTCCATTTTGGACATCAAGGAATTTGCCGTGTTTAAGAGAAATGTCAAACAGACAAACCACATTGGCCATCAGTAAGTTCATTCTTTGATCAGTGACTGTAGCCACTCTTCAAAGAACCTGAGACCTGACACTTAACCTTTGAGCCTCCTAGGCCAGCTCTTCCCTATTTATTTCATTTCGCTTAAGTGATTATTTTATAAAGGCTCTGTGTTGAGTGGGTGCTGGTGATAGACGAGAGGGACAATATCTGTCCTCGAGGAATTCTGATGAAGGATGGGAACAGAAAAGGAAGCACAATTAAACTGTAGAGGTGGCAGTTGTATGGCACTGGCCTATGAGAGGAGCACCCAAACAGACCAGAATGTCAGCAAAAGAGCGCTAACACAGTGTACATTTAAGCACAGTCCAGAAAAATGTTAGAGGAGTAGGCTTTGTGGACACTCATAAAAAGAACACTGTAGGCTCATACAAAAGTCGGTACAAACCACAAATGCATAGAGTATCTTGATGCTTTCCAGAAACTGCAAATAATTTAGTATAGCCATTGTAGAATGTGGATGGAACCATTAAAGGATTTTAATTAGGGAAATGGAATTTTTTGGTTTGTAATGGCATGTTTTGATTAGCATTTTAGAAAGATCACAGGTTGTTTGAATGGAAGGTAGATTCAAAAGGTTGTCTCCCTGGAGGTCAGGAGACCACCATGAGAGACCAGTCATTGGAATAAAAATAGTAGTTGAAGCTATGAGTGGGTGAGAACATCCAGGGAGAATGTGTAGAGTTATAAAGGGAACAAGGGGACAGAACCCTGGGGATACAGTGATTGAAGGGTGAGCAGAGCAGTCCTCAAAGGAAACAGAAAAATCAGCCAAGAAAATAGAGGGGAACCAAGAGAGAGTGAAGTCATAGGAACCAAAGAAGGAGAAAGTTTCAAAAAGAGATTCAACAAATGAGTTCTGAAAACAAATCACTAGGATTAAGGCTGAAAATCCCCAAAGCAGCATTTGGGAGTGATGAGGGCAGAAGGTGGATCTCAGAGGGTTTGGAAGGAAAGGGGAGATAAAGCAGAGGAAAGATCGATTATGGGGAATTTGCTGTCTGTGGCCCTAGGGCTTCCCTGGTGGCTCAGGCAATAAAGAATCCACCTGCAATACAGGAGACCTGGGTTCCATCCCTGGGTTGGGGTGATACCCTGGAGAAGGAAATGGCAACCCACTCCAGTATTCTTGCCTGGAGAATTCCATGGACAGAGGAGCCTGGCAGGCTACAGTCCATGGGGTCACAAAGAGTCCGCCACGACTGAGTGACTGACACTTTCACTTTCAGCCTTAGGTTGGTCCGTTGGCTTCTCAAAGAAAAAGGGTTAAAAACCCATAAATGGTGTTATACCTGCTGTTTGAGAGATGGCAGTATATCAGATGACTTCAGGCTCCTAAACACACATGGAGGAACTGCCCCAGAAATGCAAGAAGGTCTCTAGGGCAGAGGGGGCTCAGAAACGGCAGGGATTGGCCAGAGTCTTCTGAACCCACGCTCTTCTCAGACTGCAGTGCCTGGTGGGTATATCTGGGCATAGACAGTGCTTGGCTGGTACTCTGAGGACAAGGTCAGTCCTGATCAGATATGGGAGAAGAGGCTTTAAAAGTGTTTTTGCTATCAGATAAGATTTTTCATAATAATATAAGACTTTTGTTCCATAAATCTCCAGTGACCTATCATAGGGCTTTTCTTTTTGTTCTGTACAACTTTTTTATTTTTAATCAAAAAATGATGAATTCATGAATGACAAAAGAAGTGAGATCTCTTTGAGATTCTGAGCAACAGAATCTAGATTTTAAGAGGATTTTATCTAGTCTGGAAAAAAACATTTTGTTCTTTCAAGGACCAGTATGAACTTTGATATGTAAGTGTTCTTCTTGATTTGGGATATTTATTAATAATTGATTGCAAACTCAGAATGAGTCAGCAGTTAGGAAGGGCTTCTAAAAAGTTAAAATGGCTGGATTCATTTATAGACTCCAGAAGGGAGGAGTTGATAGTCCCCTCCACTCCTGTGAACCTTAGGGCCCACCTGGGATTCTGGGCGCTCCATTTTAAGAGGGAACTGAGGGACTGGG
Organism: Bos indicus; assembly: GCF_029378745.1. NCBI lineage: Eukaryota > Metazoa > Chordata > Mammalia > Artiodactyla > Bovidae > Bos > Bos indicus. The sequence goes on from NC_091767.1 coordinate 59,675,684, forward strand.
GCTCTGTTGCCTGCAACATGGACTTGAGTGAATGTGATCTCTATCTCCAGTGTTTCTAAGGGCTGTCTCAAAGAACAGGAGAAACCTTTTCCCCTGTATTCCCAGAGGGTAGAATTGATACCCGCTCCCCACTGTAGTCACCCCTCCCCCTTTCCCAGTCTTCCTCCTCTGCCTCAAACCTATCCTGAGAATTCAGCAGGGAGGAATTTTAAAAGAGTAGGAATAGATAGTCTAATTCAAACATACTCTATATAGCATGTACAGTAAAGCTGAGGTTGGGAGGGCCTAATCTGATAGCCAGGGTCAGCTCAGGCTTGAAATTAGATATTTAAATAAGTGGAGAGGACGAAGACACTGCCAGCGGGAAAAGCAGTGTGCTTAAAGATGGGAAAGGGGTGGGAAGAGCCGTGTCAATGCGGAGGGTAGCGCATTTGCCACAGGGGTGGCCACCAACCTGCCTGAGATGAGACTTTGTTCTGTGGGCAGCAGAGCCACAGGAAATAGAACTGGTGTTCTAAGAAGTGAGCTGGTCCGTGTAAGAAGATTTGGATGTAGCGAGACCATACTGAACCAAGGGTGCCAGTGAGGATTTGTTCGTGGCTTTTATTCAGTACCTACCATATACCAAGATCCATTCTAGGCACTGGGGATACAGCAGAGAACAATTTAAAAATCCCTGCTTTTCCAGAATCCTAATAAGGAGTAATGGACAATAAACAAATAAGATAATTTCTGACAGTGAAAAATGGCTAAAAAGGAAATACAACAGGGTGATGAGAGCATGACTTGCCCGAGGCACTGGGACAATCACAGAAGGTCTTGAGGAGGAGGTGATGCTTGAGTTGATGCCTAGCTGATTTCAGGCAGAAGGAACAGCAGTATACAAGACCCCAAGATGTTAATGAACTTGACATGTTTCAGGACCGAAGAAGGTATGACTGGAGCATAGTGAGCAAGGGAGATTGACAAGGGCTGTTTGCTAAGCCCTGACTGGGACTGGCGGGAGAGTATAGTCTGAAAATGTCCACGGACAGTGGTTCTGAAACACCTGCTTTATGGGGTTGTGGTCACCATCCCCTTAAGACTCGCCGAAGTAAATAAATGCAGAAAGATGAGGAGTAGGAAAATCCAGCCTCATACCATTTCATGTGTGGTGTGATGTGGCAGAGAGAACATTAGCCCCAAAGCCAAACTCTGACTTAGGCAGAATTCTAGCTCTGCCACTTCCTAGTTGTGTGATCTTGGGCAAATGACTTAATCTCTAAACTTCCAATGCCCAGGTCTTTTAACTATGGATACTAACTCCTGCTTCAGAGCTGTTGAACCCAGGGTGCGAGTGAGCCACACCCAGGGTTTCAGGTGATTGGGCGGTTATAGCGCCACCTTGTGTTTATTCGGGTGTTGACAGTGCGCTGTGTTTAATTAGAAGCACAACCCATAGGCAAAGACTTGGCCTCTGTGCAGTGTTGGAGCGTTGTGTTTAGTTCTGAGACACATGTTTTGTGGGACACTGACTAGAAGATTGGCTGAAAGAACAGGAGAGGACCAGCCTTGGTAAACACACCTCTGTGTGGAGGGAGCAGATGTGGACTCGGGTTCCAATGCTAGGATCAGTGAAGAGTATGACTGGGGTAGATTGGGTGACAGGAAGCTGATTCTGGCAGCAAGTAAAGAAATATTTTATTATGGTTAGATTTGATCAAGAATGAAATACGTGGGCTGTAGTTGATGAGGGGATGATGGGTGGAAGCTTGAAGTAAATTAACATCTTGACACTGAAAATATGTGACTGACTCCAGGCCTTTAGACCTTAGAAACAAAGGAGAAGGAAACGGCAGCCCACTCCAGTATTCTTGCCTGGAGAATCCCAATGGACAGAGGAGCCTAGCAGGCTACAGTCCTTGGGGGTCACAAAGAGTTGGACATGACTAAGTGACGCTTTCACTTTCACAAAGAAAATGGTGGTTCTGCCATTGGCAGAAATGGAAATCATCAGGAGAATGAATGAGGTATTTTAAATAGCAAATTTTAATTGGAAACAGAAACCTAAAGCAGAATGATCTAGAGATCAAGAGAAAGGTTGAGGCTAAAGCCTTGGGTTCAGAAGTCACCTATATGACTGTCTGAACATGAGCAATGCAGGGGAAAAAAGTGTAAAGGGAAATATAAGAATTGAGCCTTAAGATGCACCCACATTTGAAGTCAAGAAAAAGAAGGGCTGAACAGCCAAGAGACAAGTCAATATCATGAAAACACCAGGAGAAGATGGGAGAAGCAGTGGCACAATCCACAGAGTCAATTACCCCTACCCTACTCAGCTCCTCCAGCCCAGGTCCTGCCCCTCTCACTCTCCCTGGTGAGCATCATCTCCTGACTGCTTCTTTGCTTCCTCTCATGTGATCGCAGTGTTTGATTCCTTCTCCATCCCTGTTGCCACAGGGGGTGGTGCTGAGAGCCGACCGGTCCTTCGCTACAGCAAGGAGCAGAGGCCAACCACGCTGCCCATCCAGCCGTTCGTGTTCCAGCACCACTTCCCCAAGCAGCTGGCCAAGGCCCGGGCCCTGCACAGCCTTTCCCAGCTCTACAGCCTCTCAGGCTGCAGCCGTGCACCGCAGCCTGCCCCCGCAGCTGCCCCCACTGCTCAAGGCCCAGGCCCAGCTCCTTCAGGAGAGCCACAGGCGCCCACCCACAGGGGTGCCAGGAAAGCCAGGCCTGAGCCAGAGACCTCGAGGCCATCACCCCTGGGCAGCTACTCCCCCATCCGGAGTACTGGCCCCTTTGGGCCCAGCACCGACTCTTCAGCCTCCACTTCGTGCTCCCCTCTCCCAGAGCAGGCCACAGCCACAGAAAGCCCACCTCCATGGGGCCTTTCCTGTCCTCCTGCTGTCCGGCCTGCCGTCTCCCAGCAGCCGCAGAAGGAGGATCCGAAGATACTGACCTTGGCTGAGTACCGGCTCCATGGGACAGGAAGCTTGCCTCCTCTGGGCTCCTGGAGATCTAGCCTCGGCCGAGCAGAGAGCCTGGCCCGGGGAGGTGGCGAGGGCAGCATGGCTTCCAGGCCCAGTAATGGTATGAAGCTCACTGCCCACCCCTCTTTCCCACCCCAGGCAGTCTACCTCCCCTTTGAATGATTTCCTGTACTCCACATGGGGTCACAGGTTACATTGTGTGCAACTGTAGCTAATACCCCAACCCTCCAGTTTTATACAGGCCCACTGGGTGGGTATGAAATGCTGTCTCTTAACTATTTCCTGTCTCTTCTGCTAATCTCTCCTGATTTCAGCCAACCACCTATCCCCTCAAGCACTCAAGTGGCGAGAATACAGGAGGAAGAACCCTCTAGGGCCCCCTGGTTTGTCAGGGAGCCTAGACCGAAGGCCACAGGATGCTCGGCTGGCCCGAAGGAACCCCATCTTTGAGTTCCCTGGCTCCCTCGGTGCTGCTGGTCATCTGAACTGCCGGCTGAATGGTGTGTGGGCCAGGTCCCCAGCAAACCCAGGGCAGGCTTCCCTGTAGCTGGGAGGGAAGGGGTCAGTCCCAAAAGAACACATCTCAGAGGACATGAGACACAGACCTGAGCTGCCACTCAGGAAGATAATTGCTTGGGATTGATTTCTCTCTTCTTTCCAGGTCAAGTAGTGAAGCCGTTACCACTAACCTGCCCTGACTTCCAAGACCCTTTCTCCTTGACTGAGAAGCCCCCCGCTGAGTTTTGCCTGTCCCCAGATGGCAGCTCAGAGGCTGTATCCATTGACGTGCTTCAGAAAAAAGGTGAATATCATTCCTAGCTCAAGACCGGAAATCTGCTGTTACTACCTTTTTATGCCTGTGGCCCAACTCTCTAGCCCTTCAGAATATTTCCCTGTCTTAGAACTCCAAGTGCTGGGAGGGAATTAGCATAAGCTTTGGGGCAAGAGGCAGAAGTCTGTACTATGGATCATGAGTATCTGCAAGTGAGCAACAGTCATTTATCAGATGCTTTAGACTGTCTCCAGTCTCTTCCCTCAGGGAGCTATGTGTAGGGAGGGAGACACCTGTGTGCTATACCAGGGGAGCTCAAGGGCTACAGGACAAGGTGGCTTGGATAAGCATGATTTAATCAGATGAGGACTGACAAGGAACCAGTCTATTTAGCAGAGCCGTTTAAATGAGATGATAAGGAGAAGATTGAGCATAACTGTGGGCTGAAGAGAAGGAGCTTGTGAAAGGGAGAAAGATGAAGCTAAAGTCCCTTGCAGAGACAGAGCAGGGGACTCAGAGCATCGAGAGGGAAGAACCTTAGGCAAGAAGGGGAATGGCCACCTTCCTCCAAGATGGAAAGGAAGTAAGGGAGGGCAGGTGGGAAGGATAGATGTGATGTAGTCCCGTCTTTTGGATGGGAAGTTGAATTCATTACCAGTGGCCTCTGTTCTCTGAGTGAAGTAGAACCAAGGGCTTGAGAAGAGGGGTAAAGATTTGGCATGGCAACCTGAGGGCATAGCAGAGGGTGCTGCAAGGCACGCATCAAAGAAGTACCCTTCCCAGGCCCTGGATGAACAGCCTTGGACTTTCTCCAACAGCAGCCAATAGCCTGGTTTCTCAGAGTGGAGAGGATGGAGAGTTAGACTGATCCAGGTTTGAAGTAAGAGGGCAAGGAAGTGAGTACGTTGAGTGTCTTAATGGAGTCGTTGGGGTGGGTCTTGGTGGAGAGGTTAAAACAGGAAGGACTTGAGAAGTGGGTAAAACCAGGAAGAAGCCAAGGCCTGTGGTACCTATGCAGGGACAGAGAGAGAGAGAGAGAGAATATATGTGTGTGTGTAAGCCCTTCCCTCTCCCCACTGAGGGCCCACTCCCAGCCAACTTGTCTGGGGACTCATTAGGGACCTGGCGCATCAAATTCTCACTTGCAGGGCTGGTGAAAGCTGTCAACACTGCTGTGGACCTCATTGTGGCCCATTTTGGCACAAGCCGGGATCCCGGGGTCAAGGTAGGCGAGAGACTGAAGAGCTGAGCTCTGTCCTGCTGACCGTCACCTATCCTGTGCTACCCCCGTCCCTTGCTCTCCTTCCCCCAGAATTCAGAGTTGGGTCCTCAGGGACGGGGACCACGAGAGAAGTACCATAAGGACTAAGGCAGTCAGAAAGGACCAAGGTTGCAGGTAATTAATTCCCTGTACTTCCCTGCTGCATCCACAGGCGAAGCTGGGGAACAGTTCTGTGAGCCCCAATGTGGGTCACCTGGTTCTGAAGTACCTGTGCCCTGCGGTGCAGGCGGTGTTGGAGGACGGACTCAAGTCTTTTGTGCTGGACGTCATCATTGGGCAACGTAAGAACACACCATGGAGTGTGGTGGAGGCCTCCACACAGCTAGGTCAGTGCTGTGGCAAGGGAAGAAGCCCAAGCTGAATTTTCAGGGTTCCAAAGATGGTGACCTCCAACTCTGGCTTCCTCCCAGGCCCATCCACCAAGGTCTTGCACGGCCTGTACAACAAAGTCAGCCAGTTCCCAGAGCTCACCAGTCACACCATGCGCTTCAACGCCTTCATCCTTGGCCTGCTCAAGTGAGTGTGTGGAAATCTGCAGCCCACCAGCCCCCTCCCCTGGGCCCCAGCACCTCTGAAGAACCAACTCCCTAGACTGAATCAGAAAGGGTGAATCTGCAGGATCTGTGGCCAGGCCCAGGCCCACTTTCTCCCCACCTTGCTACAGCCTCTCTTAGTGGGTCACAGGTTTCCCACCAGACCCATGACTCTGACCACCAATACAGGCTTCTGCTTTTATAAATCTATAATCTGGCTAATTTGGAAATTAATCTGGTTCTGTCTCCATGGGTATTGTAACCCTGAACCTCTCAGTTCCAGCACTGCTTCCGAATCCTGCTTGACCCAGTCCACCTTGGCACGTATATCATAGTATCCTTCTTTCTCGAGTATGAGCCAGGGTCACCCCCTCTGGCCCTGAGCTGCCCTGTCCTCTCATTCAGTAGCTGCCCTGACTTCTTCCATCATGGGCAAGTCAACCCCATCCTAAGAAGTGATTGGCTCGTGAATCACCCCCACCTACATCCCCTCTGAGTTTCTAGAACCATGTAACATGAAACTACCCCTGCCATAGAAAGGAGATGTTCACCTGTACCTTTGCTGTATGTCTGACCCCCCCATATCTGTCTCCTTTGTACGTCACGATCTGGCTATAGCCACACAAGACTCAACTCTTCATCTCTCTCCCTGCAGCATCCGGTCCCTGGAGTTCTGGTTTAATCACCTCTATAACCACGAAGGTAACACTCAGAACCCTGCTCTGTCTTGCCAACTCAATACAGGCCAGTCCTGGGAGGACCAAGAGGGGGCGGCGGCACTGCTGTCTTTGCAGAGTCTAGAGGTGGGGAGGAGAACCACACAAGCTTTCATCTCGAGGCTTGGGCTTCTACCCAAGTCCTTTCCCAGCCTCTGTTATGTTAGAGCCTGGGAGCCAGGAGGATACTCAGGCAATCTGGAAGTCAGGGTGGCCAGGAGCCTCTCCTCTGAACTCAAGGTTGCTGCTTAAGCTGATGGAGCATGTTCACCGCACAACTTCCGGAGGCATTGTTGACACCACAGTGCAGCTCAGTGGCACAGCCTGCCCAGCAGCATGCGATGGTTCTGCCCAGCTTGCCTTTCCGAGGCCCACCCCAGGCCAGGCTCTGCTTCTCTATGTGGCTCAGTCCCTCTGTCTTTCTCCCCTAGATATCATCCAGACCCACTACCAGCCGTGGGGCTTCCTGAATGCAGCGCATACGGTGTGCCCTGGCCTCTTTGAGGAGCTGCTGCTGCTGCTGCAACCCTTGGCCCTCCTGCCCTTCAGCCTAGACCTGCTGTTTCAGCACCGGCTGCTGCAGAGCGGCCAGCAGCAGCGGCAGCACAAGGAATTGCTGCGAGTGTCCCAAGATCTGCTGCTGTCCGCCCACTCGACCCTGCAGTTGGCCCGCTCCCGCAGCCAGGACGGCCCTGGAGATGTGGACAGGGCAGCCCCCGGGGAGCGGGTGAAGGGTGTGGGTGCCCCAGAAGGTGGAGAAGAGGAGGAGGAAGAGGAGGAGACAGAGGCGGCCGGGAGCTCAGGGCGCGGCAGGTGGGCCCGAAGTGGGCAGGCTGGCTGGTGGTACCAGCTCATGCAGAGCTCCCAGGTCTACATCGATGGCTCCAGCGAGGGCTCTAGGTTCCCCCGAGGTAGCAGCACTGGTAACAGCAGTGAGAAAAAGAAAGGGGCAGGAGGCGTGGGGCCACCCCCCCGAGAGGGAGTCGTGGAGGGAGCGGAGGCCTGCCCTGCCCCTGAGGAGGCCCTCGGCCGGGAGAGGGGCTGGCCCTTCTGGATGGGGAGCCCCCCTGATTCTGTACTGGCGGAGCTGAGGCGGAGCCGGGAGAGGGAGGGGTCCGCTGCCCCCACAGCAGAAAATGAGGAAGGAGCATCTGAACCTTCACCAGGGGGCATCAAGTGGGGACACCTCTTTGGGTCCCGGAAGGTTCAGCGGGAGGCCCGACCCACAAATAGGTAAGAGTTGGCCCCTGGTGGAAACTAGAGGGTGGGAGAGCCTGCTCTAAGACGGGCACAGATGGAGCCAGAGCCCTGGCCACTGTCCCCTAGGCTGCCCTCGGACTGGCTCAGCCTGGACAAGTCTGTGTTCCAGCTCGTGGCACAAACAGTGGGTGCCCGCCGGGAGCCAGAGCCCAAGGACAGTCTGCAGGAGCCACCCTCTCCAGGCCTGCCTTCCAAGCCTCCATGGTGAGCAGGGGAGACTGGAGGATTGGGGGGCAGAGGCTGGCTCGGGATGGGCTTTCTCTGACCTCCATTTGTTGTCTCCCCAGTGAGGTGAAGGCGCTGTGCCACCATCTGGCCACAGGTCCTGGACAGCTGAGCTTCCGCAAGGGAGACACCCTGCGGGTGCTGGGGCCAGCCGGGGCGGACTGGCTGCGCTGCAGCCGCGGCCCTGACACCGGCCTGGTGCCCCTGGCCTACGTGACTCTGACCCCAACTCCAAGTCCAAGCCCTGGAAGCAGCCAGAACTGAGGCCCTGTGCATGCTGGCGGCCTCAGGGACCCTCACAGCCCCCAGGCTCATCGCCTAAGAGCGCTTCCCAAGCCGTCTGGCCTGGTTACAGAGAGTAGACGGAGAGCTGGGGGCCGCATATCCCTGTGCTCAGTATTAATTACTCCCCATTACCTGTCCCAGTGACCTTGTCCGGACCTCCCCCCAGGAGAGGAGGGAAGGGATGCAGCACTGGGCTGCCAGAGTCTCCCCAGCCAATCTGGCCAGTCCTCCCATGGGTGCAGACAGGTACTTCCCTGTGGAGGGAGGTGACCAGAAGGCCCACTTGCAGGGTTCCCTCGGCCAGGTGGTGAGGAGGTTGGGTGACAGTATTGGGGCCAGTTCCCTAAGCCCCCAGCTGTAAATAGGCTGTGGCCAGTGCCTGGCGGTCAAGGAGGGAGGAGGAGCCCAGGCTTCTGTTTATGTATTTATTTATTTATTTATTACACCTATTAATAAAAAAGGTGCTCGGCCTCCAAACTGTTCTCTCTTTGTGCTTCCTCCCACCGGCCAACCCGCCTTTCTTCTTTCCAAAAGGATGGCTGGGATAGGACGACAAGGGAAGAGAGAACTTAAATGCCAGGTACCTATACCAGGAGCTGCTTCTGGAGGGTGCTGAGACCCAGAGCATCCTGGGTGAGATGCCCATACGTGCGGCCGAACTGGAACTTATACCCTGTGTAGCCAAAAGAGTCTGTCATCTGTAGCCAGAGGCACAGAAAAGTTATTTCTCAGCCAGTTACCCAGAACCTCCAAGTTATCCTCCAAACTCTGGTCCCCACTCCCCACTAGGAGCTATGTCAGTTCCTTTTCTGCCCAGTGATAAAGCTGAACCTCACGATCCAAGGACCCCTCCCTGTATCTACTAGTTCCCATCCCCCAAACCACCTCCACCTATCACTCACTCACACTCACACACATACACACACAAATATCCCAGTCCCCAAAGCCTCCTTCCTGGGCCATCCTCACCTGGCACATAGCCCCCGTATTTAGGTAAAAGGCCCAGGTGCTGAGGATAGGTCCGGGACAGTGCAGGGAGATGCTTAGGATCCTTCTGGGACCTGCCCGGTGACTTCATCTCTCCAAATTCCTGCAGCGCCTGGTTGCTGAGCACAGGAAAGCTGGAGCCGAAGAGGAAGCGAGCACGGGGCACATAACCAGTGAAGCCTGGGGGGTGGGCACACTCAGTCGGTACCTTCTGGGCACACCCCCAGGCCTTTGGTCGTTACCCACATCCTCTCACCTGACATGAAGAACTTGCGAGGGTCTCTGTCATCCATGGAATAGGGGGAAGCCTTGTGAGGATAAATTGATAGAGGAGAAACGGCAAACAAATTCAGCCCCTGGGTTATAACACAAGCTCCCAGGGCAATGGAGGTGGTGGTCTGGCCCTGTGCCCACAGCCAGACTACACATGGCCACCACAGGCCTGGCCACACAGGGGTAAGGGCTCCCCGCTCCCACCACTGGGCTCTGCCTCAGCCTTCTCATCTCACTTGTTCCGCCTCCTGCCCCAGCTCCGGCTCCTTTTCCACCTCCGGCTTTGGCTCTTGGTCTTTCTCCACATCTTTTTCTCCCTTGGCCTCTTTGGGCAGCTCCTGACTCCCCTGTCCTCCGTTCCTCTGAGTAAAACCATTCAGAGCCTCAGCCCAGACCTGGCTGCAGTTCTTGGCAAAGATGAACTGTGCCTGTGGCACAAAACCTAGGTGGGCAGGGGGCAAAGAAGATGCATTAGAGTGTGGGGCCCGTGTTCTGGGATGGGGGCCCCTGTTCATACCTGTGTCCGAACCTGTGTACCCGGGGACCATGCTGGAGCTGAGCCTTTCGTGTCCAGGCCTGACAGGCAGGCTTCTCCTGCGAGGCTCGGGGGATCTTGGAGGCTGAATGGGAGGCAGAAGTGTGCGGTGGGCAGGGGGCCAGGCGAGGCCAGGAGAGCCGCGAAGTAGCTGCCCAGTCATCTGTCCGTAGGTCTGGCCCATGCTGAACCGAAGTAGTGGGCAGTGTCCAGTGTACCTGCAGCACAAGTCTCACCCGCTCACCTCGAGCCCCCCGCCTCACCATCCCCAGACAGAGGAGCAGAGACCGCAGAGGCCCTGCTCATTCTGGACTCAACTGTGTGTATATTTGGAGCAGGCATTTCTTAGTTCTCTGTCTGGGTTTTCAACCTTCCCCTCGGCTGTTACCCTGTTGCCATGGAGAGTACAACACAAAGCTTCACAGCAGGCCCGGTTCCTACTATTCCTTTGCTTTTCCTTTTCCATCCAGCATCATAGACATCATAGATAACCCATCCATAAGCCGCCCATACCACAATGTCCACTTGGCCCCCAAGGCCGAGGTGGCACAACTCTATATCCTTATTACCCCTACTCCCAGAAGCAACGGGTATGCTCTTACCCCGGGATATAATGAGGGTTCTGGGGGTTCAGTCCTGGTATGAAGGTGCTGGCCATAGCCAAGGGGACCCAGGCAGTTCCTTTTGTTTCTCTTTGAGCTCAGCCTCTGGGCTCTGTGTACTGACTGTGTCCAGGGCTGGGAGGCTGAGTCAGCGGCAGGAGGCGGGGCTCAGACAGGAGAGAGGGGAGGGGGCCCTGGTGTGATGACGGCCAGGGCCAAGGCCAGCAGACCAGGAAAGCAGAGGCTTGCTGGTCTGTCTGCTCCTGAACAAAGGCAGTCCTGCCACCTGGGGGCAGGGAGAAGGCTGAGTACAGACAGCCTCCGCGCTGCAGGACCAAGGAAGCCCTCGAGTGGGAGGCAGGGGAGCAAAACCTGATAGATCCATTGAGCCATTCCTAAGCCCCTCTCTGAGCACCTGTCTGAGGAGATGTGGGTTCTCCTCTCTCTCAGTCTTGGTTGAAGGTGATTTCCTAGGAAAGCCCAGAGGGGAGGTGGTAGGGGAAAAAGGAACCAAGAGACCTCTAAGCAGTGACATTGTTTATTTTTAATAATAGAACTTGACAAGAATTACTGCTATAATCCATATCATCATCCACTCAACAAATATGCCCTGCTCTGCCGGGCACACACTACAACAGCAGAAGGTACAGAGGAGCAGGAGTCAGAATAGCTAAGCTCTATGAGACTATGGGCAAGTCATTTAGTATCTGAAGCCTCCCATCCTCATTTATAAAATGCAGGTACTACTACTCACCCTGCCACTGTTGCAAGCCTCAGATTAATGTATACAAACATGCTTTGTAACAATAAAAACCATGAAGCCAGAGTGGTGGGGTAGGGGAAAGGGCATGGGTGTGAGGTCAGGCAGCCATGAGCTCCTAATAGTTAGCGGCCTTTAGCTGTAAGCAGGTGGCTCCCTCTGAACCTAAAATCCCTAAACTCTTAACAAGAAAGTTAAAATAGCCTAGCCTACCAAGATGCTGTTAAGAATACAGTCAGTCACCGCAGCACTGTTGATAATAGCCAGGACATGGAAGCAACCTAGATGTCCATCAGCAGATGAATGGATAAGAAAGCTGTGGTACATATACACGATGGAATATTACTCAGCCATTAAAAAGAATGCATTTGAATCAGTTCTAATGAGGTGGATGAAACTGGAGTCTATTATACAGAGTGAAGTCAGAAAGAAAAATACCAATACAGTATACTAATGCATATATATGGAATTTAGAAAGAAGACGGAGGAGCCTGGTAGGCTGCAGTCCGTGGGGTCGCTAAGAGTCAGACACGACTGAGCGACTTCACTTTCACTTTACACTTTCATGCATTGGAGAAGGAGATGGCAACCCACTCCAGTGTTCTTGCCTGGAGAATCCCAGGGACGGGGGAGCCTGGTGGGCTGCTGTCTCTGGGGTCGCACGGAGTCGGACATGACTGAAGCGACTTAGTAGCAGCAACGATGACCCTATATGAAAGACAGCAAAAGACAGAGGTAAAGAACAGTCTTTTGGACTCTGTGGGAGAAAGTGAGGGTGGGATGATTTGAGAGAATAGCACTGAAACATGTATATTATCATATGTGAAACAGATCGCCAGTCCAGGTTCGATGCATGAGACAGGGTTCTCAGGGTTGGTGCACTGGGATGACCCTGAGGGATGGGATGGGGAGGGAGGTGGGAGCAGGGGCTCAGGTTGGGGAACACATGTACACCCATGGCTGATTCATGTGAATGTATGGCAAAAACCACTACAATATTGTAAAGTAATTAGCCTCCAATTAAAATAAATTAATTTAAAAAAAAAAGAATACAGTCAGATAATGTGTGTGAAAAGACTTACCCCAGCACCTGGCACACAGCTACTAAAACTTAATTTCATTTCCAATTGTTTAGTATTATCTCTAAACTTCTAATACAAAGGGGAGATCAGTGAATGTGAGAGTTCAGGGGAAGGAGATATGAAGGTAATGTTAAAACTAGGAGGCAAATTAGAATTTGTTATGAAACCATTCAGATTCTAAGAGAAGTACAGATCAAGAAAAAGAGATCTGGGGGATGCTACCTTTCCAGGAGGCAGAGCCTCTGCCCTCCTCCCCTCCCCCTCCACTGCCAGTGCCAGGGCTAACCAAGCATGTGTCACTGACTTCTTTGGCTTGCACAAGAGCACTGGGCACCAAAGAATAAATTTCATGTTCCTCACTGTTCTGCCAAGGACAACCTTGGTATGTGTCATGAGAGCTAGAATTGTAGGGGGCGTGGCTCACAGGAACTATGCTAGAGTGACGGAGGGAGCTGAAGGCAGAGCCTAGAATAGCAGAAGTATGTCAAGGCTAACAACCTGGATTCTGTAACAGACACTGTTGGTTGCACACTTCACACCTATTCCCTACCCCCATCTCCCTTCTTCCTAATAGGACTTCAATTTTGTTCTGCCAAGCAGTCAGGAGCTTCAGGGAAGCTCGGAACCAGCCATAGGAATGAGTCTTGATTAGTCTAAGCCCATCATAGTGGTCCCGTTCCCCTTGCCAATGACTGGTTAGGTGTGGGCTTGTGGCAATCTGGATAATATGAGGGTAAGTCTGGTGGGATGAAGGAGCGTCCTAGGGAAAGTTTCTTTGCTCTTAAAAAAGATGCACAACAAATTAGGGAAAGAGAGATGGACAAAAAGGAATATCTTTTCCTGCCTCGAGAAATTCTGTGAATGTGATGTTGGAACTTTGGCAGGAATCATAAATCTTGTGGAAAGGTAAGGTAACCTCCAGACAAAGCCTTAATCCACCCAGGGTGGATGGTAGAATAGAAAGGCCTAGATCCTTGATGGTAATGTAGAATCTCAGAATTAACCAACCTTCTTATGAAGTGATTTCATTATTGTTAAGGCCACTTCTAAGTTCTCTTTTACTTAGAGTCAAAGGCATCATAATATAAAACAAAACAAAAACACTAGTTCAAATTCTAATCACTAGAGATACAGACCCTGGCTAAATTCATCTCATCAGACCCCAGTATTCTCATCTATAAAATGGTAAGCTAATGTTACTACCTCATTGAGTAGGATAAGGTAGCTAAATAATGCATAATGAAGAATCAGCAAAAGAGCCCCAGAAGGAGCCAATAAAATAGGAGAATCAAAAAACTAAAGGAAGGGGAATTCCCTGATGGTCCAGTGATTAGGATTCTGAGCTCTCACTGCTAAGGGCTTGGGTTAGATCCCTGGTTGGGGGGCTAAGATCATGCAAGCGCCCCCCCTACCCCCACAAAAAAAAAAAAAAAAGAAAAGAAAGAAACTAAATGAAGAAAGTAATTCAAGATGTGATAATGGTATTATGGTTACACAGAAAATTACCTTGGAAGATACTACTAATGAAATGTCATAATGCCTGCAATGTATTTTCAAATGGTACAATAAAAAATTATACTAAATAGTACAATATAATCATACTATATCAAATACCACACCATACAATATTATATCAGAGAGAAACAGAACAAACATAACAAAATAACAATTGTTGAATTGAACTGAGGGTATATAGTTGTTCGGACTTCCTTGGTGGCTCAGCGGTAAAGAATCCACTTGCAATGCAGAAGTTGCAGGAGATGCAGGTTTAATCCCTGGGTAGGGAAGATCCCCTGGAGGAGGGCATGGCAACCCACTCCAGTATTCTTGACTGAAGAATCCCCATGGACAGAGGAACCTGGCAGGCTACAGTCCATGGGGTTGAAAAGAGTCAGACACGACTGAAGCAACTTAGCATGCACATACAGATGTTCATTCTGTATTCCTTCAACTTTTCTGCATGTTTGGAATTTTTTCAAAATAAAGAGAGAGTGGAGGGGACTGTTTTAAAAGGAATAGGATATGCATATATCCATTTAACTGCTCTTCCTAAGGTCACACAAAAATTACCCATATTGAGGTTTCTAAATACCATTTCCAATGAAAAGGAATCATTAATCATTGGAAAAAATAACTGATAGCAGCTCCAGTCTAGCAATTCACAAAATGAGCCTAGAACATTTTATTATATCAAAGAGCAAGAAACCTTAAGAGTCATGTGAAAAGGACTCAGAAGCCAACTTGAATGTGTCCAGTGGCCAAAATAGGACAGTTTAAAAATCAAAAACTTTTTTTAATTGCCAGTGATTAAGACACATCATATATGTATTAAATTATGAGTTTATGATGATACTAAAAAAAAACACCTCATTGGTCACTGTTGGAGGATGCTAGAGAACCAACTCACTACTTTAAAAGCTGGTAAAATAAAAGGGAAACAAGCATTTTTTTTTTTTTTGCCTTTCCCATATGAATATGTCTCTGAGTAACAAGTAGTTTAATGAGGAAAAGTTCTCAATCAGGAACAATTTTGCCCCCAGGGGGACAATGTCTAAATGACATTTTAGTCATCACAACTGGAGGAACTGCTACTGACATTCAGTGGGTCGAGGCCAGGGATGCAGCTACATCCCTACAATGCACCAGGACAGCCTCCTACTATAAAGAATCTCTCCAGTCCAAAATGTCGATAACAGCAATTTTCCTCCAATTACAAAATAAACTAATTTTAAAAAATATCAATAGTGCCACGTTTGAGAAACCCTGGTCCAGATAATAAGCGTGATTGGTTATTAACATCACAAAGACTGCCACTGTATATGTGTGTCTGCTTAGTCACTCAGTCAAGTCTGTCTCTTGGTGACCCCATGGACTGTAGCCCACCAGGCTCCTCTGTCCTTGGGATTCTCCAGGCAAGAATACTAGAGTGGGTTGCCATGCCCTCCTCCAAGGGATCTTCCCAATCCAGAGATCAAACCCAGGTCTCCCACATTGCAGGCAATTCTTTACCATCTGAGCCACTAGGGAAGTCCAACACTGTATATACCTCATGATAAAAGTGTTAAAACCACCTACAAATTAGTTTTGCCAAAATAATAAAATATAAATCTAATTGTCTCTACAACTTTACTGCAAATACAGGGAACTGAAGAACATGCTAAAAGCTTAGCAAAATTCAGATTCTGAGAAACTCTATAAGGACAAATGACCTGGTTTCTTTAAGAAAAAAACAAAACAAAATGGAGGAGGGGAGATAACGGATGGAGTTAAAGGTTTAAAAGATATCAGCCTCAAAGTATGGACCTTATTTAGATTTTGATTCAAATTAACAATTTGGGGAACTTGCCTGCTGGTCCAGGGGCTAAGACTCTGCAGTCCCAATGCAGGGGGCCCAAGTTTGATCCCTAATCAAGGAACTAGATTCCACATGCTCAACTAAAGATATGGCACACCTCAATAAAGATCGAAGACCCTGAGTGCCACAACTAAGACCTGGCACAGCCACATAAATAAATATTTTTAAAAAAATTAACTTTTAAAACTGAATATAATTCAATGGGGGAAATATGAAAAGCTAGATGCTTGATGGTATTAAGTAATTTTTTTAAAAAAAGTATGACATGGTACTGTGATTTTGTTTTAAAGAAGAATCCGTATCTTTTAGAGGTAACACACTGAAATATTTATTGATGAAATGACATAATGTCAGAAATATGCACCAAATAACTAGGTGGGGGAGAAAAGCAGTAGTATAGATAAAACAAGATTGTCCATGAACTGATTACTGGAGAATCACTGGCATAGAAGGTACAAAAAAGCAGATATTTTCACTTCTACCCAGTCATTTATGGCAACAGTATAACTGAGGCATGGGTAAGTGATTTTGAACAATGGTTCGCCAACAAAATGGTCTTACCCAAGGTAAATAAGGGTTCATTGTTCTATTCTCTTTTTTTCACATTTGAATTTTCCACCTTAAAAAGTTTGAAAAATGACAACAAAAGGATCTTCTAGCAGCCCAACTCAAGGAACATTTCAAGCTCATCTTAGCATACCTCTCTGCACTACTGTTCATTATTCCACTTTTCCTAAACTCTCCATTCCTTGGATTCCACTTGCCACTATTCGTTAAATCATTGGCAGTGAAAAGTATCCATTTAGATGAATACACAGATATAGTGCTAGTTCAGTCACAGACTGGAGTTTCATATTATAATGTAAATATATGTCAGCACTATTCTAAACAGCCTTATTATGACTTTAATTAAATAAAAAAGGCAAAATGTGTATGTGTATACCCTATGTGTACTTCTTAAAATAGGTAAAGGTCCTGACCCTTTTATACAGAAGTTTGAAATTGAAGGTGGCTCAGACGGTAAAGAATTCACCTGCAGTATGGGAGATTTGGGTTTGATCCCTAGGTTGGGAAGATCCCCTGGAGAAGGGAACAGCTACCCACTCCAGTATTCTGGCCTGAAGAATTCTATGGACAGAAGATCCTGGCAGGCTAAAGTCCATGTGGTCGAAAAGAGTCGGACACAAGCAACTTTCAGTTTCACTTGAATTTGAAATTACATTATAAACACTTATACTTTATTCTAAAAAAAGAATTTTATGCACTCTCAAAAAAAATCTCTTCCTATATTTCAGCATGTTTTTTCTGTTTCCTTCACAGACTTCTCTTCGTCCACCTACACTTTATTACTACTGGTGTTCCCTAGAAGTCCATTATCAGCCTACTTCTCCCTCCCTACTGGGATAATGGCATCCACATTCATAGTTTTCTTTTCCATCACATGACCCCTTTATGACAATTACCTACCGCCCCCAACCTGTCCTCCTCCTGTATTCTTGATCTCAGTTGATACTCAGTCATTTAAGCAAGAAATTTTAAAATTATCCTGGATGATGCTCTTTCCCTCCCCAGGACTGACTGGCTTTGGATACTAGTCTGTCAGCAAGTTTTCCCATTCTAGTTGAATGTTTCTTCCTCCCCTTTTCTATTATCCCTATCCTAGTTCAGTCCCTCATCCTCTCCTCAATGAAGCATCATCAGTGCCTCCTTGTTAATCAGTCTTCCTGCCTCCATACAACCACTACAATAATCTGTCTAAACGGGCAACCTGGCTCCTCTGCTTGGAATTACTATTACCAACTACGGATATTCTCAGACTTGGGTAAAGGGTCAGACACGAGTAGATTAAAATATTATATTGCTTAAACAAAAGGAAGCATAAATTCCTAGTGTTTATTGGGCTTCCCTGCTGGTTCAGACGGTAAAAAGTTGCTTGTAATGCTGAGACCGGGGTTCCACCCCTTGGTTGGGAAAATCCCCTGAAGGAGGGAATGGCAACCCGCTCCAGTATTCTTGCCTGGAGAATTCCATGGACAGAGGAGCCTGTCGGGAGGGCTACAGTCATGGGATTACAAAGAGTGGGACACGACTGAGTGACACACTTTCACTTTTCACAGATTTCAACTACAGAAAGCAAACTTACAAATGAAATATTGTAGATGTTAACATTTAATGTGACAAATGAGCTTATTTTGCTGAGACAAAATTGCCTCTGGAGGAATGAATATGATGCATATGGCCTGTCTATACTGGCAGTGGAAGGGCTGTGAATCACTCTGGCTCTTTCTCCTACCCTGTGCGAAAACTTCCCTTGTACCAAGACAGCATCTGACCTTCTCCCGATCCTCCTGCACCGTTTGTAATTTAAGACTGCTTTATTTTTTTCTCATTGGCTCTTAACAATTACGTAGTACGAGGCTCTCACTCCATAAATATGGGATAAGACTCTGTTAGAAGGTAGTCACCCACACGGATGCGGACTGTGCAATTAATTTTCTTTTTAGCTTACCACAGAAATAAAAATAGTACTTTAGAGTTTCTGAAAAGAATTCAGACTTGCTCCCTCAAGCTCTGTCGCAGACTGTTTCGTCCCAGGCCCGCGGCCTCCGCTCCTGCCGGACTCCACTCCGCCGCTAGGTGGCAAGCGGCTCACCGATGCCCACCACCGCTCTTCCCAGACCTGTCACCGGGATCGTGTGACGTCACCCATTCCAGGCGATGATTGGCTATACTGCCGACGACAGGAAGGAGGAGCCAGCGGAGAAGAGAAAGCGTTGGGTACGGCGAGCGCACCGGGTCCTGGAACGGTGCGTGCGCACTCGGGACCTCGCGCCGCTCTAGAGGCCGGTGGCAGAACTTCCTCCCGCCTGAGCCGGCGGACCGGATTCCTACGTAATGGGGGCGGTACCTGTCTAGAGGGGGTCACACTGATAAGGGCCACACTGAGGGGAGGAGTCACGTTGAGAGGCGGGGTCACAATGGCTGGTGGAGTCACTCTGAGAGGTGGGGTCTCTCTGGGCAGAAGGAACACACAAAGGAGGGTTGTCACACTAAGGGGTTCTGGTACACACTGATGTTGGTTGGCAGTGTCATACTGAGAGGTGTCACTGAGAGAGAAGTCTCCGAAGAGTTCCTTGAGGGGCGGGGTTTTGCTAAGGGGTGGGATCTTGAGCTTAGAGGGGCGTCCCTACAGGTGGAGTCTTCTCTTTTGAGAGAGAGGGGCATTCGGACGAAACAGTAAAAGGAAGGTGCAGGCTGGGTGGTCACTTGACCAGGCTCTGGAATCTGAACTTTATTCGAGGGAGGCGGGATGGATGAGGAGGAGTCGGGGCCACACTTGGAATGGGCTGGCCGAGGGCTCGCTGCAGTCTCGGGGCATCACCACCCCCCAAGAAGGTAGAAAGTGTCAGGGAGTCCGGAGATTTAAGGTGTAAAGGTCGAGACCTGGGAAATGGGCAGGCTGGGCCAGGGCGGAGGCTGGGAAGGTAGGTAGGTTGCTGGGCTGCCTCTGATTGTGGCTAGGCCAGAAGGATCCATTTTTCAGCCCTGCGTGTCCTTTGAGCCCAGGAATCTTGCGGCTCCCTGAGCCGAGTTGTCAACTGCCAGTGACCTGAGGGAGGGAGAGGAGAAAGGACTCCCAGGGCAGTTAAAAGACATTTGAACTGCGCGTACGCACAATCAGCCCTTAATTCCCTTCGGGTATTCAGCTCAGGCCTGACCTCATTTGACCCCGACGCCCCAGACCCACTCGCCTAGGGCATAGTGGCTTCCGGTTGCGGGGTGCGCACCTGAGGGGGCGTGGCCGCTGCCCGGAGGCCAGGCTCGAAGGAGTTAATCAGAGGCCCGGCTCAGCCCCGCCCCCGGCAGGCCGCGGAGCCTGAGCCCCAGCGGCGAAGCGGAGCGGCCGCCGCCCGCCCGCCCGCCCGCCCGCCTCCGCCTGCGGGGAGCCTGCCCGCCTGCCCGCCGGCGCCCGGGAGCGCCACCTCCACCGCCCGGCCCAGGCCCAGGCCCAGGCCCTGCGCAGAGCGGAGCGGAGCGGCGTCCACCAGGGCCCAGCTAGCCGGCGAGGCGGGGGCGGGCCCAGGATCTTCGGCGAATCTTCTATTCTCTAGGGCGGGAGCGGGAGCGGGAACCCGGGCGCCCCTGATCCGTCTGGGCCCGCTCCCATGGCGAGCGCGGCCTGCCCGGGGCCCGGGGATCCTGCCATGTGAGGCAGGCCCCGGCCTGGGGGCCCGGCCATGGCCGGGGAACGGCCCCCACTACGGGGCCCTGGGCCCGGGCCTGGAGAGGCGCCGGGGGAGGGGCCCCCGGGGCCGGGGGGAGCGGGAGGAGGCCCGGGCCGGGGCCGCCCCTCCTCCTACCGGGCTCTCCGCAGCGCCGTGTCCAGCCTGGCACGCGTGGACGATTTCCACTGCGCCGAGAAGATCGGGGCCGGCTTCTTCTCTGAGGTCTACAAGGTAGGACCAACAGAGAGGGCAGAGGGGCGGGACCGAGCCTCAGACGCGAGGCTGGAACTAGGGGCCTGGACCCTGGCAGTGTTCCCGACCTGCGCGGGACTAGCCATCCGTTACCGCCCGCAGGTTCGGCACCGACAGTCAGGGCAAGTCATGGTGCTGAAAATGAACAGGCTCCCCAGTAACCGGGGAAACACGCTACGGGAGGTGCAGCTGATGAACCGGCTTCGGCACCCCAACATCCTAAGGTGAGCGGGCCCCAGCCGCTTGCTGTGAAGCTTGCTGGGGGGAGGGGAAAGATCCCGCGGGAAAAGTGGGAACTGTGGAGAGGCCGAGGCTCTTACAGCCTACCCTATCTTTCCCAACCTCCTCCAGGTTCATGGGGGTCTGCGTGCACCAAGGGCAGCTGCACGCTCTTACAGAGGTGAGGATGGGCCAAGAAGCGGGGGGGGGGACCCCCTCACCACCAAGGGGAGAGGGTGTCAGCAGCCCCGTGCATCTGCAGAGGAGTAGTGGGAGGCGGAAGGACCCAGGGGAAGCTTCCCAGAACATCAGTTTAGGCAAACCACAAATAAAAGGCGTCAGCTGGTCCCATCCTTGCTACTCTTTAGAAGGGTGCTGTCCAACAACAGATCTTTCTGCAGTGATAAAAATGTTCTGTATCTGTGCGGTCCAAAACCATAGCCACTAGCCACAAGTTCCTGAGGAGCACTGGAAATGTGATTAGTGTGACAGGAACTGAATGCAATGGCACCACACTCCAGTACTCTTGCCTGGAAAATCCTATGGATGGAGGAGCCTGGTAGGCTGCAGTCCATGGGGTCGCTAAGAGTCGGATACGACTGAGCGACTTCACTTTCACTTTTCACTTTCATGCATTGGAGAAGGAAATGGCAACCCACTCCAGTGTTCTTGCCTGGAGAATCCCAGGGACGGGGGAGCCTGGTGGGCTGCCGTCTATGGGGTCGCACAGAGTCGGACATGACTGAAGTGACTTAGCAGTAGCAATAATTTAAATTTAAATAGATGTTCATGTATGGGTCCGGACTGCCTTAGGATATGAATGAGGGACCCTAGAGCACAGACTCACCCTACTGACTTTGTGATACTCCTGAGTGTCCCCAGGCTTAAAAGTGGGAGACCTAGAGAACAGACTGAAACTTTGATATTCGTTCCCCTTCTCCTCCCATGTCCCAGTATATGAACGGGGGGACCCTGGAACAGCTGCTCAGCTCCCCCGAGCCCCTATCCTGGCCTGTCAGGCTCCGCCTGGCTTTGGACATCGCCCGTGGCCTGCGGTACCTGCATGCCAAAGGGGTGTTCCACCGAGACCTCACATCCAAGGTAGGCGGGCCAGGTGGGTGGAGGCATGAAAGGGGATTTGAGAGTCATTAGATTGTAACTAGCCCATGGATACTGGAAAGTGGATAACAGGCAACATTAGGATGTTGGGGTAGCAAGACATTGGAGTATGGGGGTCTGGGATGAGGGGGAGTGCTCTGAGGGACTGAGAACCATTCTGTTTAAACCAAGAGATGGGTGATGCTGCAAGATTGGGGTACATTGGAGAACTGGGAGATCAGAGGAAGATGGGGTTATTCTGGAATGACAGGTCTTTGAGGTGCATAGTGGGAGATCAGAGAACAGAAGGTGATGGGTATGCGGGGATGCTATATGTATATGTCAGAACTGT
Organism: Bos indicus; assembly: GCF_029378745.1. Lineage (NCBI taxonomy): Eukaryota > Metazoa > Chordata > Mammalia > Artiodactyla > Bovidae > Bos > Bos indicus. The sequence goes on from NC_091767.1 coordinate 59,697,467, forward strand.
CTGATCCGACGGGAAGACCGAGGCTTCACAGCTGTTGTGGGTGACTTCGGGCTGGCTGAAAAGATTCCTGTGTATAGGTGAGGTGAATGCCCCATCCCCCTAAACCTCCCAGAAGGCCCTTATCTAAGCAAAGCCCATAGGCACATTTCCTTTGGGGTGGGGAGTGGGCTGACCTCACCCCCTTTTGTTTGGGAACGGTGTTTGGATGGGATATTCCTGACCACTCTGCCCCTGCAGGGAAGGGGCAAGGAAGGAGCCGTTGGCTGTGGTGGGTTCCCCGTACTGGATGGCTCCAGAGGTGTTGCGAGGCGAGCTGTATGATGAGAAGGTAAGACGTCAACCCTTGAGGTCCCCAAGGCCTTCCAGACACCCTGGAGATTCTCTTGTAAGGCCCCATCCCAAGTTCCTCAGCAGCTCTGTGAGATACTCAGAAGACCCAAGACCTTACCCCTCTTACCCCCTCCAACACACGGCAACTGTCAAGACTCCCGTGAATTCTGACATATTCTGACATGGAACTGTCAGTGCATCCCACTGACATTCTTTCCTATCCCAGGCTGATGTCTTTGCCTTTGGGATTGTCCTCTGTGAGCTCATCGCACGAGTACCTGCAGACCCTGACTACCTACCCCGGACCGAGGTGAGTGATATGCCCAGGTTTAAAAGGATGCACTCCAGACTGGGCAGTTCATAACCACGGAGGGTTCCCAGAAGGTCGAGGCCCTAACTGGGGGCAGCAGGAAAACTGGAGGAAGGCTGACTCGGAGGTGTCTCATCTCTGTCCCCACAGGACTTTGGGCTGGATGTGCCTGCTTTCAGGGCCCTGGTAGGGGGTGACTGCCCGCTGCCTTTCCTGCTCCTGGCCATCCACTGCTGCAGTGTAAGAGCCCCACTCTCCCCGCTGCCCTGCACCCCCGGCCAGCCCAGGCGATGGGAGGAACACTCAGGGACACGCTTTTGGAGCTCTGAGTGAAGCTGCTCGTCTCTCCCTATCAGATGGAACCTCGCACTCGTGCTCCCTTCACTGAAATCACCCAGCACCTGGAGTGGATCCTGGAGCAGCTGCCTGAGCCAGCCTCCCTCCCCCGGGTTCCCCTGACACGTGGTCAGGGTAAGTGAGCACGGCTGAGGTCCTTTTGCTCCTCTCTTCCTTAGAACTCGGAATCATCTGAGGAGACTGAGTGTTTTATTAGTTGAGAAGGCTGGGGGTGGGGGTGCGGTGAGAGGACATCTCTAAGCAGATAGTTTTCTAATTCTAGAGCCTGAGGGAGGGGAACAAGGGAAGAAGAGGTACAGGAGGCTGGCGGGGACATCCCCCTCTTTCCAGAGCACCCTTTTCTCAGCTCTGGTCCCACCAGCCTCCCAGTCAGTTTATGAGGCCCTCAGGGAACTCGGATGAGTGCTGAGAACAGTGACCACAGACTTCTCTGTCTACAGGATCTGTTCCAAGAGGGGGTCCCTCTGCCACACTCCCCAGGCCAGACCCCCGGCTCTCCCGAAGCCGGTCAGACCTCTTCCTACCCCCATCGCCAGAATCACCCCCCAACTGGGGGGACAATCTGACTCGAGTCAACCCTTTTTCACTACGGGAAGACCTCAGAGGTGGCAAGATCAAGCTCCTGGACACACCTAGCAAGCCAGTCGCCCCTCTACCCCTTGTACCTCCATCGCTACTGCCCTCCACCCAGCTGCCCCTGGTGACCACTCCGGAGACCTTGGTCCAGCCTGGGACACCTGTCCGCCGCTGCCGCTCGCTACCGTCATCCCCTGAGCTTCCCCGACGTATGGAGACAGCACTGCCAGGTCCTGGCCCTCCTGCTGTGGGCCCCTCAGCCGAAGAGCAGATGGAGTGTGAGGGCAGCAGCCCTGAGCCAGAACCCCCAAGACCAGCCCCGCAGCTGCCCCTGGCCATGGCCGTGGCCACAGACAACTTCATCAGCACCTGTTCTTCAGCCTCTCAGCCCTGGTCCCCTAGATCAGGACCTCCCCTTAACAACAACCCCCCAGCTGTGGTGGTGAACTCCCCGCAAGGCTGGGCAGGGGAGCCCTGGAACCGGGCCCAGCATAGTCTGCCCCGCGCAGCAGCCCTGGAGCGGACAGAACCCTCGCCGCCCCCTTCAGCTCCTCGGGAGCCTGAGGAGGGACTGCCCTGCCCAGGCTGCTGCCTTGGCCCCTTCAGCTTTGGCTTCCTGTCCATGTGCCCCCGCCCCGCACCAGCTGTGGCCCGCTACCGCAACCTGAACTGTGAGGCGGGCAGTCTCCTCTGCCACCGAGGGCACCACACCAAGCCACCCACTCCCAGCCTGCAGCTGCCTGGGGCACGCTCTTAGCAGTGGGGCCTGTGGTCTCTGGCCTCCACCTTGGCCTTCAGGATGCCCCGTGAGGACGGAGAGCACACGCTGGACCGCGCCAGCCCTGCACAGGCTGAGCAGCTCTTGCCCCTGTACAGGGGAGGCTCAACATGGACGCGAGGAACAGAACATTTCCTTTCCAACCCCTGGGCTTGCTCTCCCGTGGGGATCACTGAACCAGACAATGCATTGCTGACACACGAGACTAACACGTGCAAATTATTTAAAAATATTTCAATAAAACTGCCTGGCTGGCTCCGGGCTGCCCCATCCACTCAGCCCGTGCGCCCTCCCCACCCATTCTACTATAAGAGGTTTTGGGGCGGGAGGGCGAAATCTCTTCTAGAAGCTTCTTCCCCGTTCCCTGGGAACAGTCCAGTTTCTGGGACAGGATCTCCAGCAGGCTTGCCTAGAGATGCTGGGCCTGGGTCAGCCCTTGGCGGGGCCCTGTCTGAGCAGAGTGAAGACACACTGGAGGAAGGCAGATCTTAGGACCCGCAGGCTACAGGTTAGGGCTGAAGGGCACAGGCTCCTGTTGTTGAGTACCTGGAGGATTAAAGCATCAGTGAGACCTGGAGGATTAAAGCATCAGTGAGCTCCACGCTTGACTGCCACTGAGAATCCTCCTCCAGCTCACCCCACCTCCTCCCCAGCAACCTGGACTGCCGCATCGCCAGCCTCCCTTCAGTTCCAGGCCTTCCCTGCCCAACACTCCCTTCCATAAGCAGACCAAGCCCCTGGAGGCTGTGACATGGCTGCCGCCTCCAGCAACAAGTTTTCCCCCTGCCCTCTGTGTGAGACCCTTTGCCCCCAGGCTCCATGCCTCAGTCCCATCCCCCACACTTACCCAGCTCAGTGCAAAGAGTGGTCCCTGTCTGGAGACCTGAAAGCTGACATCTCACAGATGGAGGGAAGAGGAAGGTGACAGGATGAATCTGTCTTTGAGTCCAGATTCGCCCACTTGGTTTCTAGCGTGGGACATTTTGGACTGGGATACCTAAAGGGTAGTGAAGTAGCACAGGGTTAAGCTCTGGCCCCTCGTATCCCATCCTCCCTTCTCTTGCCCTGCACAAACCTAACCCAACTCCTAACTCACCCTGCCTGCTGTGTGTGGGAGGGTTCAGGGACAGGTGTTTGGACTCCGACCCAAAGAGGCACTAGGACCAAGGGAGGGAGAAAATGCCCAAGTTTTCAAAGACAGAAACTTCAGTTAGGTAACTACCGTGCTTCAAGATCCATGGGGTTGGTCCTCAAAGTTACCCCAATTACTTCCTTTCTCACTTCTCTGGGGCAACTCTGGTGCCCCAAGTGGCCTTGACTGAAGAAGTACAACTTCAGTTTGGGTAGCCTTGTTGGCTGTAAAGTTAGACCCGAGGTTCTTCATCAGCTGTAACCCCTAGCTAAATCCTCAACTTATCCCCCTGAGAGAAAAATGACATAGCTCCCAAATTAGTCTTTTTTTTTTTTTTTTTTTTAAGTAACACATGTGCCAGGGACTGCTGGGTACTGGGGACAGAATACAGAGCATGCCTGCCCTGAGAGTTATTAATCAAATAGAAGAAATGGACACATGGGCGATTATAACATCCAAAGTTTTGAAAGGATGACCTGGAGGGAGAGTTCATTACCATGTCTTTACGAAGGTATTATAGAGGATTTTTGTTGCCCCAAAGTCCTAACTTACCAACTATGTTTTGTATGATCAGGCTGCCAGAACGGATTTCTGTGGGCAACCCAGTATTCACCTTGTGGCACCACCTTCCGTAAGTTTCTGATAGAAATCTGAGAAATCTGAAGGGAAATTAAGAGATCAGAGGTGTGTGAGGAGTGCTGGGAAATATTGGAATAGGGGGAGAGAGGGGGTGTCAAGAGGAGGGGAAGGAAATACTAGAGAGACTATGAGCTTCAGCAAGAGGACTGTACCCAACCTTGGTGCATGATATCGCCTCATCAGTGACCATCCCCACACCCTTCAAGTGCCACCCTGCAGATACAAGCTGACCCCTCATTACACATGCATGCATGCATACCCACACGCACATGCTGGGTAAGAATTTCTGCCAGCCTGTGAAGAGTCATTCTGTGGACGGTTCTTGTCACAGGCGCCATTCCCTACGATCCAGTGCACCAGGTATGGAACCTGTCTGCCTGGGAGACCATGAGAGTCAAAGAACCTGTTGAGCAGCCCAGAACTGACCAGAAAGCTGAGATGAGAAACAGGTTAAAGTAAGGATGCCTTGTAAGTTTCAACTCTCATGCCAGCCCTAATCAGTAGGTAGGGCCACCTGGAGCTCTGTGCTGAGAAGCTGCACAGTGCCATCCCTGACTCAGTGACATATGTCCCTTTACCCAACAGAACCCACTACAGTCTTTGAATACGGGTTTGCTTACTGCATATGGATAAGAACTGTCGCTGATTTTGGCCAAATCAGAAGACAGAGATTTACAGTGGCTTTGGCTTTCCATCCAATTTCTCTTAGTAACTGAGATGTAAAAGCAACTCCTCTCATTCTGTATCCATCCCAAGGGACAGCAGGAACCTAAAAAGCAGAAAGAGAGTGACAGCACTGCACTGTCCAGACCCAGGAGGGGGATCTCAACACTCAGCAATCTGGTTGCTAACAATATTCCCTGGAGTGGAACTGATCTGGTCCTTAAACTCTGTAATCTTTTTTTCTTCGACTACCCTGGAAATGCCATACCTGTGCATACTTAGTGAAAGCCTTTGACATTCAACAATTTTACTCCTTAAAAACCGGGGAGGTTTGGATTTCCCTGGTGGCACAGTGGATAAGAATCTGCCTGCCAGTGCAGGGGACATGGGTTCAATCCCTGGTCTGGGAAGATTCTGCATGCCACGGAGCAACTAAGTCCATGCCCTAGAGCCCACAAGCCCTGAGCCCACAACTACTGAGCCCACGTGCTGCAACTACTGAAGCCTGAGAATACCTAGAGCCCATGCCCTGCAACAAGAGAGACACTGCAATGAGAAGCTTATGCGATGAAGAGGAGTCCCTGGTCGCTGCAACTAGAGAAAGCCCACACAGCAATGTAGACCCAGCACAGCCAAAAACCAATCAACCAATCAATTTTTTTCCAATCTGGGAGGTTTATTTGAAAAGGGCTGGTGGTACTATCCCCAGTTCCTGAACAATTGCAGTCTACCCCCCATTTTGGTTAACCTTACCTGGGTCCCCAATAAACAAGTGATCAACGGGCCTCCCATTAATCTCACTGAGCTCCCTAATGCATTCCCCAGCGTATATTCAAAACTTCCCCTCATTCCTCAAGCTCCTAGCCACTAGCTTCCCCTCCAGTCTTCCACAAGTTGACAACCTTGCTTCCTGCTTTGCTGAAGTTGTCAGACACTTGACATGTGAACTCTCCCCATTTTCCTCCCCTCCATCTCAAAATATGTCTCTTTTCTCTCCTCCTGACTATTGGTCAGAAATAAACCTCCCTCTTTCTTTAATATCCGACACCCTAGTCTGTGCTCCTGATCCCAACCCACCTCTCTCTGCCTTGTCCCATCCATCCTACCTCCCCAAAAATCATTCCTTCCCCTCCAATTCCCTCTCTTCTGTCCATATTTTCTCATCCCCACCCAGCTACTCCCTTGAGTTACTGTCCCACAGCAACTTAAAGGAATATAGAAGTCATTGTGGCCAAATGAACGAGGGTGAGGGGATGAGCGGCACACTGAAAGGTAGGTAGGGGCCATGGGGACCAGACTGAGAATTTTTTATTTTTATGTTATGAGCAAGAGAAAGTCAATGTAAGGTTTTACATTGAGGCATTTTGTTCTCTGACTGTATCCCAAGTGCCTGGGCACAGTGCTGGACACAGAGTATGTATTCCATAACTTTTGATGTAATTAATTAACTGACATGATCTTAACTGGAATGACATGATCAGATTTTTGTTTTTAAAGGATCACCCTGGCTGCAACATGAAAAGTGGATTTGGAGGAGGGATGTTTAGAGAAAACATTCAGCAAGCCGTTGCAGTTAAATGCAAATGGATACACAGAACTGGTGGTGGAAAACAGAGGAAATTCCTCTCTGGCAGAGTAGGGCCATCTGCTGAGAGGGTAGTGGGGTACGGAGAGCTAGTAGTGTGGGGTCCCACCAGACGTTGAGACTCGAGTTTTGTGGCACCAAGCAGAATGACTGCACAGCTTGTCACCCCTGGGTGTAGGCATGTGTGTTCATCCAGAGTTGAGATATTGCCAGTCAGATATACCAGAAGGACACTGGAACCAAGGAGTGAGTGGGGTGGCTGAAGTAAGGGGACAGGCCCTCAAATCAAGATGGGGGGAGAAAGAAGTGAAGACAGGTGATGGCTGATGAGAAGGGAGGAAACAGGGGAGCCAGCAGGTTGAAGGCCTCTGTGAGATTGAAGAAGTGTGGGGACCCGTTGTGGTCAGAGTGAAGATCTGAGCCGTCCTTTCAGTGGAAGTGTGGTTTGGGTTGCTGAGGTCTAGGTTCAGCGGTGGGGATGGGGGATGGCAGTGGGGGTGGGCAGTACTGGCATGAAAAGTGAGGCTTGTAGAGAGTGAGAAGGTTAAAGAAACCAGGGCTGCAGGTGTCTGTACATAATCTCTTTGTTTAAAGATTTGGGGGAGTATCCAGATATCCCTGCACTAGACAGAGCCTAACCTCTAGACAACCAGTCCACATGCAGTCCCGTCCGCTCGGGCAGGGGACCCTCCCTCAACCTCAGCCTACTTTGGCAGACCTTCTGTGTGTCCCCCTCCTTCATCCCCACATACTGCTGCACTCCTCCTTTCAAAAGGGATGAGCAATTCCACCCTAGTTCACTGCCCTCCAGGCTCTCTGATAGAGCCTCAGCTGCCTTGCCCCAACTCCAGACTATACCACAACCATCAGTAATTCTTAATCTTTGGGGGAAGCTCAGCTGTAACAAGAATTAAGTAAAGCTATAGTTCCTCTCTCAGAGAAGGCAATGGCAACCCACTCCAGTACTCTTGCCTGGAAAATCCCATGGACGGAGGAGCGTGGTGGGCTGCAGTCCATGCGGTCGCTAAGAGTCGGACATGACTGAGCAACTTCACTTTCACTTTTCACTTTTATGCACTGGAGAAGGAAATGGCAACCCACTCCAGTGTTCTTGCCTGGAGAATCAGGGGAGGGGAGCCTGGTGGGCTGCCGTCTATGGGGTCGCACAGAGTCGGACACAACTGAAGTGACTTAGCAACATAGGCCCTCTCTACAGAAAAACATGTGAACAATCAATTTCACATCCAAATTCAGGGAGTTTCCAGATCCTTGATACTGATATGCCCTGAGCCCTGAGATGAGCCAGATAAGCCCTGAGCTTGCTGCTCTGTATCATTTGCACTGCTGGCTGCCACCCTCTTCTCCCCAAGAGGATCCCACCTTAGAGCTGGATGAAAGTAAAAGTCAGTTGTGTCCGACTCTTGGCCACCCCATGGACTATACAGTCCATGGAATTCTCCAGGCCAGAATACTGGAGTGGGTGGCCTTTCCCTTCTCCAGGGGACCTTCCCAACCCAGGGATCAAACCCTAAATCCAGTAGGTGGCTAGATCCTTCCCCCTGCTGGCCAAGGATGCACAACTCATGTCCATGTCAGCCAGCACTCTGGCTCACCACCCCTTTCCTGAACAACTCAATGGCACCCCAATAGATAGACCCCTCTCTTCAATCCACCCGTCATGGCAGGCCCTCCCATCTCTCCTTTCCCAGAGCAGATACCTGGGGTGGAGCACTTGAAGAAGGGTTGTAGCCTTTCCTGCATACTGTTCAGCCTCTGCTCCAAGTTCATCCTCTCTGTCTCCTTATTTCTCAAGGCCTCTTTCGTCTTCTCTCCGTCAGACTGGCAGGCCTGCAACTGCTGTCTGGTAGCCTGGCCAGCCTTCTGTTCCACCTGTAGTGTTTCCTGACTCTGGGCCAGCTTCCTCCTGGATCCCTGCAAATCCTCTTCCCTCTGCCCCAGCTGGGTTATCTTCTGGCTCAGCTGCTGCCTCAGGCTGCTGTTGGTGGCTTCCAGAACCCTGTTCATTTGCTGGAGCTGCCGAGACACCTGCAGATCTGTTTGGCCATAAAGAGAGATTCAGGACATCATCAGCCATGCCCTGGCAACCCGAGGCTTCAGCATCAGTCCCTTTTCTGCTTCTTGCAAGTTTGCCCTAACAGGCTGGAACGGAATATAAGCTCTGACCGCCTAAAGCTTCAGGGGGCACTGGGTTAGGTCAGGACAATCTAGGAAGTCACTGCGCTCTGCAAACAGACCTGGCTAGAAATCAGCCCAAGGCTGAGGCTGTGATGGTAGTGACTCCCGCCCTGCTGAGGAAGGGCAGCTGTTGGGGAGAGTCGGGGAGAACGTTGTTCCGGGTAAGTGGAAAACCAGGGGCAGCCATACTCACAGCGCACTCCCAGGCAGGTGGCAGCCACCCCGCACAGCAGGCAGGTGAGGAGCAGGCCCAGAACCAGGTACCGCATGCAGGCTGCATGACCTTAGGGGGACAGCGGGTTGGGGTGCGGGGGTGGGGGTGCAGTGAGCCCCACGAAAATTGACAGACCGAGGGGTTGGGGGTAGGGTGGAGATTCGCGGGAAAAAGCATCCCGCGAAGGACGTGGAACACTAGCTGGGCAGCGGGAGGCGCGGGCGGGGCTGGGAGCACCGGGTACTCACACCAGAGAATCCGCCCGGCAGCTGGTGACGTCACGGGGCTCCAGGCAGCTGTTGGCTGCTCCGACTGAGCCCCTGCGGAAGGGAGAGACTCCTGTGAAGGTGGGAAAGCCCAGGAAATGCCCCTTCTTCCCACTCCTACCCCCTCCACCGCGCCGAGACTCCAGTCTGTCCTAAGGTACCTTCGGCCGCCGCTCGGGGCCACCCTTCGCGCTCTCCGGAGCTCCTCATCTCCCCTGGGGCTCCCGTGCCCGTCTTGGGTCTTACCTTATCCTTTCCCCGGGGACCCTCTATAACCCTTCAGGGTCTCCCTTGATCTTTCCCTCTGGGGCCACTCATCTGCCTGCCAAAACCTCCCCAGGAGTGCTCTCCCTTCCTCCCGCTTCCCTCTCTCTCTCCCCTCTCCCTAGGGACTCCCATTTCCCACTGGAGCTCTGCACCCCAACAGGGCTGCCCTGATCCCTCCATAGAGCCCTCACTCCCCGCTGGAAGTTTTATTCTTCCTTGGCTCCCGTGATTGGTCCTCATTCTCTTCCTGAGAACCCCCATCCTTTCTCCAAGGATACTGTCCTCCCAAGAATGCTGTGGACTCCCCCAACTCAAAACATAGCCCCTTACAAACACACATCCCCCAGGCTCCCCAGACCTGCTTTATCCCGTAATCCAGAGGAGGCCAAGCTTGAGGGTCCTCCTGTGCCTGGAGGCACATTCTCATAGGTGAGTTCACCATCTTCATCAGTCTCTGGGTCTGGAGAGAAGAGGAAAGGTGGGATCAGGATGGGGGTCTGTGGGGTGGGAGTGGGGTCTTGAAGGAGGATGGAGCTGCAGAATCAAGGAGCCACTGCAGCTGCCCTTACCGTGTCCTAGCCGGCTGGAGTTGCTCTTCTTCAGGGGAGCCTTCACAAACCGCAGGTCTGCATAGGTGATGGCCTCAGCCATGGTCCTGGGCACCTCTGCTCCCACTGGTCCCCCTCCTCGTCCACCGCCCCGGGGCTACCCTGCCGCTCTCCCTCTGCCCCCTCCCCTTGACCCCTTCAAACGATGAGGCTCTGTGTTGCCTCTGTGACTGACGGCTTCACGCCTTGCCCTGTGACTTCCAGTCACAAAACAGGAAGATGTGAACCCGTTTCAGATAGATGGGCTCAGTGAAGCAAATGGCATCCCTGAGCCCTGGGCAGAGGGGCAGGGGAGGGGAGACTGAGGCCCAGAGCAGGGGGTCAGGTCTGAGGGGGTCAGAGAGCCAGTACTCAGGCCTGGCCTTGCACTTTGCCTGCGCCCCTCCTTCTTGCATCCCAGACCCGCCTTGACAGTGCTGGACTCCAACAACCCACCCTGGTCACCCGATTTGCCCCACACTCCTCTCCTGGCTGCCCAGTCCCTGGGCTTTCTACCTGCAGTCGGAGCTCTTTTATGCTCAACTGACCACAGAGGGTCTCCTAATCACTGCTCCAGGGTGGGGCTCTACCCTCCCATCAGATTGGGGGGTCCTAGTCTGAAGCCCTGGCTCTCCCTCATCCTGGGATTCCCAGCAGATCTGAGTTCCTGCAGGAGACCCCAGTTCGATTCCAGGGTTGGGAAGATCTGCTGGCGAAGGGATAGGTTACCCACTTCAGTATTCTTGGGCCTCCTCGTGATTCAGCTGGTAAAAAAATCTGCTTGCAATGAGGGAGACCTGGGTTCGATCCCTGGGTTGGAACGATTCTCCTGGAGAAGGGAAAGGCTACCTACTCCAGTATTCTGGCCTGGAGAATTCCATGGACTGTATAGTCCATGGGGTCACAAAGAGTCAGACACGACTGAGCAACTTTCACTTTCACTGAGTTCCCAGAATGGGGTTCCCTTACTTGGTGGGCATTTTCTCTCCATCAGTTTGTGGGGTTTCAGGGTGGTCCTGGCTCCCTTTCTGCTGTCGTCCTACACAGCTGCCAGGAATCCCACACTTGGGGAAATTTTCACTCCAAGCCCTTCCTGGAGATGTGGCAGCACTTTGGAGGACGCAGAGGATCTGGAACCAAATTGCGTCTCCTGTGTAAACACCCCCCAGACTCTTACTCCACAGTCTTTCTCTGGCCTCCTCCACCTTTGGTGCCCTACTGGTCACCCTTGTGGCCCATCCGCCCCTTCCTTGCCCCATCCTGCTTGGCAGCCTCTGTGACCCCTGTGTTCTGGTATCAGCTAGACGGAGCAAGCTGAGTCCAGGAGGCAGAAGCTCTGGGACAAGCAGGGCTGGGGGTGAGGGCAAGGGACACCCAGGGACACTCCCGTGTGTGTGCCCACACCACTGACTGTTCATGCATCTTGTTGGGGGTCAAGGAACAGACGGACAAAGGACTTGCATGGGGATGAAGATGGACTGCAGCTTCTCAGAGGGAGAATGGCTGGGTTCTGAGCGGGAAGACTTTGGATCAACCAAGGTTTTACTATCTTCTTAGTTGGGTACTGGCATCTCTCTTACTTTCCTAGTAAAATTCTTCCTTTAAAAATCCCTGCAGGAATTTCCCAGTGGTCCAGTGGTTGAGGAGGCTTCCCAGATAGTGTTAGTGGTAAAGAACTCACCTGCCAATGTAGGAGAGGTAAGAGACTCAGGTTCGATCCCTGAGTCAGGAAGATCCCCTGGAGAAGGAAATGGCAACCCACTCCAGTGTTCTTGCCTGGAGAATCCCATGGACAGAGGAGCCTGGTGGTCTACAGTCCATGGAGTCACAAAGAGTCGGACACGACTGAGGTGACTTAGCACCCACACCAGTGGTTAGAACTCCATACTCTCACTGCCAAGGGCCCAATGTCAGTCCCTGGATGGGGAACTAAGACCCCACAAGCCATGTGACATGGTCAAAAAAAGAAGCCCCTATATTGTTGTTTTACACACAGCCCCAGTAAAAAGGGGGGGGCAGTTGTGGGGAAAGACCAGGGGCTAAGAGGCCTGGCAGATGGAGGACAGGAAATGGGGGCGGGTGTTGCTGAGCAGAAGTGCTCCCTAAAGTTCTTTTACCAGGATGTGACCCCCCCAAAAAAGGGCCCACTTGGAGGGTGAGAAGAAGCTGGGACAAGATAAGGTAGAGAATTGGGAAAAACCCACCCCAAGTGGGTGACATCCGCCCCCTCAGAACCCCCCTCCCCCATCACCGCAGCTGTGAGGAAGAAAAAGGAAGGGGAAAGAGGTCCTCGCCACACGCTAGCAGCTTGCAGTGTATGGTTAGTGGTGTGTGGAGGGGCGCTGAGATGGTCCTGTGAGTCTGACGGGAGCCGTGCCCAACAGTGACACCCAGTTTGCCCCAGAAAAAGTGCCACTGACACAGACGAATACATTTGTCACCTGAGAAACGTGTCGGGGGGAGAGGCAGACGTCCACAGGGGTGTGAGTGTGTAGGCACGCACACACATCCCCAGGCCTCTGCAGTCTGTCGGGGTGTCTGTACGGGGTGACCATCTCTGCCCGAGCCTGTCGTGGGGGTGAGCCCAGAGGAGTCTGTGGCCTGAACAGTGCCTGTGATGGCTGTGGTTTTTTCCCAGGGTGGGAAATGACTGGCCATTTTCAGAAGTCTTTAAAGGTCATGGGTACAGATTCTGCAAGTATTTCCTTCTTTTAAAGCTCATGATTTCTTTCCTAAGGTGTTTCCCTGCAGCTGTTAACCGTCCCTGCTTGATTAGTTTCCAACAACCCAGCCCCCTCCCCTGGGGGAGGAACATGGTCAGGGCCTCCCCGAGACAGCGACAGTGGCACATGTTGTGACTTCCTGGGCCCTCGGGGGCCTGTGAAAGTGAGTGGGAGTGTACAGAGCAGCTGCGGTGAGTGGGGGCGGTCAAGGCGCTTGAATCTGTGGAGCACAGGGCTTGGGGTAGGGACAGCAAGTGTGTAAATCAATTGCAGGAACACTTGCAGGAATTCTGTAAACTGGAGATAATGTCCCAGTTTTCAGAACCTGTATGGAACAGGGCCTGGGTACCAGGTAAAATGTCAAAAGCAAGCTACCACTATGTGCTCAAAAGAGGAATCAATGGGCATGCTGCCTAACTCGCCTGTTGGAGAGGCTTCAGGAGGCAGTGTGCCCAAATGGGGTTGAATGAACTTCACGCTCATAATGCTTTGGATGTCTTAGGCCACCTGGCCTGTGTCTCTGTCCTCTTTAGCTCTTTTAGTGATGGATACACATTTCCTTATGACTCTCTGCATTCCCTCAGTCCTAGATCATCGTATGGAAGATGGTTATGAGAGCAGGGTCTGTCTCCTTCCCCAAGTGTGTCACGTGGTATCTTTGTGATATTGACATACATATTTCCCTCTGAGGCTGGACATCAGAAAGGACATCTGAAAGTCTGACCCGCACCTCAACTGCTCAAATGTCAGGAATGCCTGGGGGATTCTCAGAGCTGAGGGGCCAGTGCTGTACATTTCAGCTTTTCCAGGATCATAATTTCAGCTGAGATCCTAGAGGACAAACACCAGAGCCTATTTTTTGTCCTCTCCTGATCCTCCATGCTCATTTCAGGGAATGGTTCTACAGTAGACAAGAGGAGGGGGCCCAGCTAGGAGCATCGGGAAAGAATTTGCTGTGTGGAAAAGGGCTTGGTGAAGTGCAGCCAATATCAGGAAGTCAAGGAAGTCTCCCAAGACTCTGAAAGTCAGGTTCTGTCCACCTTTAGTAGCCTAACCCACTGACTCCAGGAGGCCCTGATCTCCGGACAGGGTTTGATAGGCGAAAAATGGCCTCTCCCCAGTGTTCACAATCTTAACCCCCAGAACCTGTGCAGAGGTTACTTTGCCTGATGAAATTGTTAATGTGACTAACTTGAGAATCTTTAGATGGGGAGATCACCCTGTTTTACCCTGAAGGCCAATCTAATCATAAGTCCTTGAAAAGAAAAAGTTTTCAGGGTCATGGGAGGAAAGAGGTTCGACCTTGGAAGACAGGGCAGAGAGATGAGGCATGAATAAGATGCTGCAGGCAGAAGAAGGGGACCATGAGCTGAGGAACGTGGGCAGCCTCCAGAAGCTGGGAAAGGCAAAATAACAGATCCTCACCTCACCTCCAGAAAGGAACCAGCCCCGCTGACACCTTGACTTTAAGCCAGTGAGATGTGTCAGAACTGTAAGATAAGAAACTTGTATTTTGTTTTTTAATTTTTGCTGGAGGATAGTTGATTAACCATGTTGTCTTAGTTTCAGGTGTATCAAAAAGTGAATCATTATATGTATACATATACTCCCTCTTTCTTAGAGTCTTTTCCCATATAGATCATTATAGAGTATTGGGTAGAGTTCCCTGTGCTATACAGTAGGTCGTTATTAGTTATCCATTTTATATATAGTAGTGTGCATATGTCAACTCCAATCTCCCAATTTATCCTTCCCCACTGGTAACTGTAACTTTGTTTTCTACATCTGTGATTCTATTTCTGTTTTGTAAGTAAGTTCATTTGTAGCTTTTTTTGATTCCACATATCATATCATACGACATATCATATGATAAGTCATATCATATGATATTTGTCTTTCTCTGTCTGATTTACTTCACTTACTGTGACAATCTCTGGGCCCATCCATGTTGCATTGTTTTGTTCTTTTTTATGGCTGAGTTATATTCCATCATATATATGTACCACATCTTCTTTATCCACTTCTCTGTCAATAGACATTTAGGTTCCTTCTATGTCTTGGCTATTGTAAATCATTGCTGCAGTGAACATTGAGGTGATGCATGTCTCTTTTCAAATTATGGTTTTCTCAAGATATATGCCCAGGAGTGGAATTGCTGGATCATATGGTAATTTTATATTTAGTTTTTTAAGGAGTCTTCATTATAGTCTTCTCTATAATGGTTGTACAATTTACATTCCTACCAACAGCATAGAAGGGTTCCCCTTTCTCCACACCTTCTCCAGCATTTATTAGAAACTTGTATTTTTTAAGCCTCTAAGTTCATGGTAATTTTTTTACAGCAGCAGGAGATAAGTTTCCTGAACTGTGGAGGAAGCATGATGTAATGGAAAGAACTTGGTATAGATAAAGAAGCCAGCACAGCCGCAGTGTGTCACTTTGGGCAAGTCACAATTTCCTATCTGTAGAATATGGGATTGTCTAGATATCTGACATCAGTTAAGGGGATCCTGTCTGGAGATATTGTAGATGTCAATTTTAGCAAAAGCGTCACTGAAAGTCTGTTAAATCGCTTCAGAGGCAGGAGAGAGGACAGCATCATTAAGAGGGTTTGCAGCTCTTTGATCATGGAAGCCAGGGTGCCAGCAGGTCTCCAGTGACTACCTTGGGCCTCTGCTTGGCCCTGTCTTGAATGGCGACCCAGAAAGCGCATTCATATACGGTGATGGCCCAGAGCTCTACAGAAAAGCAAATACACCGAAAGGCAAACTCATGATTCAAATATTGCAGCAGAGCAAGATGATGGCTCCAACCACAGAATGAGATATAATAAAGATGAATAATAACAGCTAACATATATTGAAGAAATGAAATTTGGTGCTTAAAAAATTTATGTAAGCATCAGTTGGAGGCAGTCCTGGCTTAACGATAGTTTATGTATAAATGTTTGAGGCAAGAGGCAGTTACCAGTCGTTTGGAGCTTGAAGGAATCTTAGTGAGCTCAACTCACTTATTTTACAACCTCGAAACTGCACGCAGTAGGCTACAAGTTCATTATGAGTTAGCCATATGACTAGGAGGGCAGGTGACAAAAGGCTGCCCAGCAGGACTACAGCTGCTTTACCACAAATGCCAAATACTGTGCCAGCCACACCTACAGCCCCTTCTAAGGGGTCAGACCCCTACTGATGAGGCAGCCCTAGACCTTCAACGTTGTGTTATGTGACCCTCCCCCCAACCCCTCTGACCTCAGTTGATTGAGATAACCAAGTGGCAGCAGATTCAAGGCTGGTCTGTCCAGAGACCACCCCTCTGGGGTGGCTTGGCCTAGAAATCAAGGAGGATGTGAGGTTATCAAATGCTAGCTCTCAGGGGACTTCCCTGGTGGTCCAATGGTTAAGACTCCAGGCTTCTACTGCAGAGAATGTGGGTTCAATTCCTGGTCAGAGATGTAAGATCCCACGTGCCACGCTTGTGGTATGGCCAAAAAGGAAAAAAGAATTTAGTTTTCAAGAATTTAAATGGGAGAATGTGGAGATAAGCACTTAGGTAGCAGTGGGGAGGCACACAGAGCCTCAGACACCCCTGGCCCCCAGGCCTTCCCACTGGGTGCACTTCTTCCAACTGCCAGGATCTTTGCAGCTTTTTATTGGCAGGCAGTGAGAAGCTGCGGGAAATCAGTGCCTCCTGCCAGAACAGCTCTTAACTGATGACTGGTGGGAACTGGTGTACATCCTAGCAACTCACCCTGGGGAGCTACCTCTGGGGGCACATAGTCTACCCTGGCTTTCAGAGTCCTCCAGTAACTGTGAGCCCCAGTTTTCCACTGGGGAAATTTCCCGAGTGGACACTAAGTGGTATCTCCTTATTAAATTGCATGTCCCTGACTCCTAACAAATTTGAACATATTTCAAGTTTGCTAACCAGTTGAATTTGCTCTTCTATTAATGTTAGATCCTTTGTATTTCCCTCCCCCTGAGAATTTTATTTTGAAAATTTGAGGCCTAAAGGAAAGTTGAAAGAATAATACAGTGAAAGCTTATACATCTTTCATCTAGTATGTCAGTCAAAGCTCAAACTGTTCTCACCACATAAAAGAAATGTTAACTATGTGACATAATAGAGGTGTTAGCTAACCATGGTGGTAACCATAATGCAATATATAAATGGATCACCTCAACACATTATACGTCTTACACTTATAAGACATGGGTTCAGTCTCTGAGTTGTGAAGATCCCCTGGAGAAAAGAATGGCAACCCACTCCAGTATTCTTGCCTAGAGAGTTCCATGGATAGGGGAGCCTGGGCTACAGTCCATGGGGTCACAAAGAGTCAGAAACAACTGGGCAACTAACTATAAGAGCTAAACAGTCTATGGAAGGCTGTTATCTTTGCTTCTGATGCTGAAGTGTGGGGTCTGCAGGGCAGGAAACTGGAAAGCAGGTGGATGAAAAGTAGGGGAGAAAGGATAGACCAGAACCCACAAGGATAGCCTGGAACCCAAGTCAATGTCTCAGTACCTCAGTTTTGATGCTGTGAGTGTCCTGCAAGAGAAGCTGTGTTCTCCCTGACGAGGCACCACTGCTTTGGAACAAAAGCCCAGCAGGTACACAGTCCCAGCCAGGCATTGGCTCTCAGTAAGGACAGGCACCTGTTCCAGGGCTGTCTCTTATGTCATCCTTACTTTCTCCAACGTACTGAAATGCCATGTTCTGATATACATATATACCTAATTTTTTATTCCTGTTTGCTTATTGATTCCCTTCTACTTATTGATTTGATTAACTAGTCTTTGAGCATGTTCTGATCTATTTGGTAAGACAAATCTCTCTTTCTTTTTAAAAAGATATTTGTCCTTGACTGTTCTTTGAGATACAAATTGGAACTATAGTAACTAACAGTATACTTTAATTTGGGGAGACCTGACTTTTTTCTGGTTTTTAAAAAACATTTATTTATTTCTTTATTCGGCTGCATCAGGTCTCAGTTGCAGCACGTGAGATCTTGGTTGAGTCATGGGGGACATTTTTTGTTGCCCCGGTGGCATGTGGGATCTCAGTTTCCCCGATCAGGGATGGAACCCACTTCCCCTGCATTGGAAGGCGGATTCTTAACCACTGGACAGCCAGGGAAGTCCCTTCTTCTGATACTTTATCTTCCCTTCCAAGGAGATGGTTGACAGAGTTCCCTGGTGGTCTAGTGGTTAGGACTCAGCACTTTCACTCCCTGGGAGATGGCTGATTTTCTGTTTGTCCCACGCTCACTTTGTATCTTATAGTTATATTGTATGACTTCATATAAGTATGTATGAAGTAAATTCTTGACTAAATTTACACACTATAAAACTTCCAGTCAATTAAAACAAAAAAAATTAGAGACTTCCCTGGTGGTCCAGTGGTTAAGACTTTGTCTTTCAATGCAGGAGGGGAGGGTTCAATCCCTGGTCAGGGAGCTAAGATCCCACATGCCTAGCAGCCAAAAAACCAAAACATAAAGCAGAAGCAGTATTGTAACAAATTCAATAAAGACTTTAAAAAAAGAAGTCCTGGGAATGTAAGGTACAGCATGATGACTATAGTTAATAATATTGTGAAAGTGAAAGTGTTAGTGGCTCAGTCGTGTCAGCCTCTTTTCATCCCCATGGACTGTAGCCTGCTAGGTTCCTCTGTCCGTGGAATTCTCCAGGCAAGAATACTTGAGTGAATAGCCATTCCCTTCTCCAGGGGATCTTCTCAACCCAGGGTTCAAACCTGGGTCTCCTGCATTGCAGACAGATTCTTTACCGTCTGAGACACCAGGGATACTCCATTGTATATTTAAAAATTACTAAGGTTTTTTTACAGTTAATTTTTATTGGAGTATAGTTGATTTACAATGTTGTGTTAGCTTCTGCTATACAGCAAAGTGAATCAGTTATATATATGCATATATCCACTCTTTTTTAGATTCTATTCCTGTATAGGCCATTACAGAGTATTGAGTAGAGTTCCTAGTACTATACAGTAGATTCCTATTAAGAGAGTAAGTAGATCTTATAAGTTTTCATCACAAGAAAAAAAAAGCTATGTGCAGTGATGGATGTTGACTAGAGGTACTGTGGTGATCATTTCACAATATATACAAATATCAAATCATGTTGTATACCTGAAACTAATATAATGTTATATGTCAATTTTTTAAATTAACATACAGTATTATAGTGGTTACAAGGGTTGTCTCAGCTACTAGAATTCAAATTTCAACTCTTAATGCATTACTAGCTAGTGATATAGGGTAAATCACTTAATCGCCCCATTCCTCAGTGTTCCTTTCTGCAAATCAAGATTGGCAATTGTAATCTATCTCAAGAGGGTGTTGTGAGGATTGCTTAGAAGAGTGCATGGAATTATGATGCTGACTATAGTTGTTATTATTCTAAGAATTTGATAATTTTAGTGCATATTTCCCCATTTTTAATTTGAGCTGTTTATTGCTAGACTAGGAAAAAAGCATATTAAAAAGCAGAGACATTATTTTGCCGACGAAAGTCTATATAGTCAAAGCTATGGTTTTCCCAGTAGTCATATATGGATGTGAGAGTTGGACCATAAAGAAGGCTGATCACTGAAGAACTGATGCTTTTGAACTGTAGTGTTGGAAAAGACTTTTGAGAGTCCCTTGGACTGCTGGGGAGATCAAACCAGTCAATTCTAAAGTAAATCAACCCTGAATATTCACTGGAAGGACTGATGCTGAAGCTGAAGCTCCAATACTTTGGCCACCTGATGAGAAGAGCCAACTGTTTGGAAAAGCCCCTGATGCTGGGAAAGATTGAGGGCAGGAGGAGAAAGGGACGACAAAGGATGAGATGGTTGGATGGCGTCACTGACTCAATGGACATGAGTTTGAGCAAGCTCTGGGAGATGGGGAAGGGCAGGGGAGCCTGGCGTGCTACAGTCCATGGGGTCACAAAGAGTCAGACATGACTGACCGAACTGAACTGAGGAAAAAAGCAATTTGCTTTCATTATTTTATCTTGTATCCAGTCAACTCTCCTAATTGTCTTTATATATATACACACACTATATATGTATATATATAAATACATGCATATCTACTTTATTTGTCTATTTATTTTTGGCTGCGCCGGGTCTTCGTTGCTGCATGTGGTCTTTTGCTTGGTTGCAGTGAGGGAGGTGAGGAGTGCAGGCCTCCGATTGCGGTGGCTTCTCTTGTTGTGGAGTAAGGGCTCTAGGCACGTGGTCTTCAGTAGTTGCAGCTCGTGGGCTCTCAAGCATGGGCTCAGTAGTTGTACTGCATGGGCTTGGTTGCTCCACGGCATGTGGGCTCTTCTCTGACCAGGGATCAAACTTGTGTCTCCTGCATTGGCAGGTGATTCTTAAGCACTAGATCACTAGGCAAGCCCCTGTATTGTCTTTTTACTAGTTTTTTTTTTAACTCGTCTTGAAGTTTTTGATAATACAATCATATCAGCAAAAACGATAGATAGCTTTATAATTTTTCAGATAATCATAATAATCCATTCTCTTGTTATACTGCATTTGGTAAAACTTCCAAGATATGATAAACAACAAGGGTAATAGCAGGCATTTCTGTCTAAACTTTTATTTCAATAATGTGATTTTAGTGTTTCACTATTAAGAACAATATTTGCTGTTAGGATTTCCTAACAGCAAATACTTAGAGTTTTTATTGGGGATGGTACTAAGCTATACTGGCTCTGTTTATTAAATATGAGAGACTTTCTTCTTTTTTCCATAATCTTCACTATGGAAATAGCATGGCAATTACTCTTATTGATGGTTAGATAACACTTAGTTGTGGCATCAATTAAATGCAGTCTTTTTCAAAGGTAGATCCCTAATCACCTTTCTATTCTAGTTTTTTCTAAGATAAGTTGACCTTTTCAAACTTTTCTCTTTGGGGTCAATTTTGCTAATTTATATTTTTCCTGAAATGTATCCATTTCCTCTAAATTTTCAAATTGGCTGTTGAGGAATATTAAGTTGCACTTTTAAATAAATCTTACTCTCTTCTATCTATAATAATGTTTTCTTTCTCATAACTAATCTTTTCTATTTTTAACTCTCTTATTTTCTCTTTACTTATGCTTGTAAGATGTTTTTCTATTTTATTAGCCCTTTTAAAGAACTTTTTTTTAAAGTGTATGCTTTTTAGTATTTTTGTTTATTTTCCATTCCATTCACGTCAGCGTTTGTTATTTCCTGATTACTTTGGCTTCTTTTCTTGTTATTTTTCTAATTTTTTGAAATAAGTAATCCCTTTATTTTTCCTCTTTTAAAAAAAAAAAAGCTTGTTATCTTTATCGTATTTCAGGGATAGACTGAATAATATAGGATACAGGGTAATTGAGAGAGTTTCTGGCATTACACTGTTTTTTCATTCAGCATTTAAATTTTGTGAACACAGTAGTTTTGTTCTTTTTTTAAAGCCAGCTTTCAGTTCAATTCAGTTCAGTTCAGTCGCTCAGTCGTGTCCGACTCTTTGCAACCCCATGACTCTTTGCACACCAGGCCTCCCTGTCCATCACCAACTCCCGGAGTTCACTCAGACTCACGTCCATCGAGTCAGTGATGCCATCCAGCCATCTCATCCTCTGTCGTCCCCTTCTCCTCTTGCCCCCAATCCCTCCCAGCATCAGAGTCTTTTCCAATGAGTCAACTCTTCGCATGAGGTGGCCAAAGTACTGCTGTATTGCAATTTACGTATGTTAAAATTTTTTACATACATTAAATTTCATCAGTTTTTAAGTGTACAGGCCTATGAGTTTTAGGCCATATGTACTTGGCCATGTAACCACAACCAAGAAACAGAAGAGTCCTATCACCCCCAATGTTCTCTCCTACCACTTTGTGGGCAGTCTTCACAGCAATTTCAGCCTGAACCTCAATTCTCTTTGTTGGAGATCAGCATTACCCCTGCTTTCTGTTTATTTGCTTACTATCCCTGTTCTACATCTTTATATTGAAAGTTTCTTTACCATTTTTTAAGTGTGTTTATTTTAAATAATATGAACCAGAATTTGATTTATAACAAAGTCTGACAGCCTTTTAATGGAGGAATTCGGTCCACTCATATTTATGTAATGAGTGATGTATTTGATTTATAATTTCCATCTTACTTATTTTAAATTTCTTTACACTGTTGTGAACTCTTCTTTTCTTTACCTTTGCTGGATTGAATGAATGGCTGTTCATTTTTCCCCTTTGTTATTTGGAGTTCATCCTTCTATTACTAGTTATCATCCCTTGCCCTGGTGGCTCAGGAGTAAAGAATCTGCCTGCAATGCAGGAGACGTGGGTTCCATCCCTGGGTGGGGAAGATCCCCTGGAGAAGGAAATGACAACCCACTCCAGTATTCTTGCTTGGGAAATCCCATGGACAGAGGAAACTTCCGGGCTACAGTCCATGGGGTTGCAAAAGTGTCGGACACAACTTAGCAACTAAACAACAGCAACAGTTCCTGCCCTGCCCTCTATATCGGCACCCATGCCTCTTCAGTGTGTGAACCCAGAACAGCTATTTCCATCCTACTCGGTTTATCTTCCACTTCCTTATTTTCCCTGCCCCCTCGCTCCCCTCTCATCCTCCCAATCCCTCCCCCTTTAGGCACTAGAACACTTACCTTCCCCTTATTCCCACCACCTGATTCCAGAGTTTTATTGATGTAATTTAGTCCTTATTAGAATTTCCCTCACAGTGTCTTCCACAGTGTGCCCCTCACATCTGTTCCAAGGGTCCTTATTTAGCAATTTATTACATGTTATAAATACACATATAGGTATAAATATATAGGTCATGATTCGTTGCTCCCCACTGCTTTCTTTCCTCTTCATCTTCCCCTATCTTGAAGTCTCTGTTCCGATTCATTTGTTGTTTCATTAAAATCTTAAAAGTATTTCTCAGATAAGATACTGAGTGGTTTTTGCAAATTTTCAAATACCTTTCTTTCTTCCTTGGCTGGTTCTGGATTTCAGGCCTTTTCTTTCATTAGCTCACATTCGATTTTGCTGTCTTTTAACTTCCAAAGTAGCAGATAAGAAGAAAGGAACTTCTTTCTGCATGAAAATGTGTATGAGTTCCCATATCCTTAGAGCTTAGAAATTTTAAATTGTATATGACTAAGTGTGTGGTTTTTCTTCTAGTTTTACTGAGATATAATTAACATTATAAGTTTAAGGTGTACAAATAAAGATTTTATGTACATACATCATGAAATGATTATTACAATAAGTTTAGTGAACATTCATCATCTCATATGGATACAAATTTAAAGAAGTATTTAAAAAATGCTTTCCTGTGATAACTCTTAGAATTACTCTGTTAACAACTTTCATATGTCACATACAGCAGACTTAATTTTTTTATCATGTTGTACATTATATTCCTAGTATTTATCTTATAACTGGAAGTTTGTCCCTTTCAACTGCCTTCATAAGTGTGTGTCTTTTCCTATAGATCCAGTCTGTAACTTAAGTCTTTCTTCAGCTCAGGGATATTTCATCTATTATTTAATCATGCCATAAGTGTGGTGTCATCTGCATATCTGAGGTTATTGATATTTCTCCTGGCAATCTTGATTCCAGCTTGTGCTTCATCCAGTCCAGCATTTCTCGTGATGTACTCTGTATATAAGTTAAATAAGCAGGGTGACAATATACAGCCTTGACGTACTCCTTTCCCAATTTGGAACCAGGCTGTTGTTCCATGTCCAGTTCTAACTGTTATTTCTTGACCTGCATACAGATTTCCCAGGAGGCAGGTCAGGTGGCCTGGAATTCCCATGTCTTTAAGAATTTTCCACAGTTTGTTGTGATCCACGTGGTCAAAGGCTTTGGCATAGTCAATAAAACAGAGATAGATGTTTTTCTGGAACTCTTTTGCTTTTTCGATGATCCAATGGATGTGGCAAAAAGCGGAGAAGAACTAAAGAGCCTTTTGATGAAAGTGAGAGTGAAAAAGTTGGCTTAAAACTCAACATTCATAAAACTAAGATCATGGCATCTGGTCCCATCACTTCATGGCAAATAGATGGGGAAACAGTGGAAACAGTGACTGACTTTATTTAGGGGGGCTCCAAAATCACTGCAGACAGTGGCTGCAGCCATGAAATTAAAAGATGCTTGCTCCTTGGAAGAAAAGCTATGACCAACCTAGACAGCATATTAAAAAGCAGAGACATTACTTTGCCAACAAAGGTCTGTCTAGTTAAAGCTATGGTTTTTCCAGTAGTCATGTATGGATGTGAGAGTTGGACTATAAAGAAAGCTGAGGGCTGAAGAATTGATGCTTTTGAACTGTGGTGTTGGAGAAGATTCTTAAGAGTCCCTTGGACAGCAAAGAGATCCAACCAGTCCATCCTAAAGGAAATCAGTCCTGAATATTCATTGGAAGGACTGATGCTGAAGATGAAACTGCAATACTTTGGCCACCTGATGCGAAGAATTGACTCGTTTGAAAAGACCCTGATGCTAGGAAAGATTGAAGGCGGGAGGAGAAGGGAAGGACAGAGGATGAGATGGTTGGATGGTGTCACCAACTCAATGGACAGGAGTTTGAGTAAACTCTGGGAGCTGGTGATGGACAGGGAGGCCTGGAGTGCTGCAGTCCATGGGGTCACAAACAGTCGGACACAACTCAGTGACTGAACTGAACTGATTTAATTATGACCTCTCCTCTCCTGTTCCTTTTTCTCCAGGAACTCATAGAATTTGCAGTTAACTCTCCTGGGTCTGTTCCAGTTTCCCATCTTTGACCACATGATTTGCATCCGCATGTTTTTGTTACATGTTTTGAGATATTTCATCGATTTGATTTTTCTACACCTGTTTTTGAGTTTTAGCTTCACCTTTGCTTTATCTATAAACATTTTTAGTTTTGATAACATATTTTCAGGCTCAGGGAAATCTTTTGTGTTTGAGTTTCACACACATCTCCTCCAGGCTCTCATTTCTTCAGTAAGAGTTTCGTCTGTTTCCTCTAGCAGGTCTCTCTGCCCTCTGGTTTGTTTGCATTCTCCCAGCCTCAAGGACTGAGAAAGATGATCCATCATGAGTTTTTTGGAGAGTCAGGGAAATTCAGCAAAGCCATTCATTGTTCTTGGGAACCTGACTGTTCTGAGATTTCTTGCTGTCCTGAGGCTGCTCTCCAGAAACTTGTCTGCAGGGAATTCTCTCAGCCAGTTCAGGAGAGCCCATGTAAACTTTATCACCTGTAGCTGGGAGTTGCCTGAGAAGTGTGGAAGCTCCTGTAGGATTGCCACATGCCCAGAATCTCCTCATTCTGGGTAGTCTAAGTATAATTGACAGATACATTGATATTCTGGGTTTCCTGGGTGGTGGCTCAGTGGTAAAGAATCCATCTGCAATGTAGGAGCCACAGGAGACTTGGGCTCAATCCCTGGGTTGGGGAATCACCTGAAGAAGGGCATGCAACCCATTCCAGTATTCTCACCTGGAGAATCTCATGGACAGAGGAGGCTGGCGGGCTACATTCCATAGGATCATCAAGAGTAGGATATGACTGAAGCAACTTAGCACACATGCACAATGATATTTACCAAAGACTTAAAAATAGAAGTCATGAACAGTAGGTACCTCTGGGAAGTACAGCTGGGTGTAGGAATGAGGTGGGCGGGGGATGGCCTTTTACTTCGTTTTTTCCCCCCTCTAGTAGGAGTTCTCAACTTTGGCACTTTTAACTTTGGGGGCCAGAAATTGTCTGCTGTAAGTGACTGATCTGAGTGTTTAGCAGCATCCCTGGCTTCCACCCACCACAGACTGATAGCACTCCCTCTCCAGCTGTGACAATCAAAAATGTCTCTGGATATTGCCAAATGTCCCCTGGGGTTGTCACGGTTACTTCTGGTTGAGTACCACTGTTGTATACCCTTTAGATCTATTTTATTTTCTTAACCATGTGTTCACATTATTCCTATAATTAAACATGTGACTGAGATCATGAGACAGAGGAGGAAACATAAAACTGTTGTGAGGAAGCAGAAGCATGAAGTAGAGAAAACACATTAAGGGATAGGAAGCAGGTTAGCAAAGTGGTAAGAAATTTGGGGAAAAAATAAAAGAAGCAGACACAGAGTGATTCACAGGGCTGGAGGAGAAGGAGTGTGAAGACCCACATCCTCCTGTCACCAAGGTCCCCAGTGATGCCAGAATCAGAGATAATAACAGTCTGCATATGCCCAGTCAGATCGCAGACACTGTTATGGGATTCCCATTCCATCCAGCCTCATAAATACCCAGGTGTCCTTACAATAAACACCGCTTTACTTAAGCTAGGCTAAAGGAGTGTATTTCTTTCCAACAAAGGTCCTGTGGATTAAGTGCCCAATAAAGAGAGAGGCCCTCACGTCTTAGGATGAGTAGGCTGCAAATATGGTCTATAAAAGAACTGTAAAAGGAACTTTAGAAAGCTGTTCCTGGGAAGAAGTGGTGGTGGAGGGGGGAGACCTCGGCCATCCATCAAGGCTGGCTCCAAATTCCTCCAGGGCTGTCATGTACAGGAGGTAAAAGATGGTATAACTCTAGCTCAGGAGGCAGAACTGGTGACAAAAGTAACAGGGAAGTAGATTCTGCTTAAAAAAAGAAGTTATAACAATAAGAAAGATTGGAAAGCAGTGTTTGGTAAGGAAGTGAGTTCCCAATCTCTGGAAGCTCACAGGGTGATTTCTGCAGTGGGTATAAGTTTCGGTCAGGTCTGTCAGCTTCCTTTACATCTAGAAATGTAAAAGCTTGGCAAGAGAGAGACTAGATTAACTCACACCATATGCAGAAATCTCTTAGGCTCAAATGGCATGATAGAATAGTTATTAAATCAGAGGAGGGTGGTTGGTGGAGTTAAACAATAAGGAAAGATCTCAGAGGTTTAGCATTTTCAGTTGGCCTTGATCAGCTGGTTTTTCCCCACAGAATTAGTCAGAACTCGTGGTTGAGAGAGGAAAAAAAAATCTAACTTAGTCTGAATTACGCAAAAAAAGGGAATTTATTAGCTTACATAACCAAAACGGAGAAGGAAATGGCAACCCACTCCAGTATTCTTGCCTGGAGAATCCCAGGGACGGGGGAGCCTGGTGGGCTGCTGTCTATGGGGTCACACAGAGTCGGACACGACTGAAGCAACTTAGCAGCAGCAGCATAACCAAAAAGTTCAGGAGGCTGGTCTAGCTCTGGGCATGGCTGAATCCAAGGCTTCAAATGAAATCATTAAGACTTGGTCAGTCTCCGTGTCTCAGCTTTGTCTCCCTTCCTTTGTAGCCAAAACTAGCTTGTAAATTTAGCGTTATCTTGACAGTGCAGAGCAAGGCCAACGCTGGAGGGGCCTTGGCTGAAGGGCTTCTGAGGCCCTTCCCCATCTAGAAGTAATTCCTTTGTTGTTCAGTCGCTAAGTTGTGTCTGACTCTTTGCCACCCGACAGACTGCAGCACGCCAGGCTTCCCTGTCCTTCACCATCTCCCAAAATTATGAAGATTATTGCGCCTTTGATTGTCCCAAAGACCCTGCCTCTTCGCATCTTTAGCGCAATCCTATCCTCCCAGCTGGAATCTTAGAAAGAGGGGGAAAGCTGGGCTGCCCTCCTGCCACCACCACCTCCCCACCGTACTCCACCCCACCCCCCGCAACACGCACCTCCTTCTCCCACCCCCAAACACACACACCCACCCCGACCATGGTGACTTCCCCTGACTCCACCCCTGGGAATTTGCGTAGGACACGGCGCTCCTTCTGGCTGGAAATAGACGTTAGGGAGGGAAGGGAAGCTGCTAAGGAAAGCACCTGGAGCTGTAGAAGGGGAGAGAACTGTCAGGTATTTCATGGTCAGCTAACGAGACGTGGCAAGGGCTGGAGGTGGGGAGTGGACCTTAGAAGGTGTCGGAGGCGGATCTGGCTGCCCCGACTTATTTTCTTGATGTAGGGATCAGTCAGTAAGTTGCCACAGTCCTGGCGTTCAGGCATGAGGACCTAGGCTAGGGGACGAGCCTCGGTGATAAGCAAGATGAGAAGGTAAGAAAAATCCAAGAGTTGTAGAAGAAAGAGAAGGAAGAGGATCCAGGCTTTGGCAACTGGAAGGAGAACAAAGTTCAAATAGCACCCAGCTTCAGACGGACGGCCGCCTCTCGGAGACCGCATGGCCCGAGTTCAGCGAAGTCCCAGGAGAGACTCGGAAGGGTAGTCCCGCGGGGTCGGGACTGCATCTCCCAGCATGCTGTGGGCCGAGCTGCAATAGGCCTGAGCAGAGGTGGTGGCGAGGCCGCGTCGCGTCGGGAGGGGGCGCTCGGGGCTTAGTTCTGAGCGAGCCGAGACCGCGGGCGTTGTGTGAATCCCGTGAGGGGAAGGCGTCTAGGGGCCAAGGTTTGCGGCCTGGATTGAGGGCGCTTTAGACCTCCGCCGCGGTTCCCGGCTCGTCCCAGGAGGCTGGCTGGACCCCAGGCCTTGCGTCTTCCACTGTCAGGGTCTCCTGTCTCCCGGGCCTCGGGCACATTGAGTCGTCTTTAGCACAGCAGCTCTCAGAACCCCACATCCCTGCCGGCGGTTCCCCACGTCCGGTACCCGCCCCTAAAGCCACCTTCCCTCCTACGCAGCCCCAGCTGCCTGCTGTTAACCGCGACTGGGACCTCTTCTGGGGAGACCCAGGTTGGGGTCCTCAGAGGTCCAGGAAGCCTAGAAAACCTACTCTGTGGTTTTCTCTGGGACTCTAAGTGGAAAGGAGAGAAGTTTGGAAGTAAAAGCCTCAGCTTCTCCCTGTTTTCCACTCAAACCTCAGTAGAGTCGGTCAGGAGATCGACAAAGGCTGAAGGGGGAAATGGCCCAGACCTCAGGTCGTGGGTGATGGCCCTGGGCAGGTAGGTCAGAGGCTGGGAAGCTTGAAGACCCCAGGTGATGGGAGTGGAGAGGCTCTGTGTGCAAACCCTGGGGACGGCCTAGCAACTGGACTCCGGCCCCCACCTGTAACACCCATCCCTGCATCATTGATGCTGCGGCCCCTTTTCCCCAGGTAGATGCTCCCAGAAGTGCTCTGCACAGAGAGCAGATTTCACACGCCCACCATGTGGGGCCTGTTGCAGGTGTGTGTCACTTTCTAGGTCAAATCGAAACACTTTTTTCAGAAGTTTTATTTAAAAACTTTGGCACACGACAGAGACGGCAGGATGGAGACTGGTGTTCTGCCAGGCTTCTCAAGTCAGAGACCAGGCTTGGGTTTCTCAGGTCACCGGATTCCAGGACCCGTCCAGCCTGTGGGCTCCTGAGGAGGATACCCCTCACTGACCTTGCAGACTCTTTACCCCTCCCCTACTGCCCACTTCCAGTGTCTGAGGAGACACGGAGTTGTCAGGGGTAGACTAAACGGTGTGGAATGGGAAGGATCTGGAGTTTGGGGGTTGAGAGGAACAGATAGAGGGGGGAAAAAGAGGTGGAGGATGGGGCCGCTGCCTTTTCTTACTCCATCCTCAAGAAACAGGGCCTGCCATTCCTCTGAGAGGTCTCCCTCACAGCTCAGATAGGAAATTCAGGGACCATCAGTCCTGTGACTGAGAAAGGGCTGCCTGTCTTCAGGGGGTGGTTGGGAAACAGTCACGGCCCCAGACGGGATAGCAGTAACCAATGTAACGGCCCCCTGTCTCAGCTGGGTGCGGGATGGCTGTTGGCATAGGCCTGGTCTGGAAAGGAAGCTCGGGCTCTGCGCCCCTGGGCACACACTGAGGCGTAGAGCTCTGGCTCAGGGTCTGAGGCCTGGGGCTTTGGCTCGGAGTCCAGCAGCACCTCCGAGTACTTGATGGGGCTTCCAGGGCTGGGGACTCGGCCCTGAGGAGGCCGCAGCTGCAGGCTGGTATAGCACATCACCTCCTCTGCAGCCTGGAGATGCAAGGCTGTTAGAAGCTCACGGCTTGAGAAATCCCCCACTACCTTCCCTCCCCTCTTCAGCCACAACTGACTCACCCTGGCAGGGCCTCCAGGGGCTGAATCCTGTGGGTCTGGCCCTGGTTCCTGAGACAGCCGTCCTGGGGCAGGGAACAGGAGTCTGGTCACATCTTGTTCTTCCCCCTGCACCCAGGACCTAGCCACTTGCACCCCTCCCCTTAGCCAGCTTCCTACCTGTCTGCAGATAATGTAGGTTCCCATACAGAGGGACGTCTTCCACAGACTCCCCAGAGCTGCAACACAGAGTTTAGGGGATGAGAGGTGACTTGTTGGTAAGGGGGGAACTCTCGATCAGCCCATCTTTCTTGCCCCCCACTCACCGTCCATGTCCTGGCTGGCTCCTGCTCCGGCCACTGGTCCACTGGAACAAGTGCACAGCCAGTGAGATGAGGAGCAGCAGGGTCACAGCCCCTAAGAGGGCCCACAGCCCCCACCCCTTGGTCAGAGAGGGGATTCCTATGGATGTGAGAGAGTGGGGAGGGAGTGTTACTGCCCAGCCTAACCCTCCAGGGCCCAGCAAGTGGGACATGGGGCCACGTGACCCCTCCCCCTGCCCCTGCCCCGCCCAGCTCACCGGTCAGTAGCTCATCCGTGCGATGATCCGTGCAATTGTAGAGTCTGCTCTGGCCTGCTGTAGTCATCCTGGCCTGAACCAAAGGATCAGCCTGATTTATGATCTGACAGCTGTGGCAGCCCCCTTTACTCCCACCCCTCTCTGGGCCTGACCCCCACAGCTCAGCATCTCCAATATCGGTGGTGGCAAAGTCGCTGATTTCCGGGGAGGAAGGGGGAGGGGAGCAAGGGGGAGGGGAGGGATGAGTTAAAGAACAAAGACACCGCCCTGTGCCTGCACCTGCGCCACCCAGTAGCTCTTAAACTTCCGCCCCCACCCCCACCCTTCCCCTGTCTCTGTACCCATTTCAGTCAGAAAAGAGGCAGGCCTGAGTTTATTGAACACTGGGCACGGGAGCTCATGAAGACCCCAAGGCGGGTAGAAGTGGCGTGAGGCAGGACCTACAAGACAAGCCAGGCCTTATGATGGAGATTACTTTCTGCCCCAGGGTGTCTGCCTTTTCTCTCCATCACTGAGTCCCTTGACAGAGAATAAGGAGAGGGAGGACATAATCCTCAGTGGGCATGCTACAAAGTGAAAATGAGATGAGGAGGCCCCCTTCTGCCTACAGTCCCACCACATGCTGAGGCTGCCCCACAACCAAGGGACAGGGGTTAAGAATGACTTTTGTTATTATTATTACTGGTATAATAGTAATAGATTTAGACGATAGAGGAAGCTTGACTCCCTCCTCCAGTCCACTTCATCCAAGCTGTCCCTAAGAACTGTGAACCTCAAAAGTTAGTTGAAGTAAAGAAACCTCTGCCCAGTCCTGTCCTGGGAACCAGCCCAGTGTTTGCACTTGTTCACTTCAGGGAGCGGCCAAGTACCTGCCCCGCCCAGAGACAGCCCAGCCACATGGGATGCTACTGATGTGGGAAGAGGGACTCTAAGTTCCAAATATAAACCTTGGACCAGGGCTCAGAGATCTGTTTTGTCTGGCCCATATGATTTTTTTTTTTTTTCAAAGATTTAAAATCACTGTAGCAGTGTGCCTGGGGTGGGGATGGTAGCAGAGGTCCTGCCACTCTAAGCAATAAGGTATTGTTTGTAAAGAACTTAAAAACAAAACTCACTAAAAGTCAGTGTCCTTTTCATTATCACCATGTTCCAGCAATTCTAAAAAAAAAAAAAATCAGTGATAAAATATTCCTTTCTGAAAAATGTATTTTAAATTATTTTTTGGCTGTGCTGGGTCTTCGTTGCAGCACAGGGGCTTTATCTAAATGTGTTGCTCAGGCTTCTCAATGTGGCGCCTTCTCTTGCTGCCAGAGCACAGGCTCAAGGGGGCTTCAGTACTTGCAGCTCTCGGGCTCTAGAGTGAGGGCTCAGTAGTTGTGGTGCACTGGCTTAGTTGCTCTGCTGACATCGTCCTGACCAAGGATCGAACTGATATCCCCTGCATTGCAAGGCCGATTCTGAACTACTGGGCCATCAGGGAAGCCCTCTGAAAAATTTTGTAGATATATGTTCTAAATTGTTGTGGTTACTGATGAGTTTTAATACTATGTAAAATTCAAATTTCAAATATGTAAAATTCATGGGAAGGACTGAGGCTGAAGCTGAAACTGCAATACTTTGGCCACCTGATGCAAAGAACTGACTCATCTGAAAAGACCCTGATGCTGGGAAAGATTGAAGGTGGGAGGAGAAGGGGACAACAGAGGATGAGGTGGTGAATGGCATCACTGACTCAATGGACATGAGTTTGAGTAAGCTCTGGGAGTTGGTGATGGACAGGGAAGCCTGGTGTGCTACAGTCCATGGGGTTGCAAAGAGTTGGACACAACTGAGCGACTGAACTGAAAATTCAAATTAGCACATTTGTGTTACTTACCCTTTAAAAATATTATAATCCACAACTTCCCTGGTGGTCCGGTGGTTAAGACTGCATGCTTCCAATGCAGGGGGCTCAGGTTCCATCCCTGGTCAGGAAACTAGATTTCACATTCTGCAACTAAGAGTTTGAATGCTGCAACTAAGACCTGGCACAGCCAAATAAATGTTTTTTGTTGTTGTTTTTTTAATATATATATTATAATCTGCATGGAAGTTAATCTGTGGAATCCTAGTTATACAGCTGTATAATCCTAGGTATACAGCTGGCTGTTTATATCCAGAATTAGTTCTTAACAGTTTTTAATTGTTCTTTGGTTTGGGCACAATTTCTGTGTCCAACTCCTATAATATTACATATTCCTGCATCTAACCAATAGATTTAAAAACAAACAATGATAGCACAGTGATTGAAAAGTCAAGTAAACTGAGCTTGAGTAGTTTAGTTCTGCCATTCTAGGTGACCACTTAGTTTTTGTTTATATTGAAAATGTCTGGAATTTACTGTGAAATGGAACTTTTATGAATCTCTGCCAAACATCCCTTTGTTTAAGACTTTCTTTTCCCATTTGTGTGTCTGTTGCTTCATATGAAAGAAACTTTTTTGAAATGAAAATTAATAAAAGGTATTCTTTAATCAACCATGGGTGGAAATTGACAAATGTAGCTATATTCTCTATTGAATATGAATATGCCAAAATTATTTTTGACAAATTTTCAGAAGTTAACTTTAGAAAAAGAAATTATTCATTACTCAGCTAGGTTACTATGTAGGTACAAATTTTTTACCCCTTTCTCAAAAAACACAATAATGTAGCCAAGAAATTCATTACCCTTTCTTGTTCCATAATGTAAATTCAATTTTAACTCTTTTTATATTGTCATGATATATATCTACAAACTCCAATAAAAGAGATAATTCACTGTCTGAATTTCTGGCCCTTATTATTATTATTTTCTGGGCCCTGTTATTTGTTTCATTTACTGTTTATTTGAAGAAGGAAATGGCAACACCTTCCAATATTCTTGCCTGGAGAATTCCATGGACAGAGGAGCCTGGCAGGCTACAGTCCATGGGGTCGCAAAAAGTTGGACATGACTGAGGCGACTCTCACTCCTATGCCACTGATTCGCTGTCAACCTTTAAAAACTGGAGTTCCAGTTTTTTGAAATCCCGATTCATTGATCTATTGGAAAAAAATCAGAAGGGCAATAGTGGGCCCGAATTCCCTAAAGGCAACAATCAGCTGGGGGCCATTTATCATATTACAACTGGCCTGAATCACTTGTTTACATTGATTATGTCAACTGGCTTAGTGTCAGGGTTTAGACTGCCAAGCCAGGTTGCCTCTGGGTATTCCACTAGACAGGACAACTGTCCTGAGTGACGGTCTCTCTCTGCCCTGCCCACTTCCTTTCTGGAAGGACAAAAAGATATACCTGTATTTCATTCATTTATCTAGCACAGCTATACCTCATTTGTTTAATACATACATACCGATTGCTTGCTTATATGTCAAGCTCTGGAGATACAAATGTGAGTGGGAAATGGTGTCTTCCCTCAAAGAGTTCTTGGTCTAATTAGGAATAGGGCCCTATGTATCCTAGACAATTAAAAGACAGTGTGGAAAGGAGAAGGATTACTCAACTCGGACTGGAGAAGGAGCAGGAGAGACGATAGGTGGTGATGAGTGGCAGATCTTATGCAAACAAAAAAGGGTTGAAATCTCTGCCAGCCTCTTACCTGATTACAAACTTAACCTTCCTGAACCTTAGTTTCCTTATTCTTTAAAAAAAACTTTAATTATATTTACCTTTTGGGTCGTCTTGAACACATTAATTTCATTCAACAAGGATTCACCTGATGCCTGCTAGTGTCAGGTGCTGTGCTAGGCTATTGGAATAAACATGGTAAAGAAAAAGAGATATGGCCCCTGCTCTCATGGAATTTACAATCTAGTTGTGTTTTATTTTTGTAATTAATTTTAGTTTATTAGTTAATTTTAAGTAATTTAAATGGTTTATTGAAATATAACTGACATGCAATAGTGGTTTGAAGAAAGTACAATAGCTGCACTAATGAATAAGCCAGAAGTTAAGGGTTCTGTATATAGTCCATGGGGTCGCAAAGAGTCGGACACGACTGAACGACTTTCACTTCCACTTATGAAGGGAACACGCACATACAGGAGGAAAGTGAGATCTGAAAGTTGTATATGGATGTTAGCTGTGCAGAAACAGAGTGACTTCGAAACGTCCCGGAGACAGCTAATAGACAGTCTGGCTATATAGTCGCTCAAGTTAAAATGAGACGTGCTGAGAATGAGCCCCGTGAGGTTGGTGCGCATGGAGGCGCACTGCCTGCGTAACTATTAGAAGCTGACGGATGACACCCCGCAACACGCCGCTCGGCTTCCCCACCCCCAGGGTAGGATCGCTTCTTGGCGGGTTTAGTCGTGAGAAGCAGGGGAAGTCTACGTGCACGGGCACGTGGCACTCTCTGCCCACGGTCCGGGGACTTTCCCCTAGGCGCAAACAAGGAACTAGTCCTCCGTATGTAGCCTAGGAAACAGGCCTTCAGCACGAACTTCCCTTTTACCGGGGCATTCAAGCCCTTTATAGCTCGAGGAGGACATTTATTTTAAGTTAGGGTGAGGAGATTGGTGGTGTGGCATATTAAAAACCACTTCCCTGTATAACCTTCTAAGAATGTAGTCTTCTGGAGGCATTCTGGCTAACAGAACACCTATATAGAGATAAGAAATGAACTAGTTTCACAAATGAACTAAGCTAAGCCCTCAGTCCTATGCAAATAAGGCCTGGCCCCGCCCACACGCTAGGTGGGCGTGACCTCCCTGGGAGGCCCGGGGTGGGAATAGCTGGGGCTGGGGGACGCGCCTGCGTGCGCGTGCACCGGTGCGTCCGACAACGCCGGCGTCTCCCGCGGTCTCCCGTGTTGGCCTGCTATGGCGAGCGTGGTGTCGCTTGCGGGTACGCTGGGGCTGCTACTTGTGTCTGCGCTGCCCGAGGTGCTCGGAGACCGCCGCAGCCCCGACCGCCGGGCACACCCAGGTACCAGCGAGGGCTGCTGGAGGGAGGCTGGGACTGCCCCCAGGCCCCAAGCCCCAGCTGTACTGACCCGCCTCTGCCCTCCTCCTCAGGCGACGCCGGCCAGGTCGGCCCTGCGGCCGCGGAACCCCGGCGGCAGTCGCCGCCGTCCAAGAACCAGCGCGAGCGGGCTCGGTCCGGGGCGCTGCCCTTGGGGGCGCTGTACACCGCGGCCGCCGTGGCTTTTGTGCTGTACAAGTGTTTGCAGGTGCGGGACGACCAGGGGTGGGGATGCCCCGGCCCTGAATCTCGATGAGGGCGCCATGGTACCAAGAACAAGACACGTTTTCCCGTCATTTTGTAAAATGAAGACAGGAGTTCCCTGACTTTACAACATGATGGGGTTAGTTAAAGCATCCCGCGAGGTAATAGATGTGAAGGGCCCTTGGTTAATTTTAAATAGTAACCATTACATTTAGTCCTTCCAACAACCCAGTGAAGAGGTTGTCAGTTGCTCAAGGTCACTCAGAGATAGTAACTGGTGGCCCTAAGATTTGAACCCAGCAAATGGCCATACTATAGTAAGTGCGGTTCCTAGTGAGTTCCCAAGCTTGGCACAAGCAGTTGATTACTGTAGCCAGAGTTTTTAGAGTTCAAGGAACTAAGCAGTCTCAAGTTATCCTCGGGAAGGAGGCCCTGAAATGTGAACTGACAGTACATTTTGTTGAATTAAAACTGTTGAAATGGAAAGTAGTACCTCCCAGGGCTTTTTCTTCAGCCCTGGCCCTATCACTTACGTTGGGAAATAGAGGACTGAGCCAATTTGGAGATGACATTAAACTAGGAGGTCTAGCTAATCATGATCCATAGTAGACTTAACAGGCTAGGATGAGGGGCTGAATTTAATGGTGAAATTTAACAAGGATTGATAAATTCTATTCTTGGACCCAAGTATAGCCTGAAAGAAACTTAATTTTCTTGAGGGCACTGTTCTAAGAGCATTGTTGTGGTTCAGTCACTAAGTTTTGTCTGACTCTGCGACTTCATGGGTTGCAGCGTGTCAGGCTTACCAGTCCTTCACCGTCTCCCAGAGTTTGCTCAAACTTATGTCCATTGAGTCGGTAATGCCATCTCTTAAACCAGAGTAAAGCACCCAGAGAAAACCATGTCAAATGAGCACTGACTGAAAAACATTGGTGCTATTAAATCAGAGAAGACAGGGAGTACGACCGTTGCCTTCAAATACCTGAGGGGCTGTCATGTTGAAAAGATGATTTTGGAAGGCTCTGCTCAGCACCATGAAAAGAAGATAGCGATGGACTGTGTCTGGCTTTGTGTATAAACTAAACCAGAGCTTTATCAAACAATAGAGCTTCTCCTTCCTGGAGGTGTTTTAGTAGATTGAACAGCAACCACTCATGGGGTGTACTGACATTGCTTCCTGTTCTGAATGAGGAGCTGGAATAGATATGACTGTGATTCTCTGAGATTAAAAAAAAAAAAAACCCACTCGTTTTGTCTATCTGGAATTATCCTTGGCCTTTATCTGGCTTTGGAGACTGAGATTATTGAGGTCCTTGTTGCTGCAGTATCCCCGTTGCCTTTTTCCACAGCAGGGGAAAGATGAGGCTGCTGTTCTCCAAGAGGAGGCAGACAAGAAGGATTCATTGCAGTCAGGTGGGTTTTGCAGAGGTCTGTGCTTGGTGGGGGATTAAGGGACAGCAGAAAGTAAGTAACCGTTGCTCTTTTCTCCCATACCCCCAGAGCAACACCTGGCGCAGCTGACACAACAGCTTGTCCAGACAGAGCAACACCTGAACAGTCTGATGGCCCAGCTGGACCCGCTTTTTGAGCGGTAAGGAGAGCAATGACCCTGTAGCTAGAGAGAGCTTGTGGTAGGTGGAAGAGGTGGGGACGGAGATCGGGCAGCCTCTGAATGGACATATCTGCAGTGTGACTACCTTGGCTGGAGCCCAGCAGGAGCTTCTGCACATGAAGCTACAGACCATCCACCAGCTGTTACAAGACAGCAAACCGAACAAGGGTGTGGAGGTTCCAGAACCAGGTACAGGGTTGGGAGGTGAGAGTCTGCTGGAAGTAGAGACAGAGCCTCTGAAACTGGAACATGCCTGATCTCCCCCTTCACAGAGGCCAGCATACCCTTTCTTGAGGACTTCTGTATAGAGGAGGACGAGGAAGAGGCTGGTGACAATCAGGCCTGGGAGGAGCCCCTAAATTGGAACACAGGGACAAGGAACCTAACTCCTCCCAGGGAAATGCAGCCCACGCTAAGGAGAAGATGTAGGAAATCTGCAGCACAGGGCCTCAGTCACAGCCCCCATTGGAAAGAAGGAAAAACAGTGGATGGTTTAGTAAAACAGAGTCTGTTCCTGTGACTGGATGTTCCTGTGTGCTTTTTCCATTCCAGCTGGACACACACACCCACCCACACCCACCCCCCCTTACTAGGTGCCTACGAACAACCAGGCCTTCTTGAAAAGCTTCCCTTATTAGGACATAAAGAGGCCGCCTTCCAGTGCAGGAGCCAAGAAGATAGAGGGAGCTCCAGTTCTTTTATTTGTATTCCTGAGGCCACAGTCATGCCAGCCTTAAGGGCACAAAAATCCCTTTTCTCATATTGCATAGCTGAGACAAAATGGCTTCTCCAAAAAAGAAAACACTACCAAATCCGGTGGGGAGATAAATTATAGAAACTATATATAACATAAAAACAGCCACATTTGCAAAGCTGCAAACTTGATAGATAAACAGCTGTCCACAGACACAGCACCAAACTTATCAGTCCCAAATCCCCTCCTCTGTATTGGCGGAGCTGATTCAGCTGAGTCGGACTTGATGTCCTGATTCTTTAAGAGCTGGTCAAAGGACATGGTGTGTCTTGGTCTCAGGCAAACACAAAATGATTCTTCTCAAACCATGAAGAGTCCGTGTTTTGTTAGTAAGATTCCTTTGTACCCCTGATTCTGACCTATCCCCACAGTATCCTGGACTCTGGAATTGTAAGATTCTGCTAGTTCTTCTGGCTGCTGTGGAGAGAAAACAGTTCAGGCACCGGCATGAGCACTCTATTCTGACAAAATCACCTGGGGTGTTGGACAGGGGCGTGCCTGGGGGGTGGGGGTGGGTTCCAGACAGGAAATAGGCTCAGAAGTGCCATCTCCAGCTCCTGGGCCTCACCACAGCACTCTTCCTGAGGGAAAACAACTTACCTGATGGCCAAAGTCAGACTGTGGTACCAGTGTGACAGCTCCTCCTGGTCTGTGGACATAAGCAGTAGCTTCTCATGGGGAAAGGACAGCTAGAGAGAGATCACCTCTTAGCACATGGCTCAGAAAGGTCCAGCCTTAAGCCAAAGGCCCTGCTATTTCCATGGCAGTGATTTAGGGCTGAAGTGAGAACCAGGTATGAACCCTAAGCCCTGGTATGCTCTCAATGCAGGTGGCTCAGTTCCTATGAGGGGGGCTTAGGCCAAGGAGATGAGTGGTGCGCAGGCACTTGGTATATTTTGGGCCCTTCCTACCCTGCCGAGGGCTCTTGCCTGTTACTTACGCTGAGCAGTCCACCACAAGGGCCTCCTGAGTGGCCAAAGACCCTGTGGAGTTGACACTCGCCCATGGGGTAGAGGGCCCGGCAGGCAAAGGTGCCACTCTGCAGCAGATGCAATGGGGGTCGAGGCTTGGCCATGAGAAGTGCATCAGAGAAAAGGAAGAACATTCGGGGCCGAGGCTCCCCTCGGGGAGGCACCACCAATAGCCATCCCTGGCGTAGGAACCAGCGACCTGAGAGGTGGGAGACCCATTATTCTGGTACAGCTTCAGGACTACAACCCACAAAATGAAAGGGAGGCTGAGAAAATGGGAGGCAGGTGGTATGTGCTGGCAGTAGGGAGGATGGGGGTGAGAAAAGGGCAGTTTGCAGGTTGAGGGGAAGCACACCCATGGACTACCTGAGATAAGCCCCTTTGCTTGCCGTCCACTGAGCAGAGCCTGGATGCGCTGGAGATGCTGTTCATTCTTCTGTTTCTGACCAATGGTGTGGACTCTCTGGGCAGTCTCACTTATCAGCTGGGCAGCCCCTAGAATGATATTCCACACCCCACTCCCAGCACAACTTTGACTTTGGGTGAATGGTGGTGAAAGACAGGCTAATCCAGACATGACTAGGGTCAGAGTCTAATTTCTTCAAGAGTAGAGGCAGGGCAATAGGAACATTGTATACACATCATTGGAAGATTGGGGCATATCATACATGGTTGGAGGTCAGAACCAGAAAGGGAACAGGAGCAATCTCCAAGAAATGCTGTGGAAGAGCAAGAACATACTTGTGAGCTGTTTGTGTTCAGGGCTGTTGGGACCTGTGTTTTCAGCCAAAGCAACAGCGAGATTCTCATACCTGAAATTAGAAGTCTATGAGGGGAAAGTAGAGCTGGGTACAATTTCCTCTGCCTGACACAGATCACCCCCTGTACAAACTTCAGCTGGGGAACCAGGAAAGACCTGCCTGTGGCTGTTTTATCCCCCTCTTCCATCTGGGACTCAGATCCGGGTTCACTCCATATGGCCCTCTTCCATCCCACACTGAAGAGTCAGGGAGGCAGACCAGATCCAAGGTGAAAGTTAATCAACCCAAGGAGGATGCTACAAACAACTGACTATAAGTTCTTAACTCATTCCCAGGGACAGAAATTCTAAGCCTTTCATCTTCAGAAACCTTATTTACTAGCCTTATCACAGACCCCTCACTTCAGCTTAAGTTAAACAATCCCAGCTAAGGGCCTGAGGCTGCACAGCCCAAATACTCCAGTGAGTTCACATTTACTCTTGCAGAAAATTTTGAGGAGCAATTTGTCCCAGGAGAGAGACAGTGGGACAGATCCCATGAAAGCCCACAAAGATTGAGAGCAGCCATCGTACAGATGCAGAATTCTAAGAGAAGTTGGCTGAGTCGGGGTGAGTTCACGCACTGCTGGAGCCTCTGCAGAGGCAGAGGGAGCAGGTCCTGGAGCTGAAGGCCCCCGAACTCAGGGCGACCTTCCTGAAGTCGTACAAATCTCCGGAAATGTTTGTTCTTCTTTAGTTGCTCCTAGAATGAGGAGGAAAGGGTTGGCAGCAGGGAGAGAAGCCACCTCCTTATACTGCATTCTTCTGTGTACACATCCCAGGCCCTCAGGAAGCTGTATGCTCCTGAGAGAACCCGTCTCCCTACTGGAAACTTAACATAGGGCTGGGTACCCACAGGGCTCTATAAATGCAGGAACAATATGAATGAAGTTTGGGTCTCCAGATAAAGAGGAAATGTACAAAGGACAAGGGGAAGGACTTGAAGTTATCAGGTTACCTGCAAGATGGTCCGGGACCTCTCAACATTGGCAGCAAATTGGGTGTAGAGCTCCAGGTGGTTGCAGAAGCCCTCCAACCCCTGTCCCCAGCGCCCTCCTTCGAGGTAGGGAAGCAGCTCTCTGTGTGGGTCAGGACAATAAAAGAGCAGCCCAAGAACTACTCAAGCACCACCTCTCTTAATTCTCATAACCCTGCTCTGGAGGTAGTACGGCCCCATTTTGTGGGAGGAGACTCAGTGGATATGAATCTGAGCAAACTCGGAAATGGTGAAGGAAGGGGAGCCTGGCGTGCTGTAGTCCATGGGGTCGCAAAGATTCCCACACGATTTAGCGACTGGACAGCAAGTGGCTGGAGAACTTGGGCAGATTAAGGCACTGGGTCAAGACCACAGGGGAGGTAACTGGCAGATTCTGGATGCGAATCTGGATCTCCCCTACTCTGAGCTCTCTGCACTGCCAGAAACCCGGTCTCCCTCCTCCTCTCTCCCCACTTCCCTTCTACTCACTGGCTGGCGCCGTAAATGAGTTCCCAGGGCCCAAAGAGGGCCTGGCGCTCTGGTGGTCGCAGGGTACCTTTGGCTCTCAAAATTGCCACGAAGTACTGCGGAAGGAGAGAATACCGGTATGTGGTCCGCAGAAAGAGGAGGCTGGTGCCAAGGCGCCGCTAGGTCACCGACCTAGTAGGCACCCTCCCACTCCCTGGGGTCCCCGCCCCCCCTACGGGAGACTGTGGGGTTCGCACCGTGGCCACCAGCCCCAGCTGTTCCTGGTAGCGCCGCTCGGTCTCCAGCAGCTCCCGGGCAGTGCAGGCGCGTTTCCGCTCCCAACGGGCACGCTGCTCTTGCACCGGGCACCGGGCACCGGGGGCCGGGCTCTCCATGCCAGACTTAGGGGTTGCCACTTCCGGACGCAGCCCGCCGGAGATTCAAATCCAACCGGACCCGGGGGCGGGGCTGCTGGAGTGGGCCCTTGAGGGGAGTACGCCCCCTGGCGCCTGGAGGCTGTGAGCAGGCGAGGGCGTGCGCAGCGGCTCGCTAAACCGCATTAGGTCGGCGCCAGCGAGGCGTTGTAGGTATGCGGCCCCCGCCAGGGCCGGGCAGGGTGCGGCAAGTGGGTGGCCCTCCTTTGAGTGGCACTAAGTTGGAGCAGAGACATTACTTTGCCAACAAAGGTCCGTCTAGTCAAGGCTATGGTTTTTCCAGTGGTCATGTATGGATGTGAGAGTTGGACTGTGAAGAAAGCTGAGCGCTGAAGAATTGATGCTTTTGAACTGTGGTGTTGGAGAAGACTCTTGAGAGTCCCCTGGACTGCAAGGAGATCCAACCAGTCCATTCTAAAGGAGATCAGCCCTGGGTGTTCTTTGGAAGGACTGATGCTGAGGCTGAAACTCCAATACTTTGGCCACCTCATACGAAGAGTTGACTCATTGGAAAAGACTCTGATGCTGGGAGGGATTGGGGGCAGGAGGAGAAGGGGACGACAGATGATGAGATGGCTGGATGGCATCACCGCGATGGACGTGAGTTTGAGTGAACTCCAGGAGTTGGTGATGGACAGGGAGGCCTGGCGTGCTGCAATTCATGGGGTCGCAAAGAGTCGGACAGGACTGAGCGACTGAACTGAAGTTGGGACAGCAGCCTGGACTTTGAGTCAGGATACTTAGGGATTTAGACACTGGCAGGGTCGCAGTGTCCCACCTGTAGAATTGAGCTTCTGTCGTGGACCCATGCCAAATGCTGGGGTCCAGCTGTCCCCAGTCCTTTTATCATTAAGAATCCTCACGGGTCACCAGGTTTTGAATATTTTGGCCGCTGGACAAAAGTTCCTCGGTTTTAAGTCACTAACTCGTTTCCCCCTTTCATACTGATCCAAAGCCTGATAGCCAGTTAGCTTCCAGTCAGCAAATGTCAATAACTAACGTGGTGGGTCGGAATTGCTGTAATTCTGGCCAAAGGTAAAACCTTGGAGTTGATTAGTCTGTGTTACCTAGTCAGAGTTAAAAGGTACTATATTTTCCTTACTTAGTTAGGTCTTTTGGAAAACTGGCAATAGCCCTGGAGGGTAAATTAGCAGTGTCATTTTGTCAGTATGTATGAGATATCTTAAAATGTGCTTACTCTTATGACCCAGCAATTCCACTTCTTTAGTAATGCATCCTAAAAAAACCACTATGTGGACAAAAATATATATACTAGGATGGGTGGGAAAATGTTGTTTGTAACAACAGAAAACTGGAAGTCACTTAAATGCCCAGTGGTAGAGAATTAGCTAGGAAAATTATGGTACAACCATTTGAAGGAATAATATGAAAGCATGTAATATGATGTAAAAAAGCCATTAATTTTGGGAAACACGTAGTATATTGCCGAGAGGAAAAAAGCAGGCCATAAAACTGTATAATACGGTCTATTTAGGTATAATCAGGGAAGCCTGGCGTGCTGCAATCCATGGGGTCACAACTGAACCCATGACTAAGCGACTGAACAACAACAAAATATAAGACTGGAAGGATAAACAATCGAAAGGTAGTTGTGGTTTTTATCTCTGGGTGATGGGACCAAAGGTAATTCATTCAACAAATATTTATTAAGCACCTAAGCTGTAAGAGGTACTGGATCACTAAGGTTAAAGGGGTGAATGGGATCAAAAGGGTGATTTTAAAAATTCCCTTATACTTTTCTGCTTTTCCCAAGTTTTCTGCTCGAGCATGCATGTGTTACTATGTAAATTAGAAAAAAAAAAAAAGTGCTATTAAAAACCACAATGTTAGTTAGAAACCTTAGGCCCCATTACTACCACTGAGGACTCAGGAATCCAAGCCCAAAGCCAAAAACCAGGGTATTGTCAGGGTTCTGAGGTCACCTCTAGCTCTCTGACATTCTAAGAATTCTGAGGAAAGAGAAATGCTGGACTTAGATCAGGGAAAAACAACTTGAAGGGCTTGGTGGAGGCAAGAGAGTTTGGGTCAGACTGTACCTTGGACAGGTCACAGAGGAACTGGTGATACCATATAGGTGGAGCACTGGTTACACTGCCTCAGGTGAATGTCGGACAGTCCACACAAAGAGCTGCAGGGTGAAAGGGGACAGGTCATCTCATGATAACTGGCATCACCATGAGCCCAGGTGATGAGAACAGAGCATAACCCCTGGGGGCACAGTCGGTAATGAGGGTGTCTGGGTGTCCTGCCAGTGTGAGTGTACTTTAGGTGGATGGAAGAGGAGATGGGAATAGAGTCAACTGTGAGCTCAGGTGGGGAAATCATTCAACTGTTGAGGCAGAGGAGGGAAAAGCTGAGCAAGACACACTGAGGACACTTGGGAGACAACTGATTCCCTGGAGACCAAGTGTCCCACAGAGCAAATCAGGCACTATAGTCTGCCTGGAACTGACTCAACCCACAATCTCCCCTAAAGCTAAAGGAAGGGGCAGGGGACAAAGAAGAGGATCAGAGGGCAGTCAACAACCTCTCTATCCTTTAAATTTTTAAAATAAAATCCTGTGGCATGTGGGATCTTAGTTCCCAAACCAAGGGTTGAACCCACACCCCCCACATTGGAAGGTGGAGTCTTAACCACTAGACCACTGGGGAAGTCTATTCTTAAAAAAAAAATATATATATATATATATATTTTTTTTTTTTTAAATAAAAATAAAGGAGTGAAGGTGATTCTTTGGCAGTCCAGTGGTTAGGACTCAGCGCTTTTACTGCTGGAGCCCG
This sequence comes from Bos indicus, assembly GCF_029378745.1. Taxonomy (NCBI): domain Eukaryota; kingdom Metazoa; phylum Chordata; class Mammalia; order Artiodactyla; family Bovidae; genus Bos; species Bos indicus. The sequence continues at coordinate 59,741,623 of NC_091767.1, forward strand.
GGTTCAATCCTTGGTCAGGGAACTAAGATTCTGTAAGCTGTGTGGCACAGCCCCCCCAAAAAAAATGTTTTTTTTTTTTTTCTCTATCATTTAATTACCCTTAATCTCTGCTTTCAACTAACTGGCTGCTGGAGAAGCTCTCAGGATGCTTTAAACAATAACCACCAGTCATTCCACAAAAATCAAATGCCTTGGGACTTCCCTGGTGGTCCAGTGGTTAAGAATCCACCATGCAATGCAGGGGACATGGGTTTGATCCCTGGTTGGGGAACTAAGATCCCACATGCTGCAGGGCAACTAAACCTGAGCACCGCAACTGCAAAGCCTGCACACCACAACTAGAGAGTTCATGGACCCCAACGAAAGATCCTACAACAAGCAACAAAGACCCCACGTGCCGCAACTGAGACCCAAAGCAGCCACATAAATCAATATTTAAAAAATACTAAATGCCTCTCATGCATCAGGTCCTATGCTAGGCATGAAGATGGGGAATAAGAGAAATGTGACCCATGCCCTTATGAATGCTTTTAGTCCAGCATGACAGACATGGTAAGGAGTCACCATAAAGTGAGATACACATTACAAAGGAAATACAGGCTTCTATGCATGCAGGAGGAAGGGACTGACCCTAATCTAGGGGTCAGGGAGGCTTCTCAGGAAGTAACATGTGAACTGAAGGATGCCAGGAGAATAAACAGAACAAAACTTGACTAGGCAGAGCTGGCAGTGTGGGTGAGGTAGACAAAAAAACAGCATGGATAAGGGATTGGAGATAAAACACACACACACACACACGTGATGCATTCAAGAAACTGCTAGAAGTTTAGTAAGACTGGAGCACAGATTGCAAAGGAGATTGTGATGAGAAGAGACTGGAGACATAGACACAGGCTATAGAGGGAATTTATATCAGTAAGACTATGTCACAAATAATCAATTCAAAGTGGCTTAACAATAATTTATTGGCTCATGTAACTGAAAAGTCCAGATACAGATTACAGTCCAGATATAGGCTCTAGGGTTAGTTTAGCCCCAAGGACTGCATTCCACAGTTCCTCTGTCTTTCATGGTTTTATCTTCATCTTAAGGCTGGCTTCCATTGGAATTACAAGGTGGCTCCCCACAGTTCCAGAGGTTGTGTGCTTCCTTATCCATGTTTGGACAAAATGAAAGTGAGTTCCCTTAGTCATCAAATACTTGAAACACAGAGCTTCATTCTGATTGGCCCCACCTAGGTTCAAACCCATCAAGGAAAACAAGGCAAGAAAAGATGGTACCAGGTTTCTGACTTACACCACTTGGTAGAGGGTGGAAGAAGTAGTTTTGGGGACAGAGGAATTTGACTAGAGGCCTGTTGAATTTGAGATACTTGTGGGAGATCCAAGTGGGGACATCCATTAGGCAGGTGGTTATATATCTGAAATGAGCAGAGTCCAACCTGGGGATACTTGGCTGTCATCAGTTTACAGAAGCCATGGGAGTAGATGAAATTGCCTACAACATGAAGAGAGATGTAGGCAGAAGGCATGAAGGTCTCCAGCTCATCACCCTGTGTGTTCAATTCCAAAATGGCTGATGGTACAGTGGGCTAAATGGTGACACCCATAAAGACAAGCCCGTGTCCTAACTCTTCAAACCTGTGAATGTCACCCTATTTGGAAAAAGGGTTTTTGTAGATGCAGTTAAATTAAGAATCTTAAGATCATCCTGGATTATCCTGCTGCTGCTGCTGCTAAGTCACGTCAGTCATGTCCAACTCTGTGCGACCCCATAGACGGCAGCCCACCAGGCTCCCCCGTCCCTGGGATTCTCCTGGCAAGAACACTGGAGTGGGTTGCCATTTCCTTCTCCAATGCATGGAAGTGAAAAGTGAAAGTGAAGTCGCTCAGTCGTGCCCGACTCTTAGCGACCCCGTGGACTGCCGCCTACCAGGCTCCTCTGTCCATGGGATTTTCCAGGCAAAAGTACTAGAGTGGGGTGCCATTGCCTTCTCTGGGATTATCCTGGTGGGTCCTAAATCCAATGATAAGTGTTCCTATAAGAGACAACCAGGGCTGCTTTCACATTCTGAGATGGCCCACACTCTGTCTGTGAAGTGTGTTCCCTCTAAATAAATCTCCTTACCTGTCAAAAAAAAAAAAAAAGCGACAGCCAGTAGAAGACACATGGACAAGAGAAGTCCATGTGAAGTTGGAAGCACAGATTGAAGTTATGCAGCCACAAGCCAAGGAATACCTGGAGCCACCAGAAGCTGAAAGAGGCCTTTGAACCTTCAGAAGGAACAGGACCCTACCAACACCTTAATTTCAGACTCTTCACCTCCAGAACTATGAGAGAATAAATCTTGGTTGCTTTAAGCTACCCAGTTTGTGGAAATTTGTTACAGCAGTCATAGGAAAATAATACAGATGGTGAGGTGGGCTCGGACTACAGGGCAGTCCCCAGAGCCCTACAAGGGCTGTGATTTGTCTTTGCTTCTGGTCCATGTCTGGGGAATAGGGGGATTTTTCTCCTGCTTCCCTGGTACATAGCTCCCTTCTCTGCAGCCATGGGATAAGCAGAGACATGGCTCTCGATGTCTTAAGACACAGACCCTAATGACCAAAGACTTGGCCTTAAGCAACCACAGAGAAATGTGTGCCAGGCCAAGACAGGAGAAGGGGGGTGACCCAGTCAATCAGCCCTGAGTACACTCTGTCCCAACCTAGGGAGACCCAGGAAACAAGACTCTGGGAGCTCAAACCTGTTCTAGAGTTTGGCAGACTCCCAGTTGCAAAGGCTCGATCCAGGATCAGAGTCCACGTTCCCCACCCAGACCAGAGACATAGTCACACACAGAGACGGAGAGCTCAAGAGACAGCACCCATGGAGAATGGCACTTGGGAAACTAGGGAGCCGGAGCACAGAGCTACACCTCGATGTAGATCTGGACTCTGAAATACTGAGAAAAAGCAGCAGAGACGGAGGGGAGATGTGTGGAGACACCACAGAGAAGTGTACAAGGAGACCCGACAGAGATCTAAAACAGAAAAAGATGGAAACATTCAAAACATTTGGAAAGGGAATATGGAATAAAACTATGATTGGTGCTGGAGAAAGTTCTGGACATGCAAACTTCAGACTTCAGGTAGCATGGTGTTCCTATCTCTGTCCTTCCCATGACTCCCCCATAGTCATTATCCCCTTCTGTCTTATCCAGGCCTATCTAATTTAAATATTATCATGTACCTTCCGTGTGTCTGGGTCCAACCAAGGTCCTGACAACACAGCTGTCCCAGGCAATGAGCTGACCATCAGGAGTGCCTGCTTGGATTGCCATGGATGGCTCTTAATTTAGCTCCAGAAATGGCAACCTAGATTGGTAGACTGATTGGCTCCTAAGATGACCGCTTGGAGTACAGCTGTTCAACCGTACACGTTTTGGCATACCGTATGACAGTCACTCTGACAAGGCACACAGTTTAGGGTGCTGTAGAAATGTGATGCCCCACTCCTGGAATAATTGTGGTTTGACATACACAGGTCATTGTCAGTGGGCTCCCTGAAGGCAGGGAAGCTATCTTAGTCTGGTTTTTCTTAAGCCCTGGCACAGTGATCTGAAAAGAGAAAAATGATCAATAATAAAAGACAGTTGAATATCAGATGGACTCAGTCAAATACTGGACCCTGTCCTTATGAACCTCGAGGCTATTAGAGCAGATATAACGTCATAAATCACCTTAATATGAATTGGATGGTAAGCAAGATTATTAGTGCAGGCAAAGAACTGTGGTGGTTCAGAGTTACCAGAAATCTCTTCCTGTGGTGTAGAGTTGGTCAAGCAAGACTTCCTGGAGATAGCCTTTGAGCTGAGTCTTTTTTTTTAATATTTGGAGTATAGCTGATATACAATGTTTTTGTTAGTTTCAGATGTACAGCAAAGTGAATCAGTTATACATACACATATATCCATCCTTTTCCATATAGTAGTGTTCATATGTTAATCCCAACCTCCTATTTTATCCCTCCCCTCTACCTTTCCCCTTTGGTAACCATAAGTGTCTTTTCTAATTCTGTGAATCTGTTTCTGTTTTGTAAATAAGTTCATTTGTATCTTTTTTTTTTTTGGATTCCACATATAAATGATATCATGGTATTTGTTTCTCTGACTTACTTAACCATGAGAATCTCTAGATCCACCCATGTTGCTGCAAATGTTATTGTTTCATTCTTTTTTATGGCTGTGTAGTATTACACACACACACCCCTCCCCGCCACCCCCCCCCACACCTTCTTTATCTACTCATCTGTCAATGGATATTTGGGTTGCTTCCATGTCTTGGCTATTGTAAATAGTGCTTCAGTGAACATTGGGGTGGTGCATATATCTTTTTGAATTATGGTTTTCTCCAGACATATGCTCAGGTGTGGGACTGCTGGATCGTATGATAGTTCTATTTAGTTTTTTAAGGAAGCTCTATACTGTTCTCCATAGTGGTTGTATGAGCTGAGTCTTGAATAATAAAAGGGAGTTACACAGAAGAGGTAGTAAAACTATATAACACGGTAATGGGTATATAAGTACTGATCCAGAGTGGAAACTGGATGGGACACTCAAGTGGTGTCCAGAGCCTGTTCTGTGCCAAGCATTACTTCTTTAGATAAGAGGTCATAAGGCTAGGAGGGTCCCCAAAGGGGAGTGGGGTAGCAGAAGCACCCTGGAGTTAGAGACTAGTTACAAACCAGACTATAAATTTTCAACATATTTAATTAGCCTATACAACCGTGATGGTGTACATACCTACTGAATATGAGCCCCAGAGAAGAATCTCCTGAGATGGCCTTACTGTCTTCTGATTTGTCAAAGCCACTGGGGCCTTCCTAGAATGTGAGCTACAGAACAGCAGAGGCTGTTCTCCAGGTGAGTGCTGCATCCCTAAGGCCTAGAACCGTGCCTGGAGGACTGGAGGGGGCTCACCAAATGTTAAGTGAATAGGCAGACTGGGAACCCCCAGCCCATTCTTGGGGTCCTCTCACTCTTCACCTCTTTGCACCCATTTTCACCCTCAAATCCATGCTCCACACTACCCCCCAACATAACCTAGTGTGAGATATGGATTCTGTCACTCTCCTGCTCAAAGTATTTGATATCTCTCTTTTGCCCAGGATCCCAGTTCCCCCACTTTTTTTTTTTTTTTTTTTTAAACCAATTGAACTGCTACTTCTTTAAACCCTGATCAGATTTTGCCAACTTCTGTGTTACTTTCTGAGGAAGAATTCATCTCTCTCCTCCAAATATTATGATAGTTTTGCCCTCAGTCACTAGACAGTGAGCTCCTCAGGACAGGGACTGTGTCTTGTTTCCATACCTCTAGCCTGACATATGCTATTATATGCTATGCTATGCTAAGTCACTTCAGTCGTGTCCGACTCTGTGTGACCCCATAGACGGCAGCCATCAGGCTCCCCCGTCCCTGGGATTCTCCAGGCAAGAACACTGGAGTGGGTTGCCATTTCCTTCTCCAATGCATGAAAGTGAAAAGTGAAAATGAAGTCGCTGAGTCGTGTCCGACTCTTAGCGACCCCATGGACTGCAGCCTACCAGGCTCCTTCATCCATGGGATTTTCCAGGCAAGAGTACTGGAGTGGGGTGCCATTGCCTTCTCCGGCCTGACATATGGTAGATGCTAAATAAACAGAAGAGCGAAAGGCATTCCCAGCAGCGAGAAAGAGATGAACAAAAGTGGTCAAAGGTTTGGATAAAAAACGAATAGTTTAATTTGGCTAGAATATGAGGGAAAGTAGTAGGAGATAAAATGGAAAAGTCTCTTGGGTAAGATTTTGAAGGGACCTGATGGAAGATACTTTGCAGAGTGTGGGAAGCCAATGAAGGTTTTTGAGCAGAGGTGTAATACAATGAATATTACATTCAGTTTTAACCCATCAGAGACTCATGAATATATGCAGCTGTCCATTCATATTCAAATTCACATCCCATCTATCCATCCATCCACTCTCCCACCCCCAGACTCCCCCAGGAGCTTTCCCTACCCCTTTACCTGCTCCCTAGCCCAGCCAGGGATGTATATATGGGCAGCTTCCCCTCTCAGCCAGAGGATGTGGGGGCCCCAGCTGCCTGGGGCTGGGAAACAAGCCAGGGTTAGCTGAAGCTGGCTGACTAGCAGTCGGGCGGTGCCAGAGAGAACCTGTATAGTGCCAGGTGGTGCCTTGGGTTCCAGGCTGAGCCCATGACCCCGATAACCTTCTGGCTGGGCACATACCTGCCCCTCACTCCACCCCATTCCCATCTTGCTATCGGGGAGGGGGCACAGGGCCAGTTAGACCCACAGGACTTTGGCTCCATCTCCAAAAGGCCCTTCTGTGAGTCAGCTTGCTCCCCTCCAGGCTTGCTCCTCCCCCACCCACCTCCTATTTCCTATGCACGTACAGCCCGTACACACTGTGTCCCAGGACACCCCACAGTCAGCCACATGGCTCCCCTGTGCCCCAGCCCCCGGCTCCCTCTGTGGATTCCGGCCCCTGCCCCAGGCCCAGCTGTGCAATTGCTGCTGTTACTGCTCCTTCTGGTGCCTGCCCATCCCCAGAAGCTGCTCTGGATGCAGGGTGCTCCCACCACGGGAGGAGATTCATCTGGAGAAGATGATCCACTTGGTGAGGAGGACCTGCCCAGTGAAGAGGATATACCTGAAGAGGAGGACTCACCTGAAGAAGAGGACCTACCTGGATTGAAGACAGACCCAGGAGAAGAGAATTCTCTGAAGTTAGAGGATCTACCAACTGTTGAGGCACCCAGGGACACTGAAGGCCCCCAGAATAACGCCCACAGAGATGAAAAAGGTAAGTGGTCATCAGCTCTGCAAACCTAGGCTCCAGGAGGTTGGTGCTTCCCCCTCATTAAACCCCAGCCCAGGGAGGGATTATTAGGGAAGAAGAGGAGCCTGTGCTCTGACAGTGATTTTTCCCAACCCCCGGAGCTCCCTTGCCACTAGCCCCTTACTCCCTTTCAGAGCTAGATGAAGAGACAAAAAAAAAAAAGGGACACAGATGGAGAGAGGTAAGCAGGAAGAGACAGAAAAGAAAGGGGGAGGTTGGAGAGGAAAAAAAGATCAGAATGTGGAGAGCAAAGTATGAAGAGACAGGAGAGGAAGGAGGGGGGCTGGTACCAGAGGAAGAGCAGGAAGGGTTTGTAGAAATCACCGCATCTTCAGTCTACAGATGAGGAAAGTGAGACCTAGGAAGCGGGAAACAGCAGGTAGAGGAACCTGGTTTCTTGACCCTCAAGCCAGGAACTTTGGAAAAGGAGGTGGAGATCAGAAAGGAAACAGGGAGAGTGGGGAGGAGGGATTTCTAAAAGAGAAAGATGGTCTACTAACCTGGGCCTGGGAACTGAGGTCTCCACCCACTTTACAGACCCTAAGACAGTGGTTGCAAGTGGGCTAGTAGAATCTTTGTGTGGCCCATCAAGCTATGGCCTTTTATCTGGCTGCAACCTATTGTGCCTGATTCTGGTGTTTCTGTTACCTGCTATGCTTTTGTAAGAATCTGAGTTTGTGAACGCTGCTAGTGAGGACGACCCACCTCTTTTTGGCCGCTGGGGAGGGACTGGGCTCAAAGATCAGCCTCTTCATTCTTCTCATTTATGCAGGGGATGGCCACAGTCATTGGCGCTATGGAGGTGAGACACCCACCCCTACACAGACCCAATCTGGGCACCCAGTCTGCTGATGCCCGCACACGCATCCCTCTCACCTCGCATCCACATCTGCCAGTCCCGGACAACACCCGCTGCCTGTCCCCCGCCAACCCCAATCCCCGCATCCTTTACCTGTTTCCCTCCCGGATGCCTCCTGACTCGACCGCATCACTTTTTCTACTCCGCTTTCCTAAAAGTTCCTGATCTTGTCTTCAAACTTCCTGTACACACTTGCCCACTCCAGGCGCTCCGCCATGGCCCCAGGTGTCCCCAGCCTGCGCTGGCCGCTTTCAATCCCCGGTAGACATCCGCCCGGAGCTCACTGCGTTTTGTCCAGCCCTGCGCCCCCTGGAATTCCTTGGCTTTGAGCTCCCGCCACAACCAAAACTGCGCCTGTGCAACAACGGCCACACCGGTGAGGTGGCCTCCCGGGGGAGCCTCGGGGAAGGGGCGGAGTCTACCTGGAGATGAGGGGACGGTGATTGGAAGTTAGGCTGAGGGTGGGGCGGGCCCCGGTTCACCTGCCTCTCACCACACAGTGCAGCTGAGTCTGCCTTCCGGGCTGAAGATGGCCTTGGGTCCCGGGCAGGAGTACCGGGCCCTGCAGTTACATTTGCACTGGGGGGCCGCGGGTCGCCCGGGCTCGGAACACACGGTTGATGGTCACCGTTTTCCTGCCGAGGTGAGCGCGCAGCTGTCCGCGAAGGGTCGAAGTGGAGTGCCGGGTAAGGGATCTCGCCCACTCCTACTGTGTCTTTTCCAGATTCACGTGGTTCACCTCAGCACTGCATTTGAGGAATTTGACGAGGCTTTGGGGCGCCCAGGGGGCTTGGCCGTCTTGGCCGCCTTTCTGCAGGTACCAGCCCTGGACACTCCCCACCTCTGCTTTCCTACGCCCTCGGGCTCAGAATATCTTGCCCCAGAAACTCCCATCCCTGCACCTGACTGTCATCTTCACTCATTAGTTCTTTGATTAACGCCCACTGTGAGCCAGGCTCTGGGCCACAAAAAAAGATCCCGAAACCGTTGATCCTGTCTCCCCGCAGCCAGTGAGGGAGGCTAACAGGGTAGACATATACAGAGGACACATAGTCAAAGAGGTAGTCAGGGAAGGCCTCACAGAGGAGGTAAAACTTGAAGCCTTTGCTAGTGCGAAAGAAAAAGAGATATTCTATGCAGAGCAAACAGTACACACAAAGACTCAGAATATGGCCCATTTGGGGAATGGCACATGTGGGGAATGGTCAAAAGGAAGAGTCATTTCTCTAATACTTTTATAACCCATAATTTCCCCTTTGCAGAATGCACTGAGTCTAGAGAAGCATTTGACTTCTTTGGACTTGTACTGATCAAAGGTACAAACACAATGATTAGAAGAGGCTAATAGAAAGGAAGGATGGTGAGACACCTGTTAGACTCACTGCCTCCCTGACTCATTAACACCAGCCTCACAGCATTGCAGAGAAGCACCTTGGAAATAGCGTGTCCTGGCTCCAAAAGTCAAACTCATGAATTATTAAGATGAATGCAGAGGTACCATGAATACAAAGGTTATTGGGGTTGTCTGTGGCAGGACCACAGAATATGTATAGAGTTAGTGATAAGTGAGCCTGGAAAAGTAAGTAGAGCCCATCGTTGAGAGCCTTGTATCCTAGTAAAATGGCCCCGCATCCTCCTCTTCCTCCTATTTGCCACTGAAAATGAGTCCACCTAGTTAGGTCAGTTTGCAAAGTAGAAGTAAATGGACTTTGAGTAATAATACATAAGATTTTGTGTTTCCCCAGCATTCTCAGAGCTGGGGAATGGGGGAGGATTGTGGGAATCCGAATCACCTATAGGCCTCCAGCCATGACTCTAGATGCATGCATTCATCTGTCTTGCACTGTCACCTCCTAGGAAGGCCCAGAAGAAAACAGTGCCTATGAACAGTTGCTGTCACGTTTGGGAGAAATCACCGAGAAAGGTCAGTTTGTTGGTCTGGCTCCTACTCTTGATACCCTTGTCACAAAGAACCATCCTTGGGGAGCCTCAGGTCTGAGGATGGAGAAGGACTACCTCCCACAGAGAAGGGGGTTGCAGTATGAACTGGCTTACTGTGACCTTGATAATAACTATGAAGCAGAACACAGCAAACAGGCAAAGCTAACTGCTGCCCATAGATTTTTTGTTTAAAAACCAAACAGAAACCAAGATAAGATGAAAACCAAATGAAACCAAAAAACAGTGTTTGGAACTCCAGGGGTTGAGTCTGGAGAGCTAAAATTTTTCTTGAGAACTCTTACTCCTTCAAAGCATCAAATATTTGACTTTATTTTTTTTAATAATTTTATTTATGTTTGGCTGTGCTGGGTCTTCACTACTGTGCAGGCTTTTTCTAGTTGCAGCAAGTGGGGGCTTTTCTGTAGTTGCAGTATGCAGTCTTCTCATTGCAGTGGCTTCTCTCGTGGAGCACAGGCTCTAGGGCATGTGGGCTTCAGTATTTGCAGGGTGCAGGTTCAGTAGTTGCGGTTCCAGGCTCTCGAGTACAGGCTCAATGTGGTGCACGGGCTTAGTTGCTCCGCAGCATGTGGGATCTTTCCCCGGCAAGGGATTGAACCTATGTCCTCTGCGTTGGCAGGTGTTCTTTTACCACTGAGCCACCAGGGAGCCCAGCATCAAATATTTTAAATTTGTAAATAATGTTGGAAATCTTCTTGTCCTTCTTAGTCACTCTAGGTCATTTTAAACTTCACCCAGCTGGATCTTACATTTTGCTAAACTAAAGAGAACTATGCTTTTTGAATTTTTGTGTCTTGTCTTTTATAGTTATAGGTATTTACTTACAAATTATTCAAATTACAAATTATTCAGAAAATTACTCATTTTCTCTTTTGATTCACTCTTGGCTTACATCTGCATTCCAGCATGTTGTCACAGTATACAAAGTAAGAGTGAAGACTCAGAAGAAGGGCCAAGGTAGCAGTTCTCTTACTCTGTGAGCCCCCAAAGCCTTTTACTTTCTACCGAGTCATGTCCTGTGCTGAGTTATAGGAAGGGATATACTCAGTGAAGAAATAGTCTGAGGGAGTTGGGTCAGCTTGGTTTCTGGGATTTAAAAATGTATCCCCAGCCAGGCTGTGACCCAGGGCCAACCTTCATCCCACCAGCTGGCTTCTGAGCAGATCTCAAGGGCCCGAAAAAGTAGCTCCTGAGTTGTAGTCCCTGCCCTCTGGCAGGGAGGCACCCCCTGCACCCCTGTGGCTCAGCTCAGGAAGGTCAGACCATTGACCAGCAGTATATGGCTGGAGCCGAATGGGGACAGAGGGGGACAAGTGCTAGGGAAAAAAAATAAAAAATAAAAATGTACCCCTCTACCCCAGAGCTTTGGTGTGTGTATGAGGGGAAGTCAAGATAGGTTGGACCCCAGCACACATCCTCTCCACAGACTCTGAGACTTGGGTCCCAGGACTGGATGTATCTGCACTGCTGCCCTCTGACCTCAGCCGCTACTTCCGATATGAGGGGTCTCTCACCACACCCCCCTGTGCCCAGGGGGTCATCTGGACTGTGTTCAACCAGACAGTGAAGCTGAGTGCTAAGCAGGTGGGGTTGGGGTGTGGTGGTGACACTGGGGATGAGGAGGCAGAAAGAGATGAAGGGGCCGTGTGGGGGAAGTGGGGGACGTGGACAGTAAGCCTGTGACCCATTTGCTTCTGTGTTATGAGCCCACCCCCCACTGTCTGCTGTCCTCCCCAGCTCCACACCCTCTCTGACTCCCTGTGGGGACCTGATGACTCTCGGCTGCAGCTGAACTTCCGAGCTACGCAGCCTTTGAATGGGCGAATAATTGAGGCCTCCTTCCCCGCTGGCGTGGATGGCAGCCCTAGGACTGTTGAACCAGGTGCCACTTTGTCTACTGATGCTGGGACCCCCTCTCCAGCCACAGGGCCTGCATCCTGTCTTGTGTCCTCACTTGTCTGTCACTGGTGGTCACAGCCCCCAGCTCTAACATCTGTTTTTTCTCTTCAGTCCACCTGAATTCCTGTCTCGCTGCTGGTGAGTCTGTGCCCCCTTCCTTGGCACTGTTCAGCCAGGGGCTAGTCAGGACCACCACTGCTACCTCTGCGTTTCTGTAGAACAGACTCCAAACCCAATAGGATAGTGTTGGATCAAGGTGGGGCTTACCCTGTCATCCCCAGAGCAAGAGTTGGTCAGAATGAAGCTCAAAAAACTCCTCCAATCCTCCTTCCCAAGCCACCTCTTTTGTCTTTAAGGAGGAAAAGGGTGCTTATCTTACCCCTCCTTGTGTACCCACCCCCTTCCCTTAGCTGGCCCCTGCTGGAGACACAGGGAGCAGCAGCGGAACTTCGGACGGAGCTGGTGGGGTGGGGTGCTGGTGGAAGCCTCTCTGAGGGAATCCTACGGGCTCCTCTTCACTCCCTGAGGCAGTCTCTTTCCTCCTCCCTCCAGGCGACATCCTGGCCCTGGTTTTTGGCCTCCTCTTTGCTGTTACCAGCATCGCCTTCCTTGTGCAAATGAGAAGGCAGCAAAGGTATTATACTGACCCTCTCCCTCAGGCCCAGCCCCCACCTCCCCAAGTGGAATCCAGAGCAGCTCCATGCAAATTGCATGCAAATGAGCTCATCCCTGGTGAGATTTCTGATTAGGCTTCCCTGTTGTGTAGACATCTAAGTGAGACCAAAGGGAGTGTTAGCTACCACCCAGCAGAGGTCACAGAGACTGTTGCCTAGAGGCCTGCCACTTGGAGAATACGCAGAGAAGCTGGTCAGAGGAATCCGAGGGGCAGCTGAAGACTGTCCTGTTCATTACACCACTTCCTTTTAAACCTCCAAAGATATTTTTAAAAATGAATATTTCTAATAAAACCTGTGGAAAGCAAATCCTTGTCTCCTAAATCAAAAGGATGGTGCATTCATTTCCTATCACTGCTATAACAAACTACCACAAACTTAATGGTAATGGAAATTTATTCTCTTAAGAGTTCTAGAGGTCAGATGTCCAAAATGAATCTTATGGGCTAAAGTGAAGGTGTCTTCAGGGATGGTTCCCTCTGGACACTCTTGAGGGGAGAATATTTTCCTGCCTTTTTCAGCTTCTAGAAGCCAAGCATTCCTTGGCTTGTGGCCCCTTCCTTGCATCACTCCAATCTCTTGCTTCCATTGTCACATCACCTACAACTGCATTGAAAGGACCCTTGTGATTATGTTGGGCCCACGCAGATAACCTAGAATAATCTCCCCATCTCAGAATCCTTAACTTGACTTCAAAGTCCCTTTTCCCATGTAAGGTGACATTTCACAGGATTAGGATGTGGACATCTTTGATGAGGCAGCAGGAGTCTGCCTAACATAGATGTCATCAGGAAGCGGGCAGAAATGACCTATAGTGTTGGAATGACCGTGTGTGTGTGTGTCTGTGTCTGTCTATCTGTCTATAGTGTTGGAATGACTGTGTGTGTGTCTGTCTCTCTGTCTATAGGGCAGGCTCAGTCTCTAGGCTTAAAATCAGTGAGGCTTTTGGGCTTTCACCCTGCTCAAGTGAAACCAATGTAGTTTTGTGGTTTTGCCTTCCAGTTGTGTTGTGCCCAGCCACCTGCTGGAATGGGGCAGTGCCCCTGACCGCAGCTCCTCTGCCCTGTGGGGAATAAGGGCCAGGATGCTCCTCCATCCCTGCCAGGCTCCTCTGCTCCACACAACCCGTTCACAACCCCTCCTCGGTGAGCCTAGTGCCCCCATCCCTCTGGCTCACTCAGAGCTCCTTCCAACTTCACTTTTCCCCTGAGGCATCCTCTCCACCTTCTCCACTTTGGAAAATTACCACCACCACTGCCAATACCCAAGAAAGGCTTAAAGGGCCCCATCATGCTGGTAACATCAGTTTTATTGGTTGGGTTGGCAGCTAGCCTGGCTGGGGGCAGGGCCAGCCCTCAGAGGTTGTTGAGCTCCAGCAGTGTCTGGTCGAGGGTCTGGTGGATCTCCACGTTCTCCTCCTTGGCACTGGCCAAGGTCTCTGCGAGGGGAAGCAACCCGTGAGCAGGGGTGGGGTGGGGAGACATGAGGGGAGAAACATGGGGAGGCATGGACAGGGGGTGTGACAGACACGGAGCGGGCTGGAGGCATACAAAGACACAAACATTCAGGGATCTGGGGACCCCTTGGGTGGGACAGACAGATGGACTGACCAAGACAGGGATGCCTCACTCAAGGCTTTGGGGCCATGGAGGTGTATGGGAAGGCCCGAGTCATAAACTAATTTACCCTCCTTCTTTAGAAGGTTCAAGAGTTGGAAACAGGAGGAAAGACAAAGACTGAGCCAGGAAAGGGAGTGTCAGACAGATAGACAAACTCGAGGCAGAAAACAGACCTGCAGCGAAAGCCCCCACGTTGCTGGCATCCAGTGTCATTCCAAATGTCATCCCGGACCTTTAACAACCTTACATCCCTCTCCTACACTTCACCTGCCCACTCCCCTTCCAGTCATTCCTTTATATCCTGGAATCTCAGCTGAGCACTCTAAGGGCAGTGACATGCCTGGGTTTGCAGAAGGGCATGTATCTCAGAGGCACCAGAGGGCCCGTGGTGAATGACACAGTCATACGTGCCCACATGCGTCAGTGAGAGTCATGCAGAGGGGGTTCTGGGGTAGGCCTCAGTGTTTTGTGGGTGATCTCAGTGGGGGAGGGAGTCACAAGATTAGGGGTGCCCACAGGAGCCAGGGTCTCAGCAGTGAACCAGTGCTCTGTGGGGGTGATGGCAGTGCTTTAGAGGGCAGGAAAACAGCATGGAGACCAAATGGAGTTTATTAAGCAGCAGAGAGTGTGGAGGCCGACAGTAGAGGGAGGAGTGGATGGATATAGAAGGATGAAGCAAGTGCCAGGATGGGCAGCGGATGTGGTGAGGGCTCTCCTAGGCTGCACCCAGCCTGGCTTTGCAGTGTTGGCAATTTCTGCTCCTCCTGCTGGCCCTGCTTCCCATAGAGAAAATGGAAAGGAGAAGAGAGAGGGGGCCGAGGGCCACGCTGGTGAGGGGCTCAGAGGGAGGTGATGTCATTGAGCGCGTTGTCCAGCTCCTCACTGATGGCCTTGTACTTCATCTTCTGTGCATAGACTTCATCTGGTGGGGGGTCCAGGAGAGGGGGGCCAGGTGGGAGTGTGGGGAGAAGGAATGGAGGGAAAGAGGAGTGGAAGGAGAGAGGGTAATAGAGAGAACAAGAATCAGAGAGAGGTGGATGAAGATGGAATGAGGGAGACAGGCCAGAGAACAGGCTGGACAGCCATCAGGGCCCCCTCCTCTCCTCTCTGTACCCCTATGTCTTTTATCCTTCTCTGTACCCCAAGTTGGTGCTTCCCCAAGGAGCTCCTGCCTCCCCCCAGGGACCTGGGGGCACAGTGCTTTACATAAGCAGGAGTGCTTGCTGCAAGGGGAGGACACTCAAGCCAGAAAGGTCTAAAGTCGGAGAGAAAATTGAGGCTTGCCTGAGAGGGCTGGAAGCAAGAGATGTGGGAGTTATGAAAGTGAAATAAAAGGGAAAGACAGTTTTAGGCACAACGTTATTGATAAGAGTGAGAAGTAGCTACAGACTAGCAAACACCTGGATATTTGTTTTCATTAAATCTAGCTTAGAATAGTATTTTCCATTAATGTTTTTATGAAAACCTAGATATTAAACCAAACAGCTCTCTATTTAATAAAGAGGGTGCTGTACTTGGAGACAGTGTTATCTAGATCAGTGCTACTCAGAGTCTGGTCTGAGGACCAGCAGCATCTGCATTGTCAGGGTGCTTGTTAGACACAGATTCAGTCCAAAGTCACCAGTCACTTCCGAGCAGGACCCAGGAATTTGTATTTTTTAAAAACTCTCTGAGGGGATTCTCATGCCCACTCAAGTTTGCAAAGCACTGGAGTTGATGGGGCTACATCATCTATCTACTTGGATGGGAGGCACAGACTGCCAAAACCTGTGGAGTCCTAGGGGATCCAGTCCTAATTTACCACTGGCAAGTCCCATGGGATAGGAAGATAAGTCATGGGGAGTACAGACCTATTTTGAAAGTCTCGGGGGTACAGAGGAATATCCTTTTTACCTTCCAGGTCATCGATGGTTTTCTCCAACTTTGCCACCGACCTTTCAGCAAACTCTGCTCGGGTCTCAGCCTGGGTGTAAAGGCAAGATGGGGAAAAATGACAAAAATCTAGGCCCTCCCAGACACTATCACTTAAGTCAACCTTCTGTTCTGCCCCTGTTCCCAATTCCTGCCATAGGAGGTCTCTGGTAGGGATTGGGGGGCTTGAAGGTCATTCGGACTGGAAGGACTCTCACCTCCTTTAGCTTCTCCTCCAGCAGTTTGATCTCCTCTTCATATTTATCTTCTTTGGTGGAATACTTTTAGGGACAGACACAGGTCATCAGTACACCACCCCCACAAAGCCTTCATTTCTTCACGGAGCCCCACAGGCTACTCCTGATTTTGTCTCCATCAAACACTGTGCCCCGCCCTGCCTGGGCCCATCGCCTCCCTTCCCTGAAGGAACCCATCCTCACTGCCCCTCTGCCCCCTCTACCTTGTCCGCTTGGGCTTCCAGGGATTTCAAGTTGTTGGTAACAATTTTCAGCTCCTCCTCTAGGTCCCCACATTTACTGCAGGGGGGTGTGTGGCAGGGTGGGATGTGAAGGCACAGTGGGGGAGACAGTGGAGGTGGCACAGTGGGGAAGGGGTGGAGGAGGGAAGAGAAGAAGAGCAAAGTTGTGAGAGTGACAGCAGGCAGAGACTGGAAGCCCCAGGCCCTTCCCGACCCCCAGCAGGTTGAGAGAGAGCAGCCTGAGGTGGAGGGGAAGGTGAGCCGAGAGAAGGTGCCATTGGCCAGAAAGGTCCAGAGAGGTGACTACCTCCTCCTCTGAGGCCATCAGGGACTTGAGGGCCTGATCCATGGTTCGAAGCTCCTCCTCCAGCTGCCTGGCTCGGCTGGGGGCCAGCAGGTAGGGGTCAGAGGCAGGACCTGTCCCTGGGGTACCCTGACTGGGGAAGCACCTCCCACTGCACATAGTGCCCCACAGCCATGGGCTCAGGCCGAGGTTCACTTGCTACCCTGGGGTGTCCTTACCTCTCAGCCACCTCAGCTCTCTCTTCTGAGCGCTCCAGCTCTCCTTCCAGGATCACCAGTTTCCTGGCCACCTGTGGGGATGGGGGAGTGAGGAGGAAATCCATGGTGAATGATTGGGGGTGCCTGGGGTTCAGGCGTGAGAACAAAGTGGAGCAGGGCTGTCACCTCCTCATATTTGCGGTCCGAATCCTCGGCGATGTGCTTGGCCTCCTTCAGCTGCATCTCCTGCAGCTCCATCTTTTCCTCATCCTTCATAGCTCGGTTTTCGATGACCTTCATTCCTCTGAGAGGCAGGGTGAGTGGTGGGGGTGGGGTTAGGTCCAGCAGGGACAGGCTCCCGGCTCCCTCCCCACCCCATCCTCTGAGGACCCCGCTGCCCACCTCTCGCTCTCATCAGCTGCCTTCTCAGCCTCCTCCAGCTTCTGCAGGGCTGTAGCCAGACGCTCCTGTGCCCGGTCCAGCTCCTCCTCTACCAGCTGAATGCGGCGGTTCAGGGAGGCCACATCTGCCTCAGCCTGTGAGTCAAAGGTCAGAGGTCAGAAAGGCTGTGTCTGCCTTGGATGAGGATCAGAGAGGCATCAGAGGGTGGTTAAGATGCTTGTCAGAACAAAGCTAAGCTTTCTGGCCTCCAGACATTCAACCTATTTTTTTTTTTTTCCACTAAACCATCTTCTCCGCAGATTCTGTGTTCCAGCCCAAAACATGCACTCTTGGACAAGCTCCATTCCCCTGCTTCGGGGCCTCTGCTAGCACTGTGCTTAGTCTCCAGTGGGTATCTGCACACAAATCCCCTAGTCCTGTGTGAGAGCACTCCAATTGCTGGGATCAGGTCTGAGGTAGCCCTGACTCCTCAGCGGAGTCTGGCTCAGGCAAGGGGTGGGAAAGAATCAGGCCAACCAGGCCACAGTGCTGCGAAAATCCGCCAATCACAGAATCAAGCTCTGTGATGTCACTGGCTGCCAGGCAGACTCACAGCAGGAAGCTTAGGCGGCAAGCCAGGCTGTAGCAGGAGGCTCTCTGCCAGTGCTGGATACAAGTGGGGGCAGTGCAAGCGCAGTGTGAGTGGCAAATCCGCCACTGATCCTGCAATATAGAGGCAAAATCGTGGAGGTTTTGGAGATGGTCCATAGAAAGGGATGATACCTTGAGAAAAAGAGGACAGAGCAAGAAAGATCCCAAAAAGGCAAAGGAGAGAAGCAGTGCAATTTGGTGTTAAGAGCATCTGCTCTGAGTGACACTGCTGTCTTTGAGCTACTTGTGTGACCTTGGGTAACTTATTTAGTCTCTCTAAGCCTTGGTTCCTCCTTTGTAGAATGTTCTGAGATAATGCAGTGCTTCTAATGCTGGATTAATAACAGACCATTAGGGAGGAAATGAAAAAAAAAAATCCAAGTTCTTTAGCTCCATCCTGGAGCCACTGAACTGAGATCTCCAGGGCAGAGGCTTGAAAATCCTATCTTTTTTTCTTTTTTAAGCTTTCAAGGGATTCTGAGGAGCCTGGCAGGGGGTTGCAGAGTCAGACATGACTGAGCGAGTATCACTCATTCACTCAAGGGATTCTGATGATAAGCAATCTTGGGAAATAGTAAAATAACACACAGAAAGCACTTGAGCAGGTGCCTGCAGAGTCCCCATCCCATAAACATGGGACTCTAGGTTCAGGATTGGAAAGGAGAAGGGACCAGTGCAGGGGAAGAAGAGAGTGAGAGGGGAGAGACAGGTGGCAGCGCTGGGGGAAGGACAGGGGAAACAGCACCATATGTAGAAAGTAGTGTTGCCCTTACAGTCCAGGGGCTAAAGGCCACCTAGAGTGACAGGAACCCATCCTGGGCACAGGACTGGATGACTCCGTGTGCAAAGATTCTGGGGACCGCACTGGGGGTTGGGAAGAATGACTCTGAGGAATCTTGGAGGTCTAGAGAGAGGTGAGACTCTATAAAAGGGAACCTCTCTTCATGGTCATCGGGTAACAAGTGACTCTGGAGAACCTGGGAAGTCCTGGGGCCTGCATCACAGGACTGACTTTTGGCATTTTGTGCTTCTCAAGTTTTTCCCAGTTAGGGATGCTGCTCTCTTAACCACAGGACAGACAGTGCCATCCCCATTGCACAAACGGGAAGCAAGAGAGGAAGGAAAGACTGAGGCAGTGCGTAAGTTAAGTGCTGTGTTCAAGGTCATACAAGTCTGGGCAGTGCTTCCTCTCTACTCCCGGCGCTGCTGCCCCGCTTCCCCAGCTCTGTCCCTGTCCTCCCCTCCTCCTCTTCAGCCCCCACCCAGCTCCTTGGGTTTCCAGGCCTGCCTCCAGCTGCACTGGGCCGTAGTTATTTATAGAGTGTCAGATGCCCAGGGTCGCCTTCACCAGCAGCTGCAGGCCAGTTCCCTTCCAAGTGCCAGGGCGGGTGAAGAACCAAAACCAAAGACTGGAGGTCAGAGAAACCAACCTTGGGGGCAGAGTGGGGTGGGGAACATGGATAATGGTCAACACAAACAGTAATGTCATCTCTGATCTCGGATGTTCAGACCATGCTTATGCTAATCCCCCCATCCACCCAAGTTGAAGCCTCATTTTAAACTTAATCCTGGGTGGAAGGCAAATAGGGAACAGGAGGCAGAGAAAGTACCAGGTCCAAAGTGTTATGGCCATTCTCCTACCTCAAGGTGGGGGTTGGGACTGGCAGGAGGTGGAGATGTCTGGTTAGGAGGTGTGGGGTGGGGAGAGAAATCTCAGAGTGAGCAGGACTTGCCAAGGTGGCTGCCCTGGCATTTGTGGCCTTGTCCCTCTGCCCTGTGGCCTGGCATGGTCTCGAGGCTGACAGCTTAATGAGGGTAAATAAGGGACCGACAGAACCTGAGCTGGGGGCCTAGTGCACAGCAGGGCCACTGGAGCCAGAGGTCAAGGCCAGGGAATTTCTAATGGCCCCCCAGGGGTGTAACTGAAGTCAGGGCCCATCTTTGGATTCGTTTTCTCTCCCCCTGCCCACAGCACCTACACCCACAGCCCACATCCCCAAAATGTAGCTGCAGTTTTCTCTCCATTTTCAGCTGGAGGATTAGTTGAGGTGGAGGGTAAATTCTTGTACTACTCACCCCCACGATGACTCATTGTTTGATCACTGTACATTCTAAGAGCTGGAACCCAATGGAATTGCAATGCTATGTCCTCTGGGGGAAGTGGTAAGTGGTTTTGATTTACCCACTGTCTTGAATTATTTGTGCCAGCTTGCTCTAGCCTGGGTTCTTGCAAGGAAACCCTTTCAGTCCTGCTGAAGAAGGTCCCTCCATCCCCATCTGGGACCCCTTCCAGTGCACTAATTCTCCCACACCCCCAGGTCCACACTCACATCAGTGGCTTTCTTCTCAGCCTGCTCCAGTTTCTCCTGGGCATCCTTCACTGATTCAGAATACTTTTCCACCTCGTCCTCCGTCCCTTTTAGCTTTTTCTGGAGGGCCTGCTGCTCCTCTTCCAGCTGGGAGAGAAAAACATCAGTCAGCCAGGCCCAGGCCCAGGCCCAGGCCAGAGTCAGGGGTGTGTGTGAGGGGGTACTGAGATATTTAGAGGCTGTCAGGGAGGAAGAGGGATATCAGAGGACAGTGGGGGACAGTGCAGCTAGGGGTGTGTAGGGATCTGGTGGGAGTAGAGAGAAAGTTCCCAGCCCCAAGGAGCAGGCCCATCATGGCTCTCTGCAAGGGCAGGAGTGGAAATCTGGGAACTGGGGCTCCCCAGGCTAAGGTGGGTGGAATGAAGTGTGGCTCTGGTGAGGGACCTTCCGGGGTACTGTGAAGGCCCAGCAGCCCCCACACTGGACGGTAGAGAGCATTGGTGAGCAGGCCAGTGGCTGGGGGGCATAGCGCAGGGCCGACCCTGCCCTTATTGTGGGGTGGGGCGGGGGCTGCGCCGGGCCTGGGACCCCCCCACCTGCTTGCAGCGGTCCTCAGCTTGCTTCTTGTCGGCCTCAGCCTGCTCTGCGCGGTCGATGGCATTCTCCTTGTCCAGTTTTAACATCTGCATCTTCTTCTTGATGGCGTCCATGGTTGCAGTGGGGGACGGGCCGGCCGGCGGGCAGTGAGGACCGGGAGAACTGGGCTGGCCTCTCGGACTGGGCGCACGGGTGGCGGGCAAGGAGCACCAAGCGGGACTGGGATGTCCCTGCCGCGCGGGCGCCTAAAAGGCGGGGAGGGACCGGGCGGAGCTGGGGGCCAAGACCCTCCCCCACTGCGTCCCAAACCTTGTAGGGGCAGAAGCACTGCAGGGTCGGGGGGCGCGGCCACCCCCTGCGCCCACCCCCTCGGGACCGCCCCCTCGGGGCCCCGCCTCTCCCTTCTATCCCACCCATCTCCATCCTACCCCCACCCCGCCCGCAGCCGTCGGACGGGAAAGTAGATGGATAGTCGGCTGAAAAAACTAGCGCCGCGGAGGGGAGGGGACCCTGGGGCTGGGGGCTCCGCACTTCTCCTGAGTGACAGCGCGGCCCTGTGGCAGCTGCGGCTGGGGCCCGTGGGGCTATTTCGGGGCTTGAGCTCACGGCAGCTGCCCGGGCACAAGGACCAGAGTGCAGAGTGTTCCCCCCTCAACTGCAGCAGCCGCTGCCCTTAATTTAGAAGTTTCCTGTAAATCCCCTCGGATTAAATGTCTCTTGGGAGGAGGGACTCCTCTGCCACTTTAGTGCCTCAGTTTACCCTGAGTTCCAGACTCTGGCTTTGCGTTACCGACACGGCAGTGACAGCGATGAGTCTCACCAGGGACTTGGGGAAACTGAGGCAGGAGGGGAGCCCAGAAGCCCGGTCGCAGTGCAGATTGAGGCCGGGTTCGCTGCCCCCGAGGGCGGGCCTGACCTCTCTTCCCCTCGCTCCCCGCTTCCAGCCCCTACCCCCGGAGCCAGGGCCCCTCCTCTACTGCCGACCAGCCTCGGATCCCAGCTCCGCGCCCGCCCGCCCCGCCCCCCACGTGCCCCGCATATTTTCCACGTGGCTTCTGCCAGGCAGGACGCTGCGCGCTCCCTACCCCCATCCCCACCTCCACCGGGACGCGTCCCTACGGTCCCTTCCCCGTCCCTCCTCCGGACCCACCCCCACCGCCCTCTACTCACCCCCACCCACCCCCGTTTTCCCCTAGCTTCCCCGGGCGCCCTCCCTTCTCCTCCCCTTCTCCCGGCGGACTCTCCTCTCTTCCCTTGTGAGCCAACTTTACGCTGAAATTTCTTTTCTGCCCTTTTTTGGGATGTTTCCCGTGGGGAGGCGGGGCCAGGCTGGGGCGAGGAAGGCAGGGGCAAGGGTAAGAGTTCTGAGCTGCTGGGCGTCAGCGGCTGAGGGTGGGGGGAGGTGTCCCCCCTGACCGCGGGCGCCACAAACAGCTCTGGGAGCCGGGGCCAGGGTCGGGAAATCTGGGGCACGGGCGTGAAGCTGTTTGTTTTTGTTTTCGTTTTTTCCTCGGGGTGGGGTGGGGGGTGGAGAGGAAGTGGAGAGCTGCCTTGGAGGGGGGAAGGGGAGACCAGGCGGAGGAAGCCTTGTTCCCGAGGGGCAGGCGGGTGGGAGGCCTGGCTTTTGCTGGTGAGGTGGAAACCGTGGGAATCCTGGGTCCCCGGCTTGGGCGAGTTAGGGCGGGGAGGTAGGGGGCGGGGAAATGTATAGATGTGCTTAGCCGACTGCTGCTACATATGGACAAAACTGACTCCTTTTCCCCCAAACTCTTAAAAAGTCGCTTCTAGCCACCCTGTAGCCAGGGTCAAACCCTTGGGAGTCATTAAGAGCTCCCGTGTCCCTCATTCCCCACATTCCCTTAATCCTGTAGGAGGTACTTCCTCCAGATGAAGAAGACTTCTCAGACTTCTCTGGGGTTGCCTTGGGCAGTTCCTTATATTACCTCCTGCCTGAGTCTGTTGTGGTCTTGCTCCTGGTTCCCCAACTCTCCTTGACAGAAAAGTCTTTTTTAAAGTTGATGCAAGTGGGACCCTAAAATCCTTGCCAATGCCTCCTTTAGCCCTCCCTCTTTTGATGTTAAGAATCCACATCTCTTAATATGGTATACAAGGCCCTTTGCTTTGGCTCCTGCCCGCTTCAGCTCTAAGCTACCTTCTTTCACTTCCAAACTCACCCCCAGTGCACAGACTTGTACTGGTGTAGCACTCATACTGAGCTCAGTGCAGGAGCAGGACATCACCATTCTTTTCTTAAAGCTTCCACCTTTTATGCATTCTGTTCTCCCTGCCTTCCCTTGGCTGATTCCTGGTGGCTGTAAAGACAGACCAGGTGTCAGCTTTTCTGAGAAGCCTTCTCTATCGACTCCTCCCTCCCACCCTCTCCACCTCATAGGTGCGTGTTTTTCCTGCAGGCTCCTAACTAACATTCTCATCATAGTCCCCCTTAAGTATAAGGGTACTGTTCTTGTACCTGTTTGCTTCTCCACCTGTCTGTGAACCCTCCAGAGAAGGGACTCTGTTTCAGTTCTGAATCCCCACTGTAGCATAGCATCAGGCATAGAGTTGGCACTTGATAAACATTTGCCAGGTGAATTTTTTGTGCACCAGGTTCAGAATACATGAAGATACTTTGTGGATAACTCATGGTCTAGTGGGGCAATTCTCAAACCTTTTCATTTTAGAACCCTATACACTCTTAACGGAGAAGGCAATGGCACCCCACTCCAGTACTCTTGCCTGGAAAATCCCATGGACGGAGGAGCCTGTTAGGCTGCAATCCATGGGGTCGCTCAGAGTCGGACACGACTGAGCGACTTCACTTTCACTTTTCACTTTCATGCATTGGAGAAGGAAATGGCAACCCACTCCAGTGTTCTTGCCTGGAGAATCCCAGGGATGGGGGAGCCTGGTGGGCTGCCGTCTATGGGGTCACACAGAGTCGGATACGACTGAAGTGACTTAGCATAGCATAGCATAGCATATACACTCTTAAAAATTGAAAGTGGGGTTTGAAGATTCAAAAAGCTTTTGTTGGAGTAGGTTATATCTATCCATATTAAAAAATTCAATGTTTATTAATTCATTAAAAATAAAACAAACCCATTACACATTACTGTGTTGACATACTTTGAATGAAAAATAACTATATTCACATCCCCAAATTAGAGCATGGCAGTTGTTTTACATTTTTGCAAATCTCTTTAATATCTGGCATAATAGACAGCTGTATTCTCAAAATCTACTTGTGCTTTCTACTGTTGCTATGTGTTGGTTGTTTGAAGTACTCTTTAAGAAGAAAATCTAGTCTCACACAGATACGTAGTTGGAAAAGAGATATCCTCTTTTCTGACCCTTGAATTCACTGACCCTTGAACGTGACAGGGGTCTGTGGAGTTGAAAATCCATAACATAACCCTCTATTTACTTGCTTCCTCCATATACATGATTCTGCATCCCTGGATTCAAGTAACCACTGGTCATGTAGTACTGTAAATATCTATTGATCCCAATATAAATGTAACAACCCATGTTGTTCAAGCATCAATAGCATGTATAGCCTTTTTGGGCAATTGTGGATATTATTCTTTGATCCTACATCAAGACTTGACTATTCTCTTAGTGGTTAACTGCAGTGAAGAACCTGACCCTATCAATAACCTTCCTGTACAATGTTTCATTAAAATCCATTGGTTTGTATTGACTTTGGTTGGATCATTTTTTTTTTTACTCGGATAATTTTGTAACAGCATGCATGCATTGGTCATTTGGAAAATGATTCACTGAGCTATGCAGGTGTTCCAAATGTCAACATGTTTCATTATATATTATTTAAAAAGTCATGATGGTTTCAACAGAAAAGCTTGTTTTAAGTTTGGGGAAGCCCTAAAGCTCATGGTGGCAGACACAAGTTTTCTAAAATTTTAGTTTTCACTTGAAACTTTGAATTGTATCATTGGCAACAAGTACTGGCAGGTTTTTCTCTGAAGTGACAGGTTCTGTTTTTGAGAAAAATCTGCCAGCTACTCAAGTCTGATAACTGTGGTTTGTCTGTCAGTCATTCCTGCAGGTAAATGTGGTCTATGAAAAAAGCAGCCAGTTCAGCTCAAAGAACTGTCTAGGTGCTTTCCTTGAGACACCATCACACTTGGGTGGGCACCAGAAAGGTTCTACACATACTCCCCAGTTCAGCACACGGAATATTGAAACACTTGTTACTACAGGACTAAGATTTAACAAAATGAATAATTTTTGCTACTTCATCAAGGCCATTCTTCAGGAAGAAGCCAGCATTTATATCTTACACTTAGTGCATGGTGGTGAAGAATACAGTGACTACGGTAGTTTGGGCTGCTGCCCTGATTTGCACTAAGGCAGCTTACCTGCCAAATGCTCTTTCACTGTCAGTGCAAATGCTGACACTCTGAGAAAGGAGAATAATGTCTTAGTATTACTATGAAAGTAGTCTTTTTTCTATTCCTTTTTGGCTGTGCTGGGTCTTCATTGCTGCCTGGCTTTTCTTTAGCTGTGGTGAGCGAGGGCTACTCTTCCTTGCAGTGTGTGGGCTGCTCATCGCAGTGGCTTCTCTTGTGGAGCATGGGCTCTGGGGTGCGTGGGCTTCATTAGTTGCGGTGTGTGGGCTCCAGGGCACAGGCTTAACAGTTGTGGCGCAGGGGCTTAGGTGCTCTGCAGCATGTGGGATCTTTCCTGACCAGGGGTCGAACCTGTGTCATCTGCATTGGCCGGCAGACTTTTCACCACTGAGCCACCAGGGAAACCCATATGAAAATAATCTTGACCTTATGGACCCCTGAAAGGACGCTGGCACCCCTAGAGGCCTGAGGGTCAACCACACTGTAAGAACTGCTGGTCTAATAGGTATTTGAGTCTCTCCCCAGAAGGCTCCCTGAGGCATCAGTATCAACAGGAACGTGATTGGTCACAGTTTCTGAGGATATGGCAGGGAAGTGGTAGCAGGGGTCAGCAGCTGTCTGGGCTCATAGCTGGAGTTTAAAGGGTCTGGACTACCACTTGTTGGGGAAGTGGTAAAAGGGATTTGATCTCTAAGGTCCTCAGCGATGCCAGGACATTGAATCTGGGGTTAGGGGGCCAGAGCCACACGGACTGCAGTTGCCAGTCTGCGTCAGAGAGGTGATAATACATCTGTGTTTTCCAGCGCTTAGCCTGGGCCTGGCTTAGTAAATATTGAATGAATTAATCACAGGTGACACGAGTGGTAGTAGGAAGCTGGCACCTCCCTAATGGGCTGCCCTGGGGAGGACAAAGTCATTCTACTTTAAACCTACTCTAATGGGGTAGTAGATGTCATGCCTTTAAGGAGGTGGCAGGAGGTGACAAGAGTAGCAGCGGATTGGGTGGTGCTTGTGCTCTACTTGGAGGGAGAAGCAAGGAAGTAACATACTAAGCAACAGGGCTGGTTGAAGAATCATACATGAAAACAGTGGCAGATCTGAGAGGGCTGCCAGGTGGCGTGGGCCATGTGGGCAGATGTGGGAGAAGTGGAAGCGCACGGCACCCCCACCTTCCCCACTCAACCTCCAGGTGAGCGGGGCAGCTGGCACAGGGCTCCCAGCACCCGCCTGGCCATTAGGGGAGCTCTGGCCCCTGACGATGCGGCCTCATGCTTGGATCTGGCTTTTTCAGTTGCTTTCCTTCTACTGCTGTTCTGGGCAGGAGTGGCAGCAAGGCTGGGGAGGGGCTGGAAATGCCCAACCCGGTCAACAGTTGAGCTACCTGAGGCAGCCTCAGGCTGGATTTTTGGCTTGTTAACTGCCTCAACCAAATCTGGCCCTAGTTCTCTTAGGCTCAGATACTTGTATCCATAGGCTTGTTTTCAGCAAAGCTGCTTCTTGAAAATTCGGACTTGGTGAGGGCCTAGGTTTGTTCATGAGTGATGAAGAACAGAGTGCATCCCTGGCAGCCACAAAGAGCACTGGCAGCTGCTGTCCCAGGAACAGAAGAATGACACTTGGTGTGGCGTGGGCGCTGGCCCGAGAGGCAAGGGACAGCAGCGGCCTGACTGCTCAGGGACAGCTTCCTGACTAGGATGACTTAGGGCTCTGCATGTAGTGGGAGCAAGGGGCCTCGGGGCAGCCTTCTGAGCCCGTCAAGCTGGGCCACGGCACTCCATCCCATTCTCTCCCCGCCTGCACTCGGGGCGGGTACCTCCTCATGAAGCCAGGCTGAGGCTGCAGGCAGAATCACCTTTATTGGAGCATGACCTGTTTGGGGCTTACACCCCTGGCCCCCACAGGTAGCTGGGGGTGGGGGGCGGAGAGTATAAAAAAGGATGAGTAGAGCGGAGGCTGTGGGGACTGGCTGGAAGCTGCTGGCAGGGTGGAGCGGGCTGGGGCCCTGGCAGGTTCAGACTGAGGTACAGCAGCGTTAATAATACTCTGGGAACGTTAATACTCTGGGGAGGGGCAGGCACTTAGGGGGCCCTAGGGCATGAAGGCACTTGGAGTCCGGGAAGGGCCAGGAAACGTGCGGCGGGACCAGGCCTGAGGCTTGGCAGGCACTTGGGGGTGCTGGGGTTGGGCAGGCTGGGCCCGACAGCCCAGGAGGCTTTGGTAGTGAGGCACAGTCTCTGGGCTGGGTCTGTGATACACACAAGCGGCTGCCCTAGTGCTCGTCTCGAAGCTCTGAAGGTAAGAATTTGTACTGCTGCTGCCGGATCTGCGCCAGCTTCTTCCGTGCCTCCTCCAGCTCTCGTTCCTTCCGAAGCATCTCTTCCTGGGCAGCAATGATCTGAGGGACAGAGATCAGGGACTCAGTCAGTGAATATGTGCATCAGGGTCTGGGGGAATGGGAACCAGTGCAGGCATTGTGACTGCCCTGCTGACATCCCTCAGAACTTACCTGGGCAATGCCCCCGACCATCTTCTCCTTCACCACCACGGTCTCATTCTCCTGTTCTTCAAAGGCTGCAGCCTTCTGGGCTGCCTTCACCAGGTTGTCTGAGGCTCGCTTCACTGCGTTGCCGGCAGCCTGGGTGGAGAGAGAGAGCAGTGTGAGGTGAGAACTCAGGAAGGTCCCAGCTGAGCAAGGCCCTCATCTCCCTCGCAGAAAGCACGTCAGCGGTGACAGTTGAAACCAGCACAGCTCAAGACACATGAGATGGGCCAGGGGGCCTCACCTGAAGCCGCTTCATTGCCTCAGAGTCCTGGTCGGCCTTGACCTTGCAGGCTACGAGGAGCTGGGCTGTGGAGGCGGCGACCTGCTTGGCTGATGAGATGAGCTTCTCCTGGCTGGCGTGGCCTTGGACAGCTGCATTGGCTGCCTCACACAGGTTGTTGGTGGCCGCAGCCACCATCCGGGCCTGAAGCAGGGAGATTAGGTTAGAACGTGCCTCCTGCCCTGGTCCATCCCCTCTCCAGCCTCTCAAGTGCCTGAAGTGCAGAGGGGCCCAGGGAGAGTTGTACACTCACAGCAGAGATGAGGCCCTGGGACCACTGTCCATCATCCAGTGCGTTGGCTGGAATGGCGCCCACCTGTGGAGGAGGGCAGGAATCCGCTCAGACTTGTGCCCTCCTGAGAGCCTCCCAGAGGAGACCATCATGCCATGTGGAAGGCAAAGCTGGTGGTATCCAAGTCCTTACCTTCCCCTGGGCCACCAGTTCCCTCTGTGCAGCTGAGGCAGCCTTCACCAGGGCGCTGGTGGCTGCTGCGATGGACTTGGCAGCTTCCAGTATCTGCTCCTCAAAGTTCAAGGACTCGTCCGCCTCCTGCAAAAAAGAGACAGAAGTGGCAGACAGAGATGCAGGGTAAGAGGAGGCTGAAGGTGCAGACACTCTGAGCGGAGCGGAGGAGAAGGGAGCAGGGCTGACCTTAGGTTTGGCCCGGGGCTTCAGCTGCTCCAGCTTCTTGGCCGCAGCCTCAATGGCAGCCGCGGCTCCCAGGAGTTCATTCTCAGCAATGACTGTGGGGTCCTCTGGGTCCACCCATTCTGTTCCTGGTGGACAAAGTGAGGTGGGAAGGGGCTAAGGCAGAGCAGGGAGATCAGGAGCACCGGGCAGTGTGCTTACTATCACCAGGCCCTGGCATCTGTGAGGACTCTGCAGAGGCCATCTCTGAGCAGCCTCCCAGAAGCAGAGTTCTCCCCAGAACAAGGGTTTCCCTTCCCTCCCTGCCCCTGGTCACCCCTTACCCTTCATGGCCTCAGCAGCCTGGATGAGCTCAGTGACTGATCCAGCCACACGCTTTGAGTGCACCGTCAATTGCTGCTTCAATTCTGGGCTTGGCTTCTGCAGGGTCTGGGGAAGATGGGGGCAGAGGGGAGAGAGCATCAGATCTCAGCTTCTACCTTGACCCTTGAAACAGGGCAGACCCCACCCCCTCCTGCCACCCCCACCCTAGGCCGCTCCACACTGCAGCCTGAAACAGCACACAGCCTATCCAGGAGCACGCCAGACATCACATTGCATGCATGGTGAAGACAGTGGGGCTGTGTGTCACTCACCGGCTGACAAGAAGCCAGGAGAAGGATGAAATGAGAAGAAAGAAGAGATGAGGAGGTAGAGGAGGGGGAGGTCAGGCGGGAAGAGAGGAGACAAGAGAAAGAGGAGGAGGTGAGTGGGAGAACCAAAGATGCTAAAACTGATGGAGCCCCAGTGGAAGGGAGATGTGGAAACAAGGACACACTCGGGGAGTAGATGGTGGGGTCGGGGGGGAGATCTGAACAGTGCAGGGCCTGAGGCCTGTGTATTCAGGGAGG
This sequence comes from Bos indicus, assembly GCF_029378745.1. Classification (NCBI taxonomy): domain Eukaryota; kingdom Metazoa; phylum Chordata; class Mammalia; order Artiodactyla; family Bovidae; genus Bos; species Bos indicus. Next base: position 59,771,068 of record NC_091767.1, read on the forward strand.
CCGCTGTGAGGAGCAGACACCTCCCGCCTTACCAGCAGCACGTGGTCCAGCAGTTCCAGGTAGCCATTGGCACATTCCCGGCCAAAGTGTAGGGCTCGGAGCCGCACGTCTGGAGCCACTTCTGGGTGGTAGGCAGCTTCCTGTAGCACAGAGTACACATTAGCCTTAGGATCCCAAAGAGCTCCCAAGTCCCTGCAGGTTCTCCCCTACCACGTGCTGTCCTCAAGCTGCCTCACGCTTCTGCCTCACCGCCGGGATTTCTACCTTGCAAGCCCGGAGCATATCTGCAATAGCACGGCGACTCAGATTGGCTGTGGCAATGACATCCTCCTGGCGACAGGAGTTCCCAGCGGCAACGGCCTTGGCGGTTGCCATGGTGATACCCTTGGTCATGCGGATGAAATCTTCAGGGGTCGAGGTCTTGGCAGGTGGCTCTGGGGAGCAGAAGACCTGTTGGGGTAGAGCAAGAAGAAAACTCCACAGTGAGTGAGGCTGTGAGATGAAGCAGCACTTGTGTGACTGGTTCATTCCTCTGTGTACTCAGTCAACAGGCAGCCACCGAGTAGTTATTGTAGATCAGCGCTTGGAGACTTTCACACATTCACAGCTAACACAATAGAAGGCAGTTGGTCCTCATTTCTGACTAAAGTGATTGGGGAAAGTGTATTTGTTTGAAATTAAAGAAGTACCTTTCTGCTGGCTTTTCATTCCTAAAGAGAAGTCTTAATGTGGCGAGTGGCGAAGGTGGGTAAGGAGCTGGGTCTTAAGGATACAGACAACAGGAGTGCACTGACATAAGTGGCAGAGCACAAATAACCAGGACGTCAAGCGTGAGAGAGTATTAAGAAATGTTCTAGAGCACAGGGATGGCACAGCAAAGGCTGTTGGGACCTTGGGTATCAGAACAAGGAACTCAGAATTTCACACAGTATGTAAAAGTCATAGAAATATTTTGCTGTATGTATTCACCCAACAAATTCAATCCCACTAAAGATCAGCTAGGTTGGAGACTACGTGAGGTGCTGGGGGTGCAGTGGGGAATAAGGTAGACAAGGTCCTGTTGTTCTCATGGAGCTTGCATTCTGGTTTTGGGTACAAATGATAATAGGTGAACGACCAGGGAAACTACACTGTGAAGGGGAAAAAAAAGAGGGTGCTGTGACGAGAAAGAAAAAGGAAGTTCTTTTTCAGAAAGGTGGTCAAGGAAGCCTTTGGCGGAAGGGATGTTTAAGCTGAAGCCTGAAGGATCAGAAGGGGCCAGATGTTCAAAAAACTGGTAAAGCGCAAGAACAAGGGTCTGCAGTGGGCGGAGCTGAGAAGGCAGGGGCCTGGCCCCTGGCCGGGAGGAGAGAAGGGTGAGCAGAGACTGGGGAAGGCAGCAGGGGCCCTGGAGCCTGGAAGGCCCTGGGAAGGAGAGTGGACTTTACCACAGATGCCAGGGCAGTCACTGGAGGATTGTAAGCACTGAAGTGACATAACCTGATTTATATTTTTAAGAGATTATTCTGGGAATTGCCTGGTGGTCCAGAGGTTAGGACTCAGCACTTTCACTGCCATGGTCCTGGACTGAATCCCTAGTTGAGGAGCTAAGATCCCACAAGCTGCACGGTGAGGCGCCCCCCACCCCCCAAAATTATCCTCTGTATAGAGAGGATTGACTGGGGAGGGGGAGGTGAATGGAGAAGCAAGGGGTTTACATAGATGCTATCACATAAACACAGCTAAGGCCTGATGATGGTTTGGACAAGGTGCTGGTAGCAGAGATGGGAAATGAGAAAATGAGGTCTATTTGGAGGGACCACTAAAAGAACTGCTGATGAGCTCAGATGTGGGGAACAATGAGAGAAAGATGTTAAAACGGAGTTTCTGGCTTTAGGAACTGAGTTACTGAAAGGTACTGTTTAGTGATATGGGAAAGAGGAGGGAATGAATGATCAAGTTTGGTAAGTAGAAAGCAATTTCAATTTGAACATCTCTGAGGAGAAGTGAAAACAGAAGATGAGAAAGATAAATTTAGAAGTTAGAAAGATGGGGACTGCCCCAGTGGTCCATTGGTTAAGAATCTGCCTGCCAGTGGAACATGGGTTTGATCCCGGGTCTGGGAAGATCCCGCATGCGGTGGAGGAACTAAGCCTGTGCCACAACTACTGGGCATAACTGAAGCCCATGCGCCTAGAGCCGGTGCTCCACAAGAGAAGCCACTGCAATGAGCAGCCTGTGCACCACAAGGAAGGGCAGCCCCGGCTCGCCACAACTAGAGAAAGCCCACGTGGAGCAGAGAAGACCCAGCGTAGCCAAAAAATAAGTTAAAAGAAAAAAAGATGGAAGTGACAAAGACTGAAGGCAAGGAGACCAGGTAGAAACCGGGCACAGCAGTCACAGTGAGGGAGAGTGCTGCCTGTGGGCTGGGAGAGAAGAAAGGAGAGGAAGAGACTGGAGGAGGGTGGGGCAGGACCTGGCGACGGCCTGCAGGCTGTGAGCAAGGCAGAGAAGTCACGGGCGATTGGGAGGGAGCCTGCTGGACCGGGAGGGCTGTGGCCATGCTTAGTGGGAAGCAGTGAGTCGGGAAAAGAGGCTGGTGGGGAGGCACTGTGTCTCGGTGCTAAGGTCAAACAGGAGGTTGAAAATGACTGAGCGCAGAACTGGAAGTCTACTTGTCAGAGAACAATGATGAGAGGGTTGAACCTGCCAAAGAGGAGTAAGAAGGCGATCGGTGCAGTTCCAGGAAGGCCTCTAAGATTTATCTGGTTGAAGGTGAGTGCAACTATAGAGGAGATGTGAGCGGCAACAGAAAAGCCAGTGTCACAAAGGCCAAAGGAAGAAAGGCTTTCAAAGAGAGGCTTGTTAGGGGGTCCACTGTTTTGGAAATGTCTGAAGAAGATGAAGGCTAAGAAGTGACCCCTGAATGTGGCAACTGAGAGGCCAGAGAAAGTTGGGGTGGGGGGACGAAGAGGGTAGGTGTCAAATGCCAAGGAGGAAACAGGCGAGGAAGGGAGACACAGCGCAGCATGCACAGGAAGTCTGGCAGCGGGAGAAGGCTGCGCGTCAGCGTCTTTGTGTGTGTGTGGGCAGCGCACGCACGCTCACAATCCACCCAGACCCCGCTCCCCAGCCCAGACCCCGCTCCCCAGCCCAGGCCCCGTTCCTCAGCCCAGACCCCGCTCCCCAGCCCAGGCCCCATTCTCCAGCCCAGACCCCGCTCCCCAGCCCAGGCCCCACTCCCCAGCCCAGGCCCCGTTCTCCAGCCCAGGCCCCGCTGCATCAGCCCAGGCCCCGTTCTCCAGCCCAGGCCCCGCTCCCCAGCCCAGGCCCCACTCCCCAGCCCAGGCCCCGTTCTCCAGCCCAGGCCCTGCTGCACCAGCCCAGGCCCCACTCCCCAGCCCAGGCCCCGTTCTCCAGCCCAGGCCCTGCTCCCCAGCCCAGGCCCTGCTGCACAGGTGGGCTCACCGCCAGCTCCTGCCGAATATGCTCCGTTGTGGCCTCCAGGGCGCGCGTGCCTTTGGTGGCCTCATCCTCTACCGCTTTCACGGTCTTGAGCAGTGATGTCACATTGGTTACCATCACCTGCGGGCATCAGAGGAGGGAGGGCAGCATTGTTTTAAGGGGCAGGCATAGCACACTGGTCTACTCCCCGCCTGGGCAGCTGCTCTCTTTTCCTCCCACCTTGGCAGAGTTCTTGAGCTGCCACACAGCAGGGTCGTCGCCGACTTTGCCAGCCGCAGCCTTTGTGGCACTGATGAGGTCTCCCAGGGCCTTGGCCACATCTTTCACTGCATTGATCAGCACCACCTGTGTGCGAGAGCAGAGGCTCCGGTCTGTGGGAGGAAAGGGGGGAACAGGAAGTGGTTCTGGCCAGAGTGAGGCGTGTGGGGCGGATACCTGGGTCTCTGGGTCCTCAGCTCCCAGGCTGGCTGCACCCAGCTTGACCACATCGGCGAGGCGGGTGATGGTGGCCACGGAGGACTGGGCTGCCTGTGCCAGCTTCTCCTGGCTCCCAGCTGCATTCTGCACCAGGACCTTGGTGTCTTCCACCAGCACCTTGGCAGTCTTCAGAATGCCCTCTCTGGGGGACAGCCCAGCCCAGTCAGCTCTTCTCAGGCCTCCCCCAACCCCTCTGGCCCCACACCGCACAAGCCCCAGTTCCCTCCTCACCGGTGGTCAGCAAAGGTTTCGGCACCCTCACGGTTGAGTGTGCCGGCAGTGGCGAACATGATGGTGGTGTCCAGGTCGGCGATGATGCCGGACACAGCGCTGGCGGCTGTGATGCAGGCCTGGGTGCCACGATTCCCAGCCTGGAGCGCAGCCAGCACGTGGGAGACCTGAGGGAGGAGAGTCACGTGGTGACTGTGGCAGAGGCCCCGTGAGAGGATAGGTCCTGGGTCTGGGAGAAGGGACAGAGGAAAGGGCTGGGGAGCACAGCCCCCAGGCCATGGGGACGGGCTCAGTCACCTTCTCAGAGACTCTCCGGGCACACTCTATGAGCTCCTTCTTGGTGTAGGCATCACTAGGGCTACACTGCAGGGCGCCTGCCTTGGTGACCAGAGCTGCGCAGCCGTGCCCCAGCTCCTGAACCCGGTGCTTGATGTGGGCGCCTATCTGTGAGTAGATGAAACAGAGAGACGGATTTTACAAGAGGATTCAGGGATGTCCACTGCACTTGGAGGAGGTACTAAGGACCTAAAAAAGCTCGCGCTGAGGACTAAAGAGGTAGTGAGAAGTACCCTGCATAGACTTGTCCTGTTTCACAGCCTTTAGTCAGGAGGTCTCCTCCTACACATGGAAAATACTAGCCTGTGGGCACCAGCTGTGAGGACCGTGCTAATAAGCACAGCGAGGAGGAGGGGGAGAAGCCCTCATCCTGGGGTATCTGAAGCAGAGGCCACGGCTTACAGTTTGGCGTGTGTGGTTATGGAGGGGTTTGGGTTGGGGATTAGGTGTGTCATGCTAAGATCCAATTACTTGCTTTCTTGGAAAGGCAGGAGCTTAGGGAAGGAAGAGCTTCAGGGCTTTGTAACACGGAACAACTAGGAAGGGAACAAAGGCTTGCGGCACAGTGGAGAAGCAGCCACAGGGAATCAGGGCCAACGGGGGAAACAGTGGCAGCCCAGGCAATCTCTAGACCCTGGGCTACTCCTTATCCCTGTGATGGAGGCTTTGATCCCACCCTTTATGGAGCCCTGATCACTCTTTCATGGAGCAGCCCTGAGGATGAGTTCCCCTTTTTATGAAAGACCCGAGTGGCCGAGGGTGGGACAGCCCCAGAGGCTGACATCATGGGACAAGGGGTAAGCCTTGGGTTTTCTGTCAGGGGCAGGGGAAGTTACCTCTTCATTTTCAGCAGCCACAGCTGCAGGCTTGGCCTGGGAGGCAAGACGCCCATAGTCACTAGTCAGCTGGTTAGCGAGAGGGCCCAGCTCCTCAGGGCTGGTGTTTGACTTGGTTACCTGGTGACAGGAAGAAGTGAATTGATGTCCAAACTCAATGTCCAAACTCTCCAAGAGCAGCCCTCTTATACTCTCCCAAACTCACCATCTCCTGAACGGTGACAGCAATGGCCTTGGCTGTCCGCACCATGGTGGTCTGGTAATCCACGAAGGAACCCTCTGGTTCACCCATTGGTCCTTCATCTAGCTGAGGGGGCAGAATGGCAGAAGGGTAAGGACTGTGGGCTCAGGGACACTGGTCCACAGGCACCTCCGTCCACAGGCACCTCCATCCACAGGCTCCCCAAGACTCCAACCTGGTTGATGGCCTGGGTGATGGAGTCCACCATGCCACCGACGACCCCGGCAGCACTGGCTGCCTCGTTGAGGGTGGTTGTCAGGTCCTCTACGGCCTCTGTCATCATCTGCACAGCCTCCTCCAGGGCTTCCTGGGTGTGAGCTGCTTGCTGTGGGGCAGAGTGAGTGAGCTGGGGCAGGGAGCAGTGGTTCCTGCTTCTCTTACTATAGTAGCAGCCCCTTAGCTCAGTACCTTGGGGTTACCGCCAGCTTCCTTGGCTGTGTATAGCAACTGCAGGGCAGACTCGGCCAAGGTTTTGGTCTGGTCCAGGAGCGCCATCTGCTGTGGGTGGCTCAGGGTTTTGGAGGCAGCACCCACGGCAGCCAGAGTGAGCGGCTCAAAGTACTGGGCCATCTGGGACACCTGCAGCAAGGGTTTAGGATGGGGGTCAGCCTGGCCAGGTACCCTGGTTCAGCCTACCCAAGCCCATGTGTCGCCCCAGGTACCTTGTGTCCCAGCTGGGAGGCTTCAGCCCGGGCAGCGCTGGCCAGCGGCTCAATAAGATGGGAGATTTCCTGCACCGCAGTGAGCATCTGGGTGTGCAAGGCCTGGGGAGGAAGTGGATTTTAGCCCTGACTGTGACCTGCACAGGACCCCACTCTTCCTTCCACACCAAAGTGACCCAGTACCCAGCACGTTCCATACCCTCCATGTGTCTATGAGCTCACTCCCAGATCCCCCACCTTCCTTAAGCCTGCCCTCCCTCCTCCCCTTACCTCCTGAGAGATCCCCTCACGGGGAGCGAGCTGCTGGCTGACTGCAGCAAGAGAAGCCTGGTCAAGGTCCCGCAGACAGCTGTTCAGAGCTGCGATGGCTGTCTCACACTCCAACTGCCCTGGGGCCTTGTCCCTGCAGACGTATCACAGGCTCCAACATCAAGTACACCTCTTGAGCACAAGGCTGGCCCACCTTTCCCTGTACCCCTGAATCTTGGACCACAGATGTCCTCCAACACTGGCCCATCTCACACCACAGTGCCCATCCCTCTGCTCTGTCAGAGGCGTGTGCATCCCCCAGCCACAAGGTTTTCCACCCTGCCCCCTACCTCATGCTTGTGATCAGCTTCTTGATGGAGTCCGAGACAGTACGGGAGTGGCCAGCCAGCACGGACCAGCGTGGTGGGTCCCGCGGATTGACCGCCAGGGCTCGGGCTGTCTGAATAAGGCCCCCAGCACTCTCCAACATTGTCTTAGCAGAGATCACAATGGGCTCCATGGCAGCCCGGCCCTGGGGAGAGGGGAGGTCGAGGGGTGAGTCTCAAGACTCCTTGAAAGATGAGGTGGCCGGCAGTTCATGCGTTCACCCTGCCTCACCTCAGGGCTGATCTGGGCAGGAACACTGGAGAACTCAGGGTTGGACGCAAAGGCGCTCAGATTGTCCACAGCCTCCAGCAAAGGGGCCGTTGCTGCTCGGCACTGGGCACGGTTCTCCTCTGTGAAGGCCCCATCCAGCGCCTGAAGTGGGAGTGACAAGGAGGAGCTCAGGATGGACTGTAGACAAAGGCAGGGAAGCCCAGGTCTCCCTCCTGAGCTCAAAGGGCATGGGGCGGGGCTGGTGGTGACCAGCGCGGACAGGCAAGACCTTGGGCTTAGGCAGGTGTGACTGCGTGAAGGCCTCAGGGAATGACGGGGTGCAGGGGTTGGGGGAGAGAAAACTGGACAGGTCAGGGAGGGGTTGAGAAGTCCAACGCTGGGAACCTTGATGGTCTTGACAAGGTTGGCCGTGCTGTTGGCCACCTCCTTGGCTGACTGTACGAACTGGCGCTTGGCAGTGGGATTGGCGGTTCGGGCAGAAGCCAGGCGGCAGCTGTTACACAGCGCAGACGTGTGTTTGGCCACAATGGTGGCTGCAGAGAGCACCTGAGGAGACAGAGACGTGGAAGAGCCATGTGAGGGCAGGAGGGCCGTGTCTATACTGGGCAGCAGCCCCTTCAGCTTGGGGGATGGACTGCAATCCTTTGGAAGTCTCATTAGGAAAGACAGAGTCACCTGAAAGTCAAAATCTGGGAGACAGATACCCAAAGACGCGCAGGGTGGAGGAGAAAGGAAAATGAAAAGCCGACACACTAATGGAGAAATCGTTCACAGGCTCAGGAGGAGAGTGAACTCAAACCTCCATAGAGAAGTGGTGAGCCTGGCAGTAATTGAAGAAATGATGAGAAACACAGCCAGAGAAGACAATGACCCAGAGAAGCTGTGGGCAGGAGGTCAGCGCTGGGGCTCCACCCTCCTTCCCCACATGTCCTGCATCTCCTCCCGCCATGGGGGTGGCCTGTCCTGGCTCAGCAGCCTTTCCCAGGCTTGCTCACAGTGACTGTACCCCCGAGTTACCTGGGCCTGGGTGCAGCCAGGCTCCCCCAAACTCTGACAGGCCATCTGAATTGCCTGGTTTGCTCGGGCAAACTGTGTGGGCTCCACCAGCCCTTGTTGTCCAGCTTGGCTGTTGGGGTCAGACACGCCAACCAGATATGCAGCCTGTAGAGAGAGGAGTGGGGTGAGGAATAAGGAATATTCCTGAGGTAGGAATAGCCACAGTGGGGACAATGGGGAGCAGGGGTAGGTTCAGTGGCCAGGGTTCTACATGAGTGGAGATACATTAGCAAGCTGCGATTATACTATAAAAGAGGGAAAAACCTCTCCTGTTTTGTTAAATGTGTTCAAACATTTCAGAAGATTAAAAAATGAAAAAAAAAAAAAAAAAGGAAGCAGCACAGTAAGCTTTTTATCAAAATTCAGTTCACCTGTTTACCTGTTTATGTGTTTGTATGTTGGGTCTTAGGTAAAAAGTACTGCTTATTCTAAGTGTTGGTAAAAAAAAAAGTTTGAAAGACACAAAGACACACACACACACACACACACACACACACACACACAGCCTCTTTTAGAGACAGTTCTAATAAAACTGTGGGTGGTGTTAGGCTAATTAACACATAATGCCTCCAGGCTTCAGAGATTTGGAAAGAGGGAAGGGATGGTTGCCAAAAACTGTTTCTCTTGGAAGATCATCGTAAGGTTTGATTCTTACTTCACCCAACACATGGTAGCTTTGCATTTTCTTCTTCATGCTTTTCCAGAAATACGTCAAGCCATATAGAGCAGGCCCCCCAACAGAACAGGGTACAGGGAGGCAGGGAGATTGAAGGACAGGCTGAGAGGATGAGCTCTCAAGTCAGTTTGTTTTAAGGATTCATATACAAAAGCAAAATACTCTGAGCCAATGGATCGTTTTATACTTCGTAATGTAGCAAAAGGCAAGGTTAGGTGGTGACCCAAGTAACGGGGAATTTAACCCCTGGTACTATTCTAACAGTGTAATAATACGTGTGGACTTCCCTGGGCGTCCAGTGATTGAGACTTTGCACTTCCACTGCAGGGTGCACGAGTTCAATCCCTGATCGCGAAACTAAGAGCCAGCATGCCGTGTGGCTCGGCAAAAAAGAAAGTACTCATTATATGAAAATAACGTGCATATGCTAGGCAGGCAGAATACACCAGGCAAGCTGGGGCCAGATTCAGTGGTTGGACAGTGTAGTCCCTACTGAAAGCACCAGGGCTCAGCGGTGACAGTGATCAGAACTGTTGGTGTTCTATGCTTGCTGGCAAACACCTCTACTTTAGGTAGGGGAAAGATCCCCATTTTCCACACAGCTGGCTTTACAAGCGTAACTTTGTCTTCTGCGCATGTGTGTCAGGCTGCGAGGAGGACGGGTAGGGACAACAGGGGAGTTCCAGGGACTATCCCAGGAGGATAACCTGTGCAGCTGCCTCGGTGAAGCCGCAGAGGGCCTTGGAGGCTGTGGCGACAGCCTCCCCAAACTCCGGCAAGTTTCCGTTCTTGGCATTTTGGGAGATGCCGGTCATGGCCTCACCCAGCACCTGGGGAACAGAGGGTATCGGGAGAGTCAGATCTTGTTCTCAGAGGGAGAGGGCAGCCCCTGGCTGGCTCGTCTTCCAACCCTCTCCCGTCCTTGGGAGGGGACTGGGTACACCTACCTTTGAGTTTTCCATGACGCTGTCCAGACAGCCAAAGTAGGACATGTCATTGATGGGCTGGACTGGGTTCTCTAGGAGTTCCCGGACCGTCTGTCGGGTGGGGGAAGGGGCGGTTGGTGGTGAACTGAGATCCAAGACGCCCCCTCACTGCCCTTAGCCAAGAACGCTTTCCTCAACTTCAACCCCATTTAGCCTGCCAAGGCCCACCTCCAATTCCCGCAGGGCATTATCACACTCCTTCTGGCCTGGTGCCTGCTGGGTGCACATACTGATGAGCTGGTTGATGCTGTCGGTCACTGCCCTGGAAGGAACGGGAAGTTGAGTGAATGAGTGCATAGGTCATCACTTCTGCATCCTGCTCACGTAGCAAGTAAGTCTCTAGCCATTTCTTTTCTGTCTGGAACAATTCCTGAGCCAGAGACTTCTTACGAAACGTCCCCTCCCCAGTCTGCTTAATATGCAAGGGCTTGGTTTCCCAGCTCCCACTTACCGGGCAGCTGCAGCCAGCTGACTCTTGAGGGTTGGGGCTGCAGGGTCTGTGGACAGGGCCTTGGCAGCGAGAAGAAGTTTGCTTGAAGACATGGAGATGCCCTTCAAGTTGGATACGACCTGGGCACGGTCCTCCTGGCTCTGTTGAGGGCAAGAAGGCCAATGCATTGTTGAATCTTTTCTTGTCTGTCTCTAAAAGGGATTCTCTGTCCCAGACACCCAATTACAGCTAGAGACTGGGGAGGGGAGGGGGCCAGGAGCAGGTCAGGATTCCGTGGTCACAGAGATGCCCCTGACCCTTGAACCGTACCCAGCTCCCCTTCCTACCGGAGCCTGGCCTGCCATCTCCACGCCGGCTTCCAGGAAGGTGCTGAAGTCTTGTCCAAATCGACCTGAGGCTCGGGCCAGGTCCTGAGGGGTTCCCCGAGAGGCCTGCACCAGCTCTGTGGCTGCCTGATTCAGCCCGGCAGCGGCTTCATTCAGCCGGCTCTGAGCCTCCTGAAAGGTCCCAGTGCTGGGGGGAAGCTGCAGGATCAGAGATAGAGTCAGGAGCAAGGACGGGAGATGACCTGAGGGGAGGCCTGCTGAAGGAGCTCGGGGAGGTGGGCACAGGCCTGGGAAAGCGGTGAGGGGAGGGGGTGCATCTGGGGAGTTAGGGTGATGGAGAGGTCTAGAGGTAGATACTTGGAGTCCTTTGTCCCCATGTCCCCTCACACCCCTGTCCTCCTACCGAGTCACTCAGGAGTCGCTTGCTGGCATCTCCCACTGCCCTCAGGGCATTGTCCACATCACGCTGGCCAGGCAGGCAGCTGACGCAACGGTTCAGGGCCTGGGTCACAGCTTTAGCCACCTGAGGTGGGAAAGGAGACAGGGGTTGATAAGCAGAAACTGGGAGATCCCCGCCTCCACCCATGGGAGCCTCTGAAAGTGAAAGCGGAAAGGGGGTGCTATAGCTGAACAAGCCAGAGTATCAAGTTAGAGTATCAAACTTCCCCAAATGTGGTGCTTGGCTAGGCCCAGGCCTCGCTTTCGCTGAGACTCTTCTACTCAGATGGAGAAGAAGGGTGGAATCCAGAGAGGAGCCACAGTGCTGATGAGACACCTCCTCGAGACAGCCTTCTGAGGGGGTCGGGGGAGAGGGAGGAAGCAGCCTCGGCCCAAAACCGAACCTGGGCAAGCCGCTGCTGGCTCTCAGGGTCCCCTGGATGGCCGGCTGCTTTCTTCGCCTCCTCGATGAGGCTGCTGGCCTTGTCCAGGACATCGCTGGCTGTGTCGAGCACAATGGCTTGCACTGCAGGATCTGATGTCAGGGCAGCTACGCCCCTAGCAGCTTGGGCCAGTGACCGCAGCCCACCTGCCACATCCCGAGCTGCAATGCCTGGGGAGACAATGAGAGAGAAAGGAGGGGAAAAGGTACCTTCACTGCCAAGCCCTGATGCTGGGGGCTTCCTGTGTCGCCCCACCCCTACAGCTCCCATTCCCCCTCCTTCTCCCCACAGGCCCCATCCTGGCCCTGCCCGTGTACCTGCGTAATTCTCATTGCCCTGGGCGACCTCCCCCAGCAGCTGGGCAATAGCGGAGCTCACGGCTTTGGTGCTGTTGCCCAGGTCCTGGGCACATTTCTCCATCTAGGGATGACAGGGAGACTCAGGACTCAGCCGCAGGAGAAACAGGGAAGAGAGAGCTTGAGAAGCTACTGAGAGTCAGCAGGCAGTTTCAACAAATGTTCAGGGCAGCTCTGGGGCATAGGTGAGGAGACTTCAGATCTCACAAGTACTTACCGTCTCCCCAGGCAAGGGCTTCAGCTTGCCGTCTCGAGCAGCTGCCTTCACTTCCTGCAGGTCTCTCTCCAGATTCTGCACCACACTCAGAGCAGAATCCATTTCCAAAGGCCCACACGCTTCCTGAGCCTACAAACACACGGGGTGAAGGGGGAGAGTTTGAGGGGTAGGTGGTACACAGGGTCTCACTCGTGGCTCAGGTTATAGTTATCCATTTTAGGATAGCCTGAACAGATTCTCCGTCATCCCAGGATACCCCCTTCATCTTCCAAAAAGATAGCCAGCTCCCTTACCTTCTGGGCAGCAGTACGGAGTTCAGCCAACGCGGTGCCAAGGTTTTTAGCACACTGACTCAGCTGCATGGCCGATGCTTGGTCCTGAATTGTTGGCACAGAGGCCTTTGCGGCTGCCACCATCTTCCCACCTGGCTGTTGGGGAACAGGTGGGCAGATGAAGCACACCATATGTCCTCTGGGCTTGGGTACAGGGATGGATGAGGGTCAGGATGTGGTTAGCACTGGGGTTCAGTACAGGGAGAGAGACTACTGGCAGAAACTTAAACTGATGAGATCTAGAGGCCCTAAGAGGAGTGGTAAGGGTGTGGTCTGAGTGGTCAACGAAGGGGCCTTGCCTGCAGGAAGCTTTGGCTGGCAGCGATGAGGGCTAGCTGAGCACTGGGGCTGTCAGGCTGCGCTTGGCTCCCTCGGACGCCCTGCACCAGCAGTGGAATCTGCTCTGCCACAGCCTGTGGGTAAAAATGTCATGAGCACCACCTCCCCACAGGCTGCGGGAAAGTCCCCACCTCCCGTACCTCCTCCGGCCCCCATGTGCTTCCTGGCGTCTCACCTTGCAGCTCTGCACCAGCAGGGGCTGGGGGCCAGCAGAGGCCTTGGGAGTGGAGGTTGCATGTTGGGCTGCTGCGATAGTCTGTGTAGCCGAGGCTGCAGCCTGTTTGGCTGCATGCTTTAAGGACAGAACAGTAAGGACAAGGCTCAGACGTTCCTGTCCCCATTCCTCGTCCCTGGCTTACCCTGCCCCTGCTATTCCCTGAGGAAGTAACTGCTGGCACTGAGGATGCCAGCATGCAGCAAGGACACCGAGCGTGCCCCCGCACGTGCCTCCTGATTTCATTCCTCCCGCAGCACCTACACACGCCTGTTTCCCAGCCTCACCTCAAGGCGCTGCACCAGCTTTTTCTTGATGGCGTTCTGTGCAGCGGCATTGGTTGCCATGCGGAGACCCTCTGCTGCCTCCCGCAGCCGCTGCTGTTGCTCCTCACTGTCAGGATTGGCGGCTGCTCCCTGAGAGGTGGCGAGAGAGACAGTGACCACCCAGAATCCCTGTGGATCCTAAGTAAGCGTTTCTCTGATGTCTCCATACTCACACTTGTTTTCTTAAAGTCACTTCTAACCACCCCTGCTGAAAGGTAATCATGGTTGAGACAAGCTCCCTCACGTGGGCAAATGGGGAGTCGTGCGGGCCCTGGCTTCCTTCTGGGATGCTGAAAGCCCTTCCTTAGGCAGGACTGTTTCTGCTTCCCCTCCTGGGAAGTGGCCTTATTTCTTCCCCACTGCCCACAAAATGCGACCAGCAAAGGGGAGTGAGCAGGGCTCTTGGGGACAAGGAGGACACGGTTTAGAGCAGGGATCTCAGAACACCAGAGCAGGGGCCCTGGTTACTCTGCAAAGTGAAGAGCCCAGTGTCCAGGGACCCAGGAATCTTTTGGCTTCTTCCTGCTGTCTTCTACACTTGGTGTTTCTGTGTCCCACTGCCTGGTCCTTCTCTATGCTGATAGCAACAGATCCCCTGGGACTGAATGCCCATGTGCAAGCATTGAGGGAGCAAGCAAGCGGCAGCCGCACAGTAGGGAACAGTCGGAACCACAGACCCTGGACTTAGAGGAAGCAGAGGGGCATGGTCTCCTGTCTGTCAGCAAGAACTCTGCGAGTCACACTGGCTGAAAGCCTGGCGCCATCCGCTCACTGCCGAGGGGTGCATCTACTTCCTCAGTGCTCCTGTATTTGTTCTCTTGTATCTTCTGCTTTTCCCAGGTT